>NC_134879.1:4724383-4754383 GCF_041734735.1 Babylonia areolata
TAAAGGGCCCACCACTGCCGTTGATGGATGGACACATGTCCCAAGACAACGCTGTCAAAAGCACCCACCATTTCGTGCTTGCTCATCCCCCTCTCCCCCACTGCCTGATGGGTCAAGGACACCGACTGACCAGTGGGTGTGGGTGGGTGGGTGGGTGGGGGCGGAGTGGGTGGCGAGAGACATCCATACACACAGTATATTAAGGGAATTAACCTACCTGACATCTGAACCTTTTTCAAATGAAATCAGTGTGGCACGAAGTTTTAGTGCACTTACTACTTTTAGGTGTATTTATGATGATCATGGCAATGATGATATAGATACTTATATAGCGCCTATCCTCGGTCGGAGACCAAGCTCTAAGAGCTTTACAAACACTGGGTCATTTGCACAACAGGCTGCCTACCTGGGTAGAGCCGACTGATGGCTGCCATTGGGCGCTCATTATTTGTTTCATGCGTCATTGAATCAGGTTTCAGTCACGCACACATACACACTCAGACAGACATGTAACGTTTTACGTGTCTGTCCTTTTTTGTGCTTTTTTTTTTTTTTTACCCCGCCATGTAGGCAGCTTTCCTCTGTTTTCAGGGGTGTGCATACTGGGTATGTTCTTGTTTCCATGACCTACCGAACGCTAACATGGATTACAGGATCTTTAACGTGCAGTATTTGATCTTCTGTGTGCATATACACACGAAGGGGGTTCAGGTACTAGCAGGTCTGCACTAATGTTGACCTGGGAGATCGGATAGACTCTTCACCGTTTACCCACCAGGCGCCGTTACCGAGACTGGAACTTATCAATGGTGAATTAACTTTGCTGATCACACGCAGTGCAATCCCAAGAGGAAGGAGTTCAAATACAGGATACGTTTTGTCTTAACTCAATGAGGTGACAAGTTCTTCAGTGACGAGCATACTCGCAACAGCAGTTAAGGGGTTAAGATAGGTGCACGTCGTAGAATCAAGACACACAATAACTGAAAGCCAGAATGATGCTTTCATTTTTTTTCTTGACCAAATGGAGATGTTTAAAAACTAGGTTGGTCTAGTTCCTGCCCATTCTGCAATGTGTGTTGAAGGTACGTCATTTTGTGTGTGTGTCATCCTCTCTGTCTCCCTCCCACAGCAGTTCCCTGGAGGACTGTCTTAGCAAAGAGATAGGATCTCGTCAGGCGGTCATACCAGCGCAAACCAGCATGCAGCATACATAATGTTCAACCCTCAATGGTACACATGGTGGGAGAAACCAGTCTTTAAGTAACTCATTTTAAAGAAAAAAATCACATCTCTTCATCTGCCCTTTCACCCTTGTCTTTTATTTGGGAAAACAATGTGGTAAATTTGAAAACTGACCGTCGTAGTGAACTCAGAATTTACGCCCTTCCAATTATCTGTGTGTTCAAGGAAATTCCTGGTCGTTTGATCGGGATGTACATTTTTTACAACATCAACAGGATTCAATATTGTGCTGTGTTTTTTTTTGTTTTTCATGCACCCGTCATGTTTATCTGGAAATGACCGGGACTTCAGTCAGGGGGCACGCAAATGAGTTTGAGCAGGCAGTCAGTGTGTGGTGCTACGTTTGTAGATTTGATTGTTTACGGATGTTGATTGCTTTACACTTATCAAATCCATCCATCATTTCAGCCGTTCATTCAAGGAAAAAAAAAATCTCACCCCCCCCCCCCCCCGCTTCACTTACACGGACAGGTAGAGACAGAATGAAAACAGTCAATGTGGAACTTGTGTTCCCCAAGTTTCATCAACGAAAATTTATGATTAATATCTTCTTCTTCGTGGGCTGCAACTAACCACGTTCACTCGTATGTACATGAGTGGGCTTTTACGTGTATGACCGTTTTTACCCCGCCATGTAGGCAGCCATATTCCGTTTTCGGGGGTATGGATGCGGGGTATGTTCTTGTTTCCATAACCCACGGAACGCTGACATGGATTACAGGAATTTTAACGTGCGTATTTGATCTTCTGCTTGCCGTATACACACGAAGGGGGTTCAGGCACAAGCAGGTCTGCACATATGTTTGGAGGTCGGAAAAATCTCCACCCTTTACACACCAGGTGGTGTTACCGAGATTCGCACCCGGGACCCTCAGATTGAAAGTCCAACGCTTCAACCACTCGGCTGTTGCGCCCGTCGATCAATATAGTTATCACGGTTCTCGTCTCTGCACCAAGTGGAGACAAACTTATTCTTTATTCTCTTTTGCCACGTGTCACAGATCATTTACCTGTTAGCAATAACAACCCATGGCGTCGCCCTGCTCCTCTTAACTGAGAACAATGGATGCCTCCTCACCTAAAGGACAACGCTCTTACTTCTCTTCACACTGGCACTTAGGCACACCTTAGCAACTTACGAACAACACTGTTGGCCAAACCAGGAGCTTCCCAACAAGCGATGGGTGCAAGTGTTCATCCCTCACTCACTTCAGACAGAACATTAATAACGATTGTGATTAACTCCTGCATGCCGAACGTCTGGCCGTTGCTGCTGAGTGACGTCAGGGACCCTGTGTGACGTCATGGCATTTCTGTGACGCTGCATGATGCATACAGCACCATCATGGGACTCATTCAAAAGCTATGGGACTCCCATGTGACTTGATTGAATTTGTATATGACGCTGTGAGCTTTAGATCCTGGGAAGACCTGTGAACTCTTTGTGAGTCTGTGCGGAGTTTGGGCACAGACTATAGGGCTGGTGTGATGCTATCGGACTGCAAGTGGCGTTTCGGGACCAGTGTGATATTCATGATGGACAAAAACAACATTTCGCCACAGGCCATTATGTGGTGCTCTGAGATCAGTGTGTGTGGTGCTCTGAGATCAGTGTATGTGGTGCTCTGAGATCAGTGTATGTGATACGAGACTCATGTTTCCTTTCCCCTTCCTACATTTGACCTTTTTTTTTTTTTTTTTTTTTTTGAAGGGATCTGTGTGCTAGCCTTTCGGATGAAACGATAAACCGAGGTCCCGTGTGCAGCATGAACATATCGCATGCACCAGAAAAAAAGTCTCTCTCTCTGATTGTTTCTGTCTGTCCGTCTGTCTGTCTGTCTCTGCCTCTCTCTGTCTCATTCGTTCTCTGTCTTTCTCTGTCTGTCTGTCTTTCTTTCTCTCTAATTCTCTGCTCGAACAGACAGCGCGAGTCTCTGTCTATTTCTCTCTTTTTCTAGCTGGATGCCTTTCTCTCCACTGCCCTTTAGAGTATGTTCGATTGTCCACCTGTCGGAAAATCACCTGTGCCAGGCTAACGTTTACATTTAACGTCACATTAAATGTTTTTTTACTGCAATTTCACCCCTGCTTCCGTTCACCCAAAGTGCGCGTTGTTTGTTTGTTTTGGTTTGTGTGTGTGTGTGTGTGTGTGTGTGTGTGTGTGTGTGTGTGTGTGTGTGTGTGTGTGTGAAGACGCTCGAAATTGCACTTTTTTTGTATATTTACGCAGTATATTTACTATCCCCCCCTCAACAACCCCCTCCCCCCCCGGCCCTCTCCGGATTTTCTGTGCTTGGTTACCTACCATTCTCGAGGCTCTTTATTTCAGTGATGAGACGTCTTGTCTGTGTAATAATACCTTTGATTCTCGTTCGTTGAAATATCAAAGTCATTTCCCCCCTTTTGTTTTTCATTTTATTATTTTATGGCATGGCCACGATCCACAAAATAAAACAGAAATATAAGAAAAACAAACAAACAACAAAAACAAACAAAACAACAGCAGCAACAACAAAAAAACAACAACAAACAAACAAACAAAACCAACCCCCTCCCCACCCCGTTGCAACCTTCGGATCACATTGTACCCGTGATAACGAAAACGCACCCAGCTGCCTCATGAAATGATCATGGGGCAGTGTCAGATCGCAGATCAGTGTTAATGACTGACATTTCTATTCCTGTGTTGACCTCCGGGTGTGTGTTACAATAGCGTAGAGTTATAGCCACCCAAGCTACAAACTGTTGTTGATGGAATCGATAGCGGGTGGCAACAACGAACCAACAAAGCATGCAGATCCTCGCAGTGTTGTCGCAGAACTGACCCAGAATCTCTGGACTTTCAGGCAGGCACTCGTTCGGGGGCTGTGACCAAGGAAGCATGGAAAGAACAAAGGGGGGCGGGGGAGGGGGGGAGGGGAGTTCGGGGTGAGTGTGGGGGTGGGGTGGGGGGGGGGGAGTAGGGGCAAGGATGATCTGACACGGCAAACTGGTGACTGGCTACTGGTCCAGGGCAGATACAAAAAATGGTCCATATGTACTTGCAGACTCTTGTTCAGGGATATGCTGTCAACGCCTGTACGTACAACCTGTAATCTGATGGTTTGTTTTTACCCCAGTCATCATCATGCGTGAAGTGTTGATTGGTTTTGCGCCACTGACTGGGTCGTCGCTTGTCAATCAAAGGGAGTTGGTTTGTTAGAACTGTTTTTGAAAACAGTGACCAGACTCCATTGGGGAGTGTGCGCCTTTTTTTTTCATTTTTTTTTTCAGTATCCACATTTCTTCCCCTGTGTTCTTTCCATTCAGTTTCATTCCGAAGATTAAAAAAATTGCAATTTAAAAAAATAACATTGTAATATATACCTTAAATTGTCGAATGACGTAAAGAAGGCCAGTCAAAGAGTGGAGGGGAAGAAATGTAGAGTATACATCACAAAGTTATAGACCAATTTACAACTTTTCCCGTCTTACAAACAGAAAAGTACAGGGGAAGAAATGTGGACATTGCCACTTTTTTTTTTATCTGAAAAAAAGAAATTGACCTAAGAAGGATCAACGTCAAAATACTGGATTAGGTATCAGAGCTGACAGACGAACTAATCAAAAGAGGATCACTGCAGTCCATTCGACAGAAACCAAACCAGAACCTATATGTGACATCCTCAGCGAAGTATCCACGGATGGAACTCATTCGTTTCAGTTCACATGAGGTTGTTTGGCAAACTCCGGTGATACTGTTGCTTCATGGACAGGTTCTACGTCAAGAATGAATCCTCCAACTTTGTGTTTGTAAATGGGATGTGATGGGGTCTGTAAAGAAAGTGCCAGATAGAGATAACTAGATAAGAATGGATGTGTTTACTTGTATGTGTAGGCCTGCTATCTGTTCACTTGTCACACCAAATCTGAACATATTCTCCCCAAACATTGAAAATCAACACCATTGTTAAGCCACACCCTTTTATTCATAATTAGCGAAAAATTCGCTGCCACTAATGGTCTGGACTGGAATATATGTGGGGAAAAATATAACACATCACTGCCGTGAATGTTCTCCTCACTTCAGCACGTCCCGATGGTCCCACCATCACGTTCACCTTCTGTGGTCTGCCAGAAACCCGGCAGAGTGCTGATGTCCGTCACAATGGTCCCACCATCACGTTCACCTTCTGTGGTCTGCCAGAAACCCGGCAGAGTGCTGATAACAGTCCGCCAGGATGGTCCCACCATCACGTTCACCTTCTGTGGTGATGTCCGTCACAATGGTCCCACCATCACGTTCCACGGAAGACCGTGCCAAGTCCCTGGCACCTCAACACAAAAAACCCGTGGCCTGTCCCCGGCCTCTTGATGCCTGCACAATTTTAGTATACGTCAGTTCCTTGACTCTTTCTGGATGCAAAACCCCCTCCTCTTTCCAGTCCCACTACAGACCATGTTTTGAATATTGTTCTTAGAAACCTCAGTGGACAAACAAGACAATATAGACACCATACCTTTACATAAACACTAAAGAGGAAATCTTCATCCAATACCATCGACATAATTTTCTATTACCACTAAAGCAAACATAAGAAATATTAGCTTGAGAAACGATGTCCGTTCACCAATTACTTTAAAATGATACCCATTCATCCCATCAGGAAATACTAACATATAGCTGCTTAGCTACTGCACAGTTCAATGTTTCATAAATGTCACCATTTCTGTAGCCACCCAATAGTCTAACAAAACTTTAGACATATAAAGTAACTCTCATATATCATTAACCTTACTGCATATCATCAAAAACACCAAGTACTTATTATCCATACGAGCTTTACAACATCATCAAATCAACCACAAACATATCAATGTATCTGACATTTAAACGCTACATAAATCATCCATTAAAACGTCCTGCATTTACTTCGCAAATTTTTATAGTATGGTCAATATCCTATCACAGAAGGTAGTCAAAGTCATTTCAAAACTGAGTCCAATAATTTTCAACATACCCTTACAGGCAAAAATATGTGCATAAATGGACAGCTACATATAACAATCTAAAAAAAAAAAAAAAAAAAAAAAAAAAATCTGCGTTTCACAGCAGCACATCACATTCAGAACTCGGCGAATGTTTACAAAATTACACGTGCAAACATGAAACACGTGAAAACGTTTTCCAAAAGACAAATTCGAATCTCCTATGTATTATGTTGCCCTGTAAAAAATGGATCCAGGGAAAATAGTAAACCATTTTCTTTACAGGGACCATCGTGATTCAGAAAGAAAGAGTGCGGGAAGGAAACAGAACTGAAAAAAACACAATGGCCCCAGTTTTGTCAACATTTAACTTGCGCTGGTTTTCTCTCACTCATATCAATATGTCAGGGCATGACTGAACCTGTGTAGTTGAATGTGTGTATTCGTTTTGAATGAGCCGAATTTTTTAGTCGAGTTTCATCTGCAAACAAATCAATGATGGCGGACAGAATGTGAGGCTATATTATCAGACGTGCAGAGAACGAACAAGACACCACCAAGCACACAGCCTTGTGGGACCGCTAACAAGAATAGAGACGAAGCAGGAATGAGGTTTGTTTAAGAGTGATGTGCTGATATATGTCAAGAAGATGAGGATAAATTATACAGGAGTACAAAACATTTATTGAACGATTAAAAACAACAACAACAACAACAAAAAAACAAAACAAAGATGTTTGTCACAGACTGAGTTATTTACACACACTAAGAAAAGCTGACAAGGAGAAATATAGCCAGTGAACAGGAGCATGCTGGCTAAAAGCACGTGCACAGCAAGGATGGTGTCTGACCTAAAGGGCGTCACGCCAACAGGTCGTCAAACGCAATCCCAATAGAAAAGGATTTTGTGTGTGTGTGTGTGTGTGTGTGTGTGGTCCAGAACGGAGGCAAGAGGAGTCTTGGCTGTCGCTTAATTCAGTTATGTTTTGTTAAAGGTGATTCAGGTTTAACGCTCTCTGGACTGCCAGATTTCTGCTTTTCCTCTACCCAACATATACCCCATCTGATGTCCAGTGGGTGTCGGAATGGCCCAGAATAATGCTTTCGTCGTCAGAAATGCGGTATTCAATGTCTTCGTCCACCTCTTCAACGTTCAAATCTTCCGTTGGTAATGTCTCAATGACGTCAGAAGCAGCTAAACGCCTGTTTGTCGCCTATTTGTACGTTCGCACGGAGACAGTTATTAGTTAAGAAATCAAGATTGCTCGATAGTTTGGGACATTGGGACGAATCATGAACCATGAGTGCTGAGTGAGCAGGTACTGAGGATGGATTTTTTAAAATTTGTTTTTTTTTGTCCAGAATAATTGTCTGTATCTGGTCTGGACTGGAGACCACGTCCTCTTGGCAGGGATGAGAATTTCTTCTTCTTCGTTCATGGGCTGCATGGACCGTTTTTACCCCGCCATGAAGGCAGCCATTCTCTGCTTTCAGGTCTGTGCATGCTGGGTATATTCTTGTTTCCATAACACACCGAACGCTGACATGGATAACAGGATCTTTTACGCGCGTATTTGATCTTCTGCGTGCGTATACACACGAAGGGGGTTCAGGCATAAGCAGGTCTGCACATATGTTGACCTTGGAGGTCGGAAAAATCTCCACCCTTTACCCATCAGGCGCCGTTACCGAGATTCGAACTCGGGACCCTCGGATTGAAAGTCCAACGCTTTAACCACTCGGCTATTGCGCTCGTCGGATGAGAAATTTAAGCACGCAGTGTCAGTTTGCGTGGTTGAGGAACAGGCCCAGAATGGGGGAATGATTCCGTAAATCTGTCAGGGTTTGTTATTGCTCTTGTGGGAGTTGTGGTGTTAAATATTCAATCATTTCTATTGTCCGTCCTCTCTCTCTCTCTCTCTCTCTCTCTCTCTCTCTCTCTCTCCCTCTCTCTCTCTCTCTCGATATCTCCCCACCCTCTCTCTATTTTCTCCACCCCCCCTTCATTTTCCCTTTCAGTCATGTTTAGAATGCAAACAGCCAGAACACTAGAACATCAAAACCCGGGCAACAACAACTGTGTATAGTCACCGAACACACTGAAAAACGCACGCCTCAAAACACGTTGGGGGAGGTAATCGCTGTGCTGGAAAATAGGTAAAAATGAAAGCGATAAACTAGATAAGTTGTGTGTGTGAGGGGGGTGGGGGGAGAGTGTGGGGGGGGGGTGAGCGGGGGGTGGGGGGGACGAAAACGGCGTATGAAAGGTACACATGAAATTGAGGAAGGAGAAAAGGAAAGATAAGTGAAACAAGAGAGGCAAGGCCTTGAAGACCCACTTGTGATCAATTAAGTCCCCTAGCATTAATTACAGGGTAATTTCCCTTTTTTACTATCTGCACCAAAACGTTTGCAAAATAAATAAAAATTCCATGCTTAGCAAAAGAAGTTCCTGTTTGAACAAAAAATGATAATAATAACTCCTCTTGTTCTTGTGTCAGAATAAGAGGTCAAAGTGCCAAGTTTAGAGAATACAAAAAATATAAATATAACAGTAAACGCAGTTTGCATATAATTAGGCTTTCTTTTTTATTTTTTTGGTGCCCGTCCCAGAGGTGCAATATTGTTTTAAACAAGATGACTGGAAAGAACTGAATTTTTCCTATTTTTATGCCAAATTTGGTGTCGACTGACAAAGTATTTGCAGAGAAAATGTCAATGTTAAAGTTTACCACGGACACACAGACACACGGACACACACACACACACACACACACACACACACACACAGACAACCGAACACCGGGTTAAAACATAGACTCACTTTGTTTACACAAGTGAGTCAAAAAGAGGAGGACGGAAGACTCTTCTGAGTATGAAAAAAAAACAAGAAAAAAACCCCAACAAAAACACAAAACAAAAACCCCAAAAGAAACAGAAAGAAAAAGCGGAAAAAAGAGGAGGGTGGACGCCCCAGAAAAAGCCCCAAAAATGGAGAGCTTAGGTCATTTGTGTCAACTGTGACGGGCGCAATAGCCGAGTGGTTTAAGCGTTGGACTTTCAATCTGAGGGTGCCGGGTTCGAATCACGGTAACGGCGCCTGGTGGGTAAAGGGTGGAGATTTTTTCCGATCTCCCAGGTCAACATATGTGCAAACCTGCTAGTGCCTGAACCCCCTTCGTGTGTATACGCATGCAGAAGATCAAATATGCACGGTAAAGATCCTGTAACCCATGTCAGTGTTCGGTGGGTTATGGAGACAAGAAAATACCCAGCATGCATGAACCACGACAGAGTCATCGGCAAGTCAATGTTGGTCGTGTAAGAAGTTCGAAAGAAGCGGAGTTAGTATTTGTGGTTTTGAACGTAACAAAACACACACACACACACACACACACACCATAATGATTTTCATAAGAGGCAAATTATTTCTCTAATCTGCAGGAAAATGAATTGTTTTAGGACAAAATATGTCAGTAATGTTTCTCGCATCTGTGGTGCTCACATAACAGCCGATCATATACCAACTTGCGATATGTTAAAGTCTCAAATCCCTGAACTGAAATCATTTTCAGTGTTGACGATCTTCAGCAGTCCATTGCTAATGTATGACTTTTTCAACTCCTTGTTAAATAGTCCAGTTGGTTCGCTGTTATAGTTGTTAGTTTTTCATTAGAAATATGTTATACTGTTATGATTTTTTTGTTTATTTTTTTAACAAAACTTAAATCAATAACTTTCACACACACACACACACACACACACACACACACACACACACACACACACACACACACACACACACACACACACATTCACACACACACTTTCACTTACTCGTATGCGTACACAGTAATCCCCCCCCCCTCCCCCTCCTCCCACTCGATTTTTTTGCCTTCCCTCGTCTAATATCACTTACAGTGAAAAGACGTTAAACTAAAGAACGAACACACACACACACACACACACACACACACACACACACACACACACACACACACACACACACACACAGAGTGGCGTCAGACTGAACGCGATGAGAATAACGAGTTAGGACTTTGCTTCGTTTGTTGAATTTGAGCCGGGGAAGGAAGTGGTAGGAAATTGTGAGCGTGCTTTTATAGTGATTTATAACCTGGACAAATTTTCACTAAAATGAAGTGTTCCGCAGAGAGGAATTTGGAAACTTTGGTTTGGGCTCACAGTTGTTGTCTTTGAGTGTTGCGTTGTGTGGGGTTGTTCTTTGCTTGGTTGGAGAGAGAGAGAGAGACAGAGAGAGAGAGAGAGAGAGAGAGAGAGAGAGACAGAGAGAGAGACAGAGAGAGAGAGAGAGAGAGAGAGAGAGAGAGAGGTATTGGTTTGGAGATACACCCACGAGGAAAGGGAAAAAAATCAAGTCTGGAAAGGAGAATGTCAAGGTCAGCAGTGTCAAGGGCAGCAGAGAGAGAGAGAGAGAGAGAGAGAGAGAGCACGTGCGTGTGTGCATGCGTGCGTGCGTGTGAGTGAGTGCGTGCGTACGTGTGTGTGTGTGTGTGCGCGCGCGTGTGTGCGTGTGATCTCGCGTGTGTATGGGTATGTGCGTGTGCGTGCACTAAAGACTTGTTTCGTGCTCTCTCTACCGCCCACTCACCCCCACTCACATGTACATTTTTAATTCCTCAAAGTGGCGTGGGCGGTGTGCTTTGGCTGCATGTGTTTGCCTTATGCTAACGCCAACACCAAACCTCACTTGAGGGAACAAACCATTATTTCCTGTCAAACCAATAAAATTCACACATTTTTCTTCCATTACGCTCTCTCTCTCTCTCTCTCTCTCTCTCTCTCTCTCTCTCTCTCTCTCTTCACACAATTTAAGCCACTCTGTCTCGGTCTCTGTGTCTCTATCTCTCATATTGTTTCTTTTCTCTCTGTCTCTGTCTCTTTTTAGCTACTCACCATCTCTGTCTGCATCTGTCTGTCTGTCTGTCTGTCCGTCTGTCTGTTTCTGCTGCCCTTGTGTGTGTGTGTGTGTGTGTGTGTGTGTGTGTGTGTGTGTGTGTGTGTGTGTGTGTGTGTGTGTGTGTGTGTGTATGTGAGGCAAATATTAGTTCTTCACCGATACTTCCTTGCGTACTTTGAGAGACTGGTTTTTTAAGCTCTAAGTAAAAAAAGAAAGAATAAATAGAGGCGCTGATGAGACTCCCAGAACAGGCGTGAGGCCTGAGGAACGAAACATCTGCGAAGAATGATAAATCCACACCAAACAATTTTGTGTTTCTGCTGGATTTTGTGTACCCCCTTGGCGGCTGAATCTGAGTGAAATGAGATCTCTGTTTGCACAGTTTCAGTTTCAGTTGCTCAAGGAGGCGTCACTGCGCTCGGACAAACCATATACGCTACACCACATCTGCCAAGCAGATGCCTGACCAGCAGCGTAACCCAACGCGCTTAGTCAGGCCTTGAAAAAAAAAAAAAGAAAAAAAAAGGGGGGGGGGGGGATAAATAATAGATAAGCTTACATGAATAAATAAATAAATAAATAAATAAATAAATAAATAATAATTATAATATAGAAAAAGGTAGTAGTAATAATAATAGTAATACTAATAAAATGATAATAATAATAAAAAAAAGAAAAAAAAAAGACAACAATGGTGATAATTAAGCGAATGAATGTAAAATATGACGACACACATTCACACATACACCCACACATGCATAACAGAAATGCACCAAACATGCAGTTTCACAGATATGAAAGTACAGTCAAATACATATAAACGTACATGAGCTCCAACACACACACACACACACACACACACATTACCTTGCACAAATGAATTCAAATTCAACTGGTACTTTTTGTGAAGTTGGTTTTTTTTGTATTTTACTTTTATAGCGGTGTTACTGATTTGGCTGGACAAATGTAATGCAATCCTAAAGATGAAGGAATCCAAATTAAGAATGGTGACCAACATCATGACACTGTCCGTTCAGTCAGGTGTGTGGAGTGACGGCCAAGAGGTAACGCGTCCACTTAGGAAGCGAGAGAATCTGAGCACGCTGGTTCGAATCACGGCTCAGCCGCCGATATTTTCTCCCCCTCCACTAGACCTTGAGTGGTGGTCTGGACGCTTAGTCATTCAGATGTGACGATAAACCGAGGTCCCGTGTGCAGCATGCTCTTAGCGAACGTAAAAAGAACCCACGGCAACAAAAGGGTTGTCCCTGGCACAATTCAGTAGAAAAATCCACTTCGATAGGAAAAACAGATAAAACTGCACGCAGGGAAAAACACAAAAAAGTGGGTGGCGCTCTCAGTGTAGCGACGCGCTCTCCCTGGGGAGAGCAGCCCGAATTTCACACAGAGAAATCTGTTGTGATAAAAAAAGAGAAATACAAATAGAAATACAAACTCTTCACTGACGATTACTATAATCATCAGCAGCAGATAAGGGGTTAAAGAAGAATCGTGGATGGATGTATGGTGTGGGTTGGGAGATGACAGTTTGTATGTTTTGGAAGTTAGCTTCCGACACTCAGCTGATCAATCGTTATGGAAAATGATTATGGGGTGGAAGCTGATTTTGTAAGCAAATCATCCACCTTCTGTTTGTCCTGTCTGCCCACTGCTTCCTCCTCCTCGTTTTCCTCCTTTTTTTCTTCTTCTTTTTCACATTGTTGTTTTGTCTTGTCTGCACTCACCCACTCACTCACTCACTCACCCACTCACTCACTCACTCACTCACTCACTCACCCACCCACTCACTCACTCACTCACTCACTCACTCACTCACCCACCCACTCACTCACTCACTCACCCACTCACTCACTCACTCACTCACTCACTCACTCACCCACTCACTCACTCACCCACTCACCCACCCACTCACCCACCCACCCACTCACTCACTCACTCACCCACCCACTCACTCACTCACTGACTCACTCACCCACCCACCCACTCACTCACTCACCCACCCACTCACTCACCCACCCACTCACCCACTCACTCACTCACTCACTCCCATCCTCTCTTTCTCTCTCACCCCCCCCCCCCACCTTCCCCCGCCCTCCCCCTCCCCCTCCCCCTAGAGATCTGGTCTATTTTTTTCATTCCCTTTCTGACCGCCTACCAGTCTGTCTGTCTGTCTCTCTTTCCTTGCCCCCACCCCCCTCCCCCTCTCTCTTTCTCACTTGCTCACCACCCCCACCCCCCAAAACAGGCGCTTCGTTTTTGTTTTTTTTTTACACGGGTTCATCAATGTTGTATGCCTGCAGTTTCATGGGGGTTGGGTCCGCGCCCTTTCAAGAAAATGACATTTTAAATAAGAGCCTCCCACGCTTTCTGTCTCTGTCTCTGTCTCTCTGTCTGTATCTGTCTCTTCCGAAAGAAGACTGGGGAACTGGGGTACACTTTGTAAAGAATATTTTAACCATGCCTAGATTAGGGACTGCATGTTTGAGTCAGGGAACTTTAAAGACTCAAAGCTTCCTATAAACAAAAGAAACCATCTAAATTGGAAGATTTTGGAGGGAAAAAATTGTTATAAAATCATACTCGAAATACTCGATTATATAATCATTCTGGTGGTTGGAAGCCGCCGTGGCAGAAACGGTTAGGCGTTGGACTTCTGATCAGCGTTCACCAGTGATCAGGTGTCGAGGCTCCGTTTCAGCATCGTGTTGTGTTCTTGGGAAAGGCACTGTACTTTAGATTTTCCTCCCTCACCTCCCAGGTGTGAATGGACGCTTGATTTCAGAGGGGAGGGGAAAGAAGGTTAGAACAGCGGAATGACAGGACAGGACAGGGCAGGACAGGACGGGACGGGACGGGACAGGGCAGGGCAGGGCAGGGCAGGGCGGGACAGGGCAGGGCAGGGCAGGCCAGGGCAGGGCAGGGCGGGACAGGACAGGACAGGACAGGGCAGGGTAGGACAGGACGGGACAGGGCAGGGTAGGACAGGACGGGACGGGACGGGACAGGGCAGGACAGGACGGGACGGGACGGGACGGGACGGGACAGGACAGGGCAGGACAGGACGGGACGGGACAGGACAGGACGGGACAGGACAGGACAGGACAGGACAGGACAGGACAAGACGGGACCGGACGGGACAGGACAGGACGGGACGGGACAGGACAGGACAGGACAGGACAGGACGGGACGGGACGGGACAGGACGGGACAGGACAGGGCAGGGCAGGGCAGGACAGGACAGGGCAGGACAGGGCAGGACAGGACAATACAGGCTAGGACAGGGCTGGGCAAGACAGGACAGGACAGGACGGAACGGGACAGGATTGGACAGGATAGGACGGGACCGGACAGAACAGGACAGGACGGGACAGGACAGGATTGGACAGGATAGGACAGGACAGGATAGGACAGGAAAGGACAAGACGGGACAGGACAGGGCAGGGCAGGACAGGATAGGACAGGAAACGACAAGACGGGACAGGGCAGGACAGGACAGGACAGGACAGGGCAGGACAGGACAGGACAAGACGGGACCGGACAGAACAGGACAGGACGGGGCAGGACAGGATAGGACAGGATAGGACAGGAAAGGACAGGACAGGACAGGACAGGACCGGACAGGACAGGACAAGACAGGACAGGACAGGGCAGGGCAGGACAGGACAGGACAGGACAGGACAGGACAGGGCATTACATTTCCAAAGAATTTCCGCATAGGATCTTGAAGGATGAATTACAATGATGGTGTAGCAGAATCTCTTTCAAGGGGAAGGAATTCTGTTTAATCAGTCCCGTTACACGTCAGGTATTGGTGATGGCGGACAGTCGGGTTCAAGTTCTAATTTCAACATTTGGGTATTATAATCAAAACTGAAAAAAGGCCAAAACAAAAAGCAAGAAATAAAAAGACAAGAGAAGAGGCTGTGTTGTATGATGAGGGAAACAGGATAGATAAAGGGTGGAATCAAAGATGGACAGTTGAATTGAATAGAATGACGGGCGCAATAGCCGAGTGGTTAAAGCGTTGGACTGTCAATCTGAGGGTCCCGGGTTCGAATCACGGTGACGGAGCCTGGTGGGTAAAGGGTGGAGATTTTTACGATCTCCCAGGTCAACATATGTGCAGACCTGCTAGTGCCTGAACCCCCTTCGTGTGTATATGCAAGCAGAAGATCAAATACGCACGTTAAAGATCCTGTAATCCATATCAGCATTCGGTGGGTTATAGAAACAAGAACATACCCAGCATGCACACTCCCGAAAACGGAGTATGGCTGCCTACATGGCGGGGTAAAAACGGTCATACACGTAAAAACCCACTCGTGTACATACGAGTGAACGCAGAAGAAGAAGAAGAAGAAGAATTGAACAGAAAAATGATTAAAAAAAAAATCATTTATTGAACTTAGTAGAAGGGAAGTCGTTAATAAAAACAACAGCCACAACCACAACAACCCATAACTGATAATGAATGTGAAACATTAAAAAAAATATCTTCAAACTTCCCTGTGACTGATGTAGATGACATACATGAAACAAGGGCAAATCTCTTGCAAAGTGTGATAATCACTGAAGCCTGAAACCTTCCAAGGAGTGTGTGGGCCATAGACACGACTGGCAGTGACCGTCTCGATAGTGGTGGGTTTTTTGTTTGTTTGTTGTTGTTGTTTTTTTGCCTCAGTTGCATGCAGCTCAATTTTGAATTCTTTCTTTCTTTTTTTTTTCAACATTAGCGCTTCACATGAACTTATTCATTGGCAAAAAAAACAAAACAACCCCAAAACAAAAACAACAACCCCCCCCTCAAAAAAACAAACAAAACAAAACAAAAAAACCCCAACAACCCCCCCCCCCCAAAAAAAAAAACAAACAAACAAACAAAACAAAACAAAAACAAAACAAACAACAACAGCAACAAAAAAACAAACAAACAACAAAACAACAAAAAACAACAACAAACAAACAAAAAAACAACAACAAAAAACACACACACACACACAAAACAAGACCCCCCCCCTCCAAAAACAACAACCCCCCCCAAAAAAAAAAAACAGAAGAACAAAAAGCACAACAAAACAAAGCAAATCAAACGGGAAAAATAAATGAACAAACAAACAGACCTGTACATACCTACATGTCCGTCCCGATGTTGATGACGATAACTATCTTACATATTTGTGTCTTTAAAAAAGATCTTTTGTTTTATCATTTTTTTTATAGAGAAATTGACACAGTTTTCACACTTGAGAAATCGCGTCGCGTTTGACATTGTTTTTCGCGCCGAAATTCTAGATAGGCTGGCCAGCTCAGTAGCAATCAACTTCGTTCATTCACTATCATTTTTCTTTCTTTCTTTCTATCGTCACATTCTCTGTCTGTCCCTCTGTCTGCCACTATCTGTCTGTCTCTGCATCTCTCCTTCTCTGTCTCTGTCTCTCTCTCTCCTGGGTGTCATCATGTCTGACCAGTGCTGACATGAAGTCTTGTATTCTATTAAATCTTATTCCCTTTTTATCATTTTTTCTGTCTCCATTTTCATTGCTTGCTGCCCTATCGACAACGACGTTTCAATAGCATGATTGACTGTCTCTGTCTGTCTCCCTGTCTTTTTCTTGTCCCGTCTGTCTGTGTGGCTGTCTGTCTGTCTGTCTTGCTGTCTCTCCCTCCCTCTTTCTCTCTCACCCTCCATCTCTCTCTCTCTCTCTTTCACTCACTACCCCCACCCCACTCTCTCTTTCTTTTCAGTTTTAACTTCTTTCTCGTGGCCAGGGATCATGAATGTTTTATTTAAGCCAGGGCCCGTGTCCTTTCAAGGCGATGGCGCTTTAAAGAGCAACCGCCCACGGTCTCCTTCTCTCCAGTGTGTGATCGGGTCCTTAGAGCTTGCTCTGCCACGTGTGTGTGTGTGTGTGTGTGTGTGTGTGTGTGTGTGTGTGTGTGTGTGTGTGCGTGCGCGCGTTCGAGTGCGCGCACATGTGTGCGTGTGTTTCTGTGTGTTCAAAATATATTTTTTTTCTCCACAGTTATCGTTAAAGAATCTTTTTTGAAATATTTTTTTTTAATTGTTATTTGATTTTAAAGTTAAATGTTTCTATTGATGTTTCCCATTGTGAGCAATGCAAGGGTGAAATAAAGCCTGCTTCTGCTAAATGATTTAATATCTTGTTCGTATGTTGTTCGTTCGTTCGTGTTTGGAAGCAGGCTTGTTAATTAACTTACAACAACTCCCTTCAATATTTTCCAGGCCCATCAATGTTTCATAAAGAAATAAGAAAAACGTGTTTCCACAGGACCGAGCCGGACTGTAGTTTATCCTTTCAGGGTCCTGGCCGACACTTTACCCAGCTCGCTCTCACACTGACTCTGCCTCCAGGGTGTCATTGGGTTTTTCCAGCTTGCCACACCAGTGTTCTGCCGTGATGACGAACCCCCCTCACTCCCCCGACCCCCCCCCCCCCCCCCCCACTCCCCGCCACCCTCTCCACACGTTTTCACTCTCAGCTAACGCCGTGGGCATTGCCCTGAAAGGGGACACTGACAATGAACCGGCCCTGTGTCACGTTTATCACGTGTTCAGTTGGATCAGTGCTGACTGAGAATGTGCTGGCTGGCTAACTGTCGTTGATGTGGCGTGACCTGTTGGGGGATACGCCGTGGAAGAATAGTTGTTAATTTAATGAAGATTATGGAGGTATATTCAAACCACACATACACACACGCACCGTGCGTGTGTGTGTGTGTGTGTGTGTGTGTGTGTGTGTGTGCTGTTCTGAAGGTCATATTCCAGACACGACTGACCGTACAAACTGTGACCAGTGCAAGTGACAAAAGCAGTTTTCTGTCCATTTATTCTGTTTCGTCAGATGTCTGAACGCAGCACTTTCAGTTACAGACCACCAAGAGACGTAACAACGTGGAGACACTATCAACGTGCAGCAGTGCGCATGGAAGACAGGCACAGACGTAACAACGTGGAGACACTATCAACGTGCAGCAGTGCGCATGGAAGACAGGCACAGACGTAACAACGTGGAGACACTATCAACGTGGAGACACTATCAACGTTCAGCAGTGCGCATGGAAGACAGGCACAGACGTAACAACGTGGAGACACTATCAACGTGGAGACACTATCAACGTGCAGCAGTGCGCATGGAAGACAGGCACAGACGTAACAACGTGGAGACACTATCAACGTGGAGACACTATCAACGTGGAGACACTATCAACGTGGAGACACTATCAACGTGCATCAGTGCGCATGGAAGACAGGCACAGACGTAACAACGTGGAGACACTATCAACGTTCAGCAGTGCGCATCGAAGACAGGCACAGACGTAACAACGTGGAGACACTATCAACGTGCAGCAGTGCGCATTGAAGACAGGCACAGACGTAACAACGTGGAGACACTATCAACGTTCAGCAGTGCGCATGGAAGACAGGCACAGACGTAACAACGTGGAGACACTATCAACGTGCAGCAGTGCGCATGGAAGACAGGCACAGACGTAACAACGTGGAGACACTATCAACGTGCAGCAGTGCGCATGGAAGACAGGCACAGACGTAACAACGTGGAGACACTATCAACGTGGAGACGCTATCAACGTTCAGCAGTGCTCCTCCCATCAGCATCGAAGACAGCCACAGACAGACAGACAGACAGACAGATAGAAAACTATAGAAAACAGAAAGAAAAAAATTCATGAAATAATAGAAAACATATGAAAAGAAAAAGAAAGAAAGAAAGAAAGAGCACACAAGAACAGAACCAAAGAAAGAAAGAAGACAGGAGAGGAAGGAAAGAAAGAAATACAGGTAGACAGAAAACAGAAAGAAAAAAAGAAAGGAGGAAGAGAAAGATAGATAGATAGAGAGAGAGAGAGAGAGAGAGAGAGAGAGAGAGAGAGAGAAGAAAGCGAAGAAAGAAATAAAAGAAAGAAAAGACATATGACAAAGAAAATATCTATCAAGTGAAAGGAAACAAAAGGGAAGAAAAAAAAAAGAATGAAAAGAACAGAGAGAAAGAGAAAAAGAAAACACAAAGAAAGAAAGACAGCTCACAAAGACAGGAAGAAAAGGAATGAAAAGAACAGAGAGAAAGAGAAAAAGAAAACACAAAGAAAAACAGCTCACAAAGACAGGAAGAAAAAAAGAATGAAAAGAACAGAGAAAAAAAAAGAAAACACAAAGAAAGAAAGACAGCTCACAAAGACAGGAAGAGAAAAGAAAGAATGAAAAGAATAGAGAAAAAAAAGAAAACACAAAGAAAGACAGCTCACAAAGACAGGAAGAAAAAAAGGAATGAAAAGAATAGAGAAAAAGAGGAAAAGAAAACACAAAGAAAGAAAGACAGCTCACAAAGACAGGAAGAAAAAAAGAATGAAAAGAACAGAGAGAAAGAGAAAAATAAAACACAAAGAACGAAAGACAACTCAAAAAGACAGAAAGAAAAAAAAAGAATGAAAAGAACAGAGAAAAAAAAAGAAAACACAAAGAAAGAAAGAAAGACAGCTCACAAAGACAGGAAGAAAAAAAAGGAATGAAAAGAACAGAGAAAAAGAGGAAAAGAAAACACAAAGAAAGAAAGACAGCTCACAAAGACAGGAAGAAAAAAAAGGAATGAAAAGAACAGAGAAAAAGAGGAAGAAGAAAACACAAAGAAAGAAAGACAGCTCACAAAGACAGGAAGAAAAAGAAAACTTCCAAAGAAAGAAAGAAAGCAAGACTCAGGCAGACAGAAAGAGAAGAAAGCTGCAGCCGCCCACACGAACTATTATTATGAGAAAGGTCAACATCAAGAGAAATCATATCCTTCTTTCAATGACATCCAGTCTGCCATTTTCATAAGCACATGCTTTCCTGGGATGTAACTCCCTATCTCATTATCCCTGTATACAGACAATAACATTTAAAGAAAGGAAGGAAGGAAGAAAGAAAGAAAGAAAGAAAGAAAGAAAGAAAGAAAAATAAAGAAAACATAACACAATATAAAAAAAAAGCAAAGAAAAGGCGTATTCACTTAGTATTTCCGGTCTTCTCTCTCTCTCTCTTTCTTTCTTTCTTTTTTCCGTACTACTCTCTGCGTCTCTCTTAGCCTCTCTCTCCTTCCCTCCAACCCTCACAACCCGCACCCATATCCGTCCACCCACTGAAACACACACACACACACACACACACACACACACACACACACACACACGCCGCGCGCGCTCTCGTACACACACTGAATTTGGGATACCCATTATATTTTTCACAAACTCTCTTTTCAAAGAAAACAGCAAAGAGACTGTATCATCAATAATCAATGGTTTCATCATTAAGTTTTAAATTTGTTATTAGAGGTAGACGCAATAGCGATGTCAATGACGAATTCTATGTTGATGATGATGTTTGAGGGTTTCGTTTCTCTGTCAGTCTAATTGTGTCCGTGCATTCTTTCAGGTGACACCCAATCCCCCCCCCCCCCCCCCCCCCCCCCCCCCCAACCAGCCCCTCCCCCGGTCAGTCTTGTCATTTTCGTCGACAAGCTTACAACTTTTGATGAAAACTATCACTCAGACAAGCACAAAAATAATGAAGACCGTCAGAAATGAGAATTTATGATTGTTCACTTTGATCCATAAAAAAAAACCCCAACAAAAAACACACACTTACACAAAACACACACACACACACACACACACACACACACACACACACACACACATTGTCGTCAATTCAGTTTCTCTTAACATCATCACTGACGTTGGTAGAGATAGTCCTGATATATATATATATATATATATATGTGTGTGTGTGTGTGTGTGTGTGTGTGTGCATACATACATACATATATATATATATATATTCTAACACTCGGGCGTACATGCATGCTAACGCGAGCTTCCTCCTCCCTCCCCCTCCCTTACCCCCTCTTCCTCCTCCGTCTTGCACTCTCGGACACGTGTTCGTGCTTCTTTTAGCACCCCTCCCCCCCCCCCCCCCCCCCCCCCAAGTCCCCCTCCCCGCCCCGCACGCGCGCGTGTGCCAATGACGTAAAAAGCCAAGTACGACGTAAGCGAGGTAAACAAGCCAAAAGATGAGAGGCCTGTGTGCGTCCTGTCTGCCACCCGCCTCCCTCTCCTCGCCAGGCCTGACTACAACATCCCCCCCACACCCACCCACCCACCCACCACCACCCACCCACTCCGCCCACCTTCTGCCGAACGCTACTGACGTGAGCTTGTCCTAATAATAGACCCCCCCCCCCCCCACCCCGTCCCTTCTATCTGTTTGTCTGTCTGTCTATCTATCTGTTTGTCTGTCTGTCTATCTACCTATCTGTTTGTCTGTCTGTCTATCTACCTATCTGTTTGTCTGTCTGTCTATCTATCTATCTGTCTGTCTGCTTGTATGTGTAACATAGCAGCATTCGTAACCGCTTAGCTTTTTATTATTTTTTTAAATATTTCTATCTATCTATCCATCTATCTATCCATCCATCTATCCATCCATCAATCCATCTGTATGTATGTATGTATGTATGTATGTATAACACAACTGAATATGTGACCGCTTCCCCCTTTTTGTGTGAGTGTGATTTTTGTGAAGGACTGGGAACTGGAGCTTGACAAAAGGAAGACCTGGAAATGAAAAGGTTTTTTTTTGTTTTTAGCTCTCTCGTTCCCTCCCCCTACTTCTGTTCTTCGTGTTCTGTCCCAAGACTACAAGATGAGAGCGCAGAGCGGGGTGGGGGATTGGGGTGGGGGTGGGGTTGGAGGGTATGAGGGGATTGTTTGGGGGGGAGGGGCGGGGGCTAGGTGGTGGTGGTGGTGGGGGGGGGGATTGTTTCTATCAAGCAGTGGTTTGGTTTGAAGTTGTTCGTGCACTGTGTTCTTCATAATGTGGAAAAAACACACCAAAAAACAAAAACAACTTAGTTCATCTGTGCCCCCACTCTTTCTCGATCTGTTTTATGTATGTATGTATGTATGTATGTATGTATGTATGTATGTATGTATGTATGTTTTTCCCCCATAAATCTTACCCTTTATCCTTGGTCATTATCGTCTCCCTGTTTATTTGTTGTCGCTTTTTTTTTTTTGCTCCGTCATCTGCACCGTTTCAGTGGCATTTCTCCCGCGCCGCTCATTTAGATTCCCCCATACACGGCCACGCCCGGGTTCGTCTGTCACGGCCCCAGCGTCGGCAGTCCACAGAGAACCATCGATGTTAGGTCACCAGGAGGCCACACACCAGAGGAGACCCTGCACTGCTGCCGAGTCACTTCGGTGGTGTTCAGTGGTGCCTGTTCTGTTTTAACGTTCTTAGGACACCACCTACTAAGCCCCCTACTAACGACAACAATGGCTTAGTCGCGGAGCCAGACTGAGTGAGCGTCCCCTCCAGAGTGGAGACCGCCACCACGTCCCTCAAACAACAGCCCCCCCATGAATCTGCCGACACTGAAGACATTGACAGGACTCACCCCAAGCACAGAAGTGGAGGGGCATCGAAACTGAGGTCACAATGCTTTTTGTTGTTTTTCCTCAAAATTTAATTGCTTGCAGAATGTCTGCTACTGCTTAAAAACAACATCACTAAAAACAAAAAACAAACCCAAACATGTTTCAGCCCTTCTCGTCACTGAAGGGCTGTAGCCTAACTGTGATAAAATTGAGGTTACCGGGTTGTAGCCTGTGATAAAATTGAGGTTACCGGGTTGTAGCCTAACTGTGATAAAATTGAGGTTACCGGGCTGTAGCCTGTGATAAAATTGAGGTTACCGGGTTGTAGCCTAACTGTGATAACATTGAGATTACCGGGCTGTAGCCTAACTGTGATAACATTGAGGTTACCGGGCTGTAGCCTGTGATAAAATTGAGGTTACCGGGCTGTAGCCTGTGATAACATTGAGGTTACCGGGCTGTAGCCTAACTGTGATAACATTGAGGTTACCGGGCTGTAGCCTAACTGTGATAACATTGAGGTTACCGATGTGGGGCCGTATTCAAGAGACCATCGTGCCTGTGGGTAAACGTGTACCTGCTGGCAAATCTACCTGTTGCAGGGCGGCAAACTGCCCCAAGGTGTCAAACGTAACTTGCCTTTAGGCAAAATGAAGTTCGTGTATTGAATACAGCCCCAGGATATTGGTCACCATTCTATATTCGGATTCCTTCTTTTTGAGATTGCTTTTTTTTTTTTTGGGGGGGGGGGGGGGGGGGGGGGGGGGGGGGGGCGATGTTCAGTAAAATGAATTTCATCACTTCAAGCTATTCAAATTATAAATCAATTAGTTCTTGCACCTCAAATCCACGCCAGACTGATTTCATTTCACAACGATTCACAACAGCCAAGGGGTTAAAGCAACAAGACAAAGTCCGGCCCGGGGGTTAACATTACCATGTCCACAGTGTCAACACTGACGACGAAGAGTATGAGAAGAACTGTAACGGAGAACTTTGGTAGACTGTGATGACACACATACACAAATGTATGTTTAAACAACCCTGGCAAGGGAGAGAGAGAGAGAGAGAGAGAGAGAGAGAGAGAGAGAGAGAGAGAGATGCATGATTTATTAATCTTTTTTTTTTTTTTTTGCTGCCCCATCAACTGCGCCGTTTCAGTGGCATTACTCCCACGCCGCTCATTTAGATTCCCCCATACACGGCCACACCCGGGTTCGTCCGTCGCAGTTCCAGCGTCGGCAGTCCACAGGGAACCATCGATGTTAGGTCGCCTGGAGGCCACACACCAGAGGAGACCCTGCACTGCTGCTGAGTCACTTCGGTGGTGTTCAGTGGTGCCTGTTCTGTTTTAACGTACTTAGGACACCACCTACTAAGCCCCCTACTAACGACAATAATGGCTTAGTCACGGAGCCAGACTGAGTGAGCGTCCCTCCCAGAGTGGAGACCGCCACCACGTCCCTCAAACAACAGCCCCCCATGAATCTGCCGACACTGACGACATTGACAGGACTCACCCCAAGCACGGAGGTGGAGGGGCATCGAAACTGAGGTCACCATGAGAGCAGGGCGTGAAAGGCCACAGACTTTGAGACTGTTTCGTTTATATTGATGACGATGAAGGAGAAGGAGGATGACGATGATGATGACGATGTTGCTATGGAGGTCCATTTTGGTTTGGGACTGCGTGACAAGGCTGTACTCTACGCTTCCTGTCATAATGATATCCCGGCGTTAACCAGGCCCGAGAGATACAGACACTTGCAGTGTTGGTCAGGTAATTAGAGCAACACACCTAAAGACGCATCCTTGAAGTGGATGACACTCGACTGTGTGGTCCCAGTCTCCCCATTTAAGCCCACAGCACACTCAACTCTGGGTAGGAGCCGGCCACGGGCCGAAAAACCCACCTCCGCTGGGATTCGAACCCGCGTCCTCCCAGCCGTCAGTCCGCGACGCTAACCACTTCGCCACGGCGGCTGGTTATTAATCTTTTTTTGGCCAAGGATCCTCATCAAGGGGAATTCGAACAAATAAACAATATCGATTATGAACATGGATACTATAGACAATGTATGGATGGAAATGTCAGGTTTGTCAGGAAGATCAAGAAATATCAATTTCCCTATATTCAAAAGCTTTGTAAAAAAAGAAG
Organism: Babylonia areolata; assembly: GCF_041734735.1. Taxonomy (NCBI): domain Eukaryota; kingdom Metazoa; phylum Mollusca; class Gastropoda; order Neogastropoda; family Buccinidae; genus Babylonia; species Babylonia areolata. The sequence goes on from NC_134879.1 coordinate 4,749,168, forward strand.
AAGAAAAAATGTAGAAAGAGGTGTAGAAACACACACACACACACACACACACACACACACACACACACACACACACACAGATAGATCCTCCTGTGATTTTTAAAAATCTCCCAATTAAGGCAACGTCATATGGCTCAGATGTCCACGCTAAGGAAGGCGGAACGTAGCAGTTTCATTATCTGTAACAATACGGTGCAGTTTTGGAGTAGCTAAAAACAACAAAAGCAGTTTTTCCTGTCTTCATTTGCTCAGTCAAGCTTCGCCCCACTCCCCTTGTTGTCACTGATGAATTTGATTTGTTTTTTTTTTGTTTTTTGCTTGTGGTGTGGTTTGGTTTGGTGTGGCGGTGTGTGTGGGGGTGGGTGGGTGGGAGGGGTGGGAGGTGTGGTTTGGTATTGGTGATGGCTCGTGTGTGTGTGTGTGTGTGTGTGTGTGTGTGTGTGTGTGCATGAAGGATGGTGTGGTCCTCCGTGAAGGGTGGTGTGGTCCTCCCTGAAGGGTGGTGTGGTCCTTCTCCGTGAAGGGTGGTGTGGTCCTTCTCCATGAAGGGTGGTGTGGTCCTTCTCTATGAAGGGTGGTGTGGTCCTCCCTGAAGGGTGGTGTGGTCCTTCTCCATGAAGGGTGGTGTGGTCCTCCCTGAAGGGTGGTGTGGTCCTTCTCCATGAAGGGTGGTGTGGTCCTCCCTGAAGGGTGGTGTGGTCCTCCATGAAGGGTGGTGTGGTCCTCCATGAAGTGTGGTGTGGTCCTTCTCCATGAAGGGTAGTGTGGTCCTTCTCCGTGAAGGGTGGTGTGGTCCTTCTCCATGAAGGGTGGTGTGGTCCTCCATGAAGGGTGGTGTGGTCCTCCATGAAGGGTGGTGTGGTCCTTCTCCGTGAAGGGTGGTGTGGTCCTTCTCCATGAAGGGTGGTGTGGTCCTCCCTGAAGGGTGGTGTGGTCCTTCTCCATGAAGGGTGGTGTGGTCCTTCTCCATGAAGGGTGGTGTGGTCCTCCATGAAGGGTGGTGTGGTCCTTCTCCATGAAGGGTGGTGTGGTCCTTCTCCGTGAAGGGTGGTGTGGTCCTCCATGAAGGGTAGTGTGGTCCTTCTCCATGAAGGGTGGTGTGGTCCTCCATGAAGGGTGGTGTGGTCCTTCTCCATGAAGGGTGGTGTGGTCCTTCTCCGTGAAGGGTGGTGTGGTCCTCCATGAAGGGTGGTGTGGACCTTCTCCATGAAGGGTGGTGTGGTCCTCCATGAAGGGTGGTGTGGTCCTTCTCTATGAAGGGTGGTGTGGTCCTTCTCCGTGAAGGGTGGTGTGGTCCTCCATGAAGGGTGGTGTGGACCTTCTCCATGAAGGGTGGTGTGGTCCTTCTCTATGAAGGGTGGTGTGGTCCTTCTCCGTGAAGGGTGGTGTGGTCCTCCATGAAGGGTGGTGTGGACCTTCTCCATGAAGGGTGGTGTGGTCCTTCTCCATGAAGGGTGGTGTGGTCCTTCTCTATGAAGGGTGGTGTGGTCCTCCCTGAAGGGTGGTGTGGTCCTTCTCCATGAAGGGTGGTGTGGTCCTCCCTGAAGGGTGGTGTGGTCCTTCTCCGTGAAGGGTGGTGTGGTCCTCCCTGAAGGGTGGTGTGGTCCTCCATGAAGGTGGTGTGGTCCTCCATGAAGTGTGGTGTGGTCCTTCTCCATGAAGGGTAGTGTGGTCCTTCTCCGTGAAGGGTGGTGTGGTCCTTCTCCATGAAGGGTGGTGTGGTCCTCCATGAAGGGTGGTGTGGTCCTTCTCCGTGAAGGGTGGTGTGGTCCTTCTCCATGAAGGGTGGTGTGGTCCTTCTCCATGAAGGGTGGTGTGGTCCTTCTCCGTGAAGGGTGGTATGGTCCTCCATGAAGGGTAGTGTGGTCCTTCTCCATGAAGGGTGGTGTGGTCCTCCATGAAGGGTGGTGTGGTCCTTCTCCATGAAGGGTGGTGTGGTCCTTCTCCGTGAAGGGTGGTGTGGTCCTCCATGAAGGGTGGTGTGGACCTTCTCCATGAAGGGTGGTGTGGTCCTCCATGAAGGGTGGTGTGGTCCTTCTCTATGAAGGGTGGTGTGGTCCTTCTCCGTGAAGGGTGGTGTGGTCCTCCATGAAGGGTGGTGTGGTCCTTCTCCATGAAGGGTGGTGTGGTCCTTCTCCGTGAAGGGTGGTGTGGTCCTCCATGAAGGGTGGTGTGGTCCTCCCTGAAGGGTGGTGTGGTCCTCCGTGAAGGGTGGTGTGGTCCTCCTCCATGAAGGGTGGTGTGGTCCTTCTCCATGAAGGGTGGTGTGGTCCTTCTCCATGAAGGTGGTGTGGTCCTTCTCCATGAAGGGTGGTGTGGTCCTTCTCCATGAAGGTGGTGTGGTCCTTCTCCATGAAGGTGGTGTGGTCCTTCTACATGAAGGTGGTGTGGCCCTTCTCCATGAAGGGTAGCTGTGGTCCTTCTCCATGAAGGGTGGTGTGGTCCTTCTCCATGAAGGGTGGTGTGGTCCTTCTCCATGAAGGTGGTGTGGTCCTTCTCCACGTGAAACGACGCGCCATTGTTTCCCTGTGCCGTTTCCTTGTGACCAGTGACAGACGTTTGGTGAGGAGAGAGAGAGAGAGAAAGAGGGAGAGAGAGAGAGAGAGAGAGAGAAGGAGAGAGAGGGAGAGACAGAGACAGAGACAGAGACAGAGAAATCCCATTCCGGTCCTTGCTGCTATCGAACAACCCTGAACACCTCTATTCCCCAGTTTGGGAGCTGTGTACCATTCGGACACCCCTCACTCCCTCCCTCCCTCCCTCACTCATTCACTTCCTCACTCCCTCCCTCCCTCACTCCCTCACTCCCTCCCTCCCTCACTCCCTCACTCACCCACTCCCTCCCTCCCTCACTCCTTCACTCACTCCCTCCCTCCCTCCCTCCCTCACTCCTTCACTCACTCCCTCACTCCCTCCCTCATTCACTCCCTCCCTCCCTCCTTCACTCACTCCCTCACTCCCTCCCTCATTCACTCCCTCCCTCCTTCACTCACTCCCTCACTCCCTCCCTCATTCACTCCCTCCCTCCCTCCCTCACTCATTCACTTCCTCCCTCACTCCCTCCCTCCCTCCCTCCCTCATTCACTTCCTCCCTCCCTCCCTCCCTCCCTCCCTCACTCATTCACTTCCTCACTCCCTCCCTCCCTCACTCCCTCACTCACCCACTCCCTCCCTCCCTCACTCCTTCACTCACTCCCTCCCTCCCTCCCTCATTCACTCCCTCACTCCCTCCCTCCCTCACTCCCTCACTCACCCACTCCCTCCCTCCCTCCCTCCCTCACTCACTCCACTACTGGCTTTACAGAGAGGTGGGGACGGGGAGTGGAGGGGAGGAGGGGGAGGATCTGTGCGAGAGAGGAGAACGGAACGGAATGGTTTATTCACATACAGGCCTCAGCCCCACGTGAAGGGGTTCACACGAACATTGTACAACTCAATGAAAGAAATAAGCAAACAAGTATAAATACAGATAACAAAACATCTAATCATATTCATTTCACGAAGAAGCAATTCCTCTATGTTTAAAAGTCTTATACAAAAACAAAGAAAAATAGCGAACGTCCTTACTATTGCTTGACGACATAAGTAGACTTAATCTAAACAGGGATGGGTGTTTGTAATATTTTGGTTTTATAAACATTTCACGAATATTTGTTAGTGCCAGGCAACAAAGGACAAAATGTACCTCATTTTCTTGAGATTCATTACACAATGGACAGACTAAATCATTTTCACTGAACGTTTTGTACCTTGAGCGATGCGTTGTCAGTTCAGATATTCCTAATCTAAACTTCGTTGAAACAAATTTCAAGTGTCTATCTATATCTAGCAGCAGATAATGTTTTAAATCATGTACACTGCAGAATGTTCTATACATATCAAATCTATTGCTAGTGTGAATGTGATTATACCAAGTTGGCTATCTACAGTCGATCAGCCTTTGGCGGAAAACAGATACAAAACCATTAACACAACCAACGCCCTGTTCCATCTACACAAAGCCAAATCCATATTCAAACAAACAAAGACGAACCTTAGTTACCATTATTATCTAAATCAGACAACATTTTATAAGCCTTAAACGGTATTCTGTTATCTTTCATTCGTACAATTTTAAGCCAGTAGCGAATACAGTTCACAATAGAGTTTATATATATTGGATAACGATTTGTTTCACCATAAACAAGGTCGTTTGGCGTTCGCATATCGACTCCTAAAAATTTCTTTAAAGCCATTAAATGAACTGATTCACAATGAAAAACAGAATTATCAAGCCCCCGTAACTCAGATCCATATTGCACTATTGGTTGTATTTGGCAGTCAAAAAGCTTAATGAATAAATGAAATGAATTATTGTTTAACATATATAATCTTTTCATAGCACATATCAGAGCACCTTTTACTTTACTTGCAAGAAGCACCAAAACTGAAGCGTGTTGAAAATATAATTCCTAAATATTTATATACATTAACAACAGGCAACGTAGCCCCATCATAAAACCACCGTTCTCTCACACTTAAATATCCACCTTTCCGGAATACTATGATGTTACTTTTAGACATATTCACCTGTAGTTGAAGAGATGTTGTTGCACGCTGTAGACTATTTAATTGTGTTTGTAGGCCTATGACTGTCTCTGAAATCAAATTGACATCGTCGGCTAACAAAAGAATAAACAATTCAAAAGCATCAAGTGAAAGCATAGTGCGAGAGAGAGAGAGAGAGAGAGAGAGAGAGAGAGAGAAACTGGGATAGAAATAAACAAAGTGAGGAGACCTAACCCTGGTAAAACCGGTGCCAGAAAAAACAACAACACTAACAACACAAAGCCAACACAGGACGGATGCAAGGCAACAGCAGGTGTGACCAGAGCCAATCGGAGCCGTTAATAATTGCGGCGACTGTCAAGTTGACGGGGTCATTCTTCATCAAGTGTCCCTGACCGTTAGCTAGAGAGAGCTGCCCCAGGGAGCGAAAGGAGGGAGGGGGTGGGGGTGGGGTGGGGGGCGGACTCGTGGAGCACTTCACCATTTTGTTTAGCGAGGTCCGTGATGAGGAGAGTCTGAGTGGGTCATGTGCGTGTTGGAGGCGGATTTTCGGGTTCTCAAGTATTTGTCTTTCTGTGCTATTTTCGGCGAAGTTTTTCCCCCTTTTCGTTGTTCGTGGTTTCTTCTTGTTTTTTTTTCCCCTTGGTCTTATTGTTGTAGCTGTTCTT
>NC_134879.1:4756883-4766883 GCF_041734735.1 Babylonia areolata
CTTCTTTTCTCTGTCCCTCTCTCCCTCTCTCTCTGTCTTACTCTGTCTGTCCTTTCTCTCTTTTTTACTCTTTGTTTGCTGTTCATATATTGGCGTTGTTCTTTATAATGGATGTTAACACGGAAGCCCCCCTCACCCCTCTTACCCCTGTTGTCACGGGCAGAAAGGCCTAAACAATAAACCATTCAGACTTCAGACTTCAGATTTCTCCCCCCCCCCTCTCTCTCTAAGTGGGTTGTCATCACAATGCCTGGCTTCCCCTTCCTACACACCCCTTACCATCCACCCGACGAGTAAGACATGAAGAAACAACGGAATCACAAAGTAGGTCACTGCACTCTACTTCCATAAAAATGGATGATTAAACATTAAAGAAAAGGATAAACAACACCAACAACAACAACAAAAAAGTCCTCCCCATTCAGCTATTTGAAAGCAACAGAAGTTCTGATGTACTGTTAAGAAGAACTGCAGTATCATTTATCAAATGACTTGAGAGTGTGTGACACAGTTCAAAAACATAAGACTGGATATATTTCTGTTTGTTTGCTTTTTTTTCCCCCCTCTCCATTCGAATATATATAAATGAGGACACCTTTCCTGACTGAGCTACTGCTGTGTATGAGAACGAAATGTCAAAGCTTTTGGCCATGGGACAGTTATAAAAGTAATGACGCAAAACAAGAGTTATTCTTTGGAAAATGAATCCGGGGGTCCATGAAGACAGAAAATGTCAAGAGTGCCAGCCCCCTCGTATCGAGACCTGCAGACCCATAAACCTTACAGATTAAACGGAGAAAAAAACAAAAAAAAACAACTTAAAAAACAAATGGAAAGAAAGGAAAAATGAAAAAAAAAAAAAAAAAAAAATCCAGGCCGTTTAAATGTCTCTGCAGTTCATGTCATTTAAAGACAATATGCAGAATAATAACAACTCTCCGTTTCTGTGCCCTGGATGAAGGTTAGACATAGATATACACGACGCTGGAACGATATTGCTGATGTTTATTGTAATAGAGGTCTTTAGGGGTTCATAACTGCATAAAGCGTTCCAAAGAAATGTATAAAACTTTGGGAAGAGACAGAGAGAGCAAAAGGAACCAGATACGTGACCGTTGAGATGACCTTGGACGTGATCAATTGTTCATGCGAAGCTTTGAAAACAAGTTAGCATAGACTTTAAAGGGCTTTGTATTTTGTGACCGTGAAAAAAAAAGAAGATGGCGAGGTAAAAACGATTAATGCATATTTTTTAAACCACATCGAAATTCTGCGTCCATTGTACAAAACTGCGTCGAAATAGATCTGACGGTTTGACAGAAACACACCAAACTAACGACCCCCCTACCTACCCCACACAGACAGACAGAGAGACAGACAGACAGACATACAGACAGATAGACAGACAGACAGACACACACACACACACACACACACACAGAGAACCAAAGACACAGACACAGACAGACACACACACAGACACGCACACGCACCCACACCCACACCCACGCACACACACCCACACACACACACACACCCACATCCACACCCACACCCACACCCACGCACACATACCCACACCCACACCCACACCCACGCACACATACCCACACCCACACCCACGCACACATACCCACACCCACACCCACACCCACGCACACATACCCACACCCACACCCACGCACACATACCCACACCCACACCCACGCACACATACCAACACCCACACCTACGCACACATACCCACACCCACACCCACACCTACGCACACATACCCACACCCACACCCACACCCACGCACACATACCCACACCCATACCCACACCCACGCACACATACCCACACCCACACCCACGCACACATACCCACATCCACACACACACACACACACACACACACATACCCACATCCACACCCACACCCACACCCACGCACCCACACCCACACCCACACCCACGCACACATACCCACACCCACACCCACACCCACACCTACGCACACACACCCACACCCACACCCACACCTACGCACACACACCCACACCCACACCCACGCACACATACCCACACCCACACCCACACCCACGCACACATACCCACACCCACACCCACACCCACGCACACATACCCACACCCACAACCACCCACACCCCCCACACATACATACCCACACCCACACCCACACCCACGCACACATACTCACACCCACACACCCCCACATACCCACACCCACACCCACGCACACATACTCACACCCACACCCCCCCACATACCCACACCCACACCCACACACACATCCACACCCACGCACACACAACCACACCCACACCCCCGCACACATGCCCCTCCCACCCCCCCACCCCCCACACAAACAAACACACACACACCTAGAGACACACACACACATATATATATATATATAGGCACGCACACGCAAACACACACACACACACACACAGACACACACACATACACACACACACACACACACACACACACACACACACACACACACACACACACACACACACACACTGCTTCCCTTCTTATTCTTCTTCGTGTTTGAAAGGACGTAAGAACGGAGACCTAAGATGAAGCGAAACTAAGAGAGGATGGAGACAAAACACGTATCACTGTATATAAGAACGAAGTTGGTGGATGGAGGAACTTTGTTTTTTTTTTTTTGTTTGCAGAAAATCGATAAACATCTTCTCATAACAAATCCCAAAGCAGAGGCAAGGCAGCTAATCTAAAAATGATTTGGAAACGGATACACCTCTTTTCTCCGTGCGGAAGATCAACACATCAAATTACCACAGGTCACATTGTCATGAGTGTCTCTTTGTCATAGATCCCCATACCATTTTATCTTCGTTCCTTTACAGAAAAGAAAACGTCGAAACCTGTCTTGTTATGAATATAATATATTTGAACGAGAGACTACGAAAACAGGAAGAAGGCAGGCGGGGGAGGGAGGGGGGCGGTGGGGAGGGGGCAGAAGGAATTGCGGAGGACGGAGGGATGGGGAATGGGGTGGGGAGTGGTGGGGAGCAATGACTGATTTTTTTTTTTTAATTTCTGGCTTCACGACTGAGTGCTTAGTGCAGGTGAACTTCACTGTATGGGGGATTGAAAACGTCTGCGGGTCCAGTAAACGAATACTGTTTTTTTTGTTTTTTATTTATTTTTTTTTTCATTTATTTGCTTATTTATCATCATTGTTGTCTTTTTTATTTATCTATTTATTTAATTTACTTATTTATCTATTTTATTTTCATTCTTCTTCTTCTTATTATTTATTTATTTATTTATTTATTATATCATTGTTATCTATTTATTTATTTATTTGTTTTTTTTTTTCCTCGAGGCCTGACAAAGCGCGCTGGGTTACGCTGCTGGTCAGGCATCTGCTTGGCAGATGTGGTGTAGCGTATATGGATTTGTCCGAACGCAGTGACGCCTCCTTGAGCTACTGAAACTGAAACTGAAACTGTTTCGTACACATGGCAGCTGTTTTCAGCTATTTTCAAAACAGTTTTATTCTAAATTCTGATTGTTATTAAAAGGTGGATATTGCTAGGTAACACCCAGGATTCACAAAAATGTAAAAAGAATACACTCTTCATGCACCGGTTGCCATAGAAACGATTCAAAATGGCCGACAAACAACAACAACAAAAAATTAAAGCTCTATAACTACAAAACTATTACAGGTACTTCAGTTTTTCTTTTCGTTTTTGATTTATCATTACCTGAACTTACTACTAGGTTCTACGTTAGGAAAGCTCTTTTGTCACATCTGTTTATTTCCAAAATTCAAGAACAGAAAGTGTCATTTCTTTTAAAAAATGTTGAAAAAATCAATATTTTAGATATAATGCTATTCCAATGTAGAAAGTCAGTTCAGGTAATAGAAAAAAATCAAAAACAAAAAGAAAAACTGACGTACCTATAATAGTGGAGTGATGGCCTAGAGGTAACGCGTCCGCCTAGGAAGCGAGAGAATCTGAGCGCGCTGGTTCGAATCACGACTCAGCCGCCGATATTTTCTCCCCCTCCACTAGACCTTGAGTGGTGGTCTGGACGCTAGTCATTCGGATGAGACGATAAACCGAGGTCCCGTGTGCAGCATGCACTTAGCACACGTAAAAGAACCCACGGCAACAACAGGGTTGTTCCTGGCAAAATTCTGTAGAAAAATCCACTTCGATAGGAAAAACAAATAAAACAGGAAAAAATACAAAAAAAAAAAAAAAAAGAAAAAAGAAAGAAAAAAGAAAAAAAAGGGTGGCGCTGTAGTGTAGCGACGTGCTCTCCCTGGGGAGAACAGCCCGAATTTCACACAGAGAAATCTGTTGTGATAAAAAGAAATACAAATAGTTTTGTAGTTATATAGCTTTAAATATTTTAGTTTGTCGGCCATTTTGAATCTTTTCCATGGCAACCGGTGCATGAAAAGTGTAAGTTTTTACATTTTTGTGAATCCTGGGTGATACCTAACAATATCCACCTATAACAATAATAATCAGAATTTAGAATAAAACTGTTTTAGAAATAGCTGCCATGTCTGCCCATTAGGCCGATTACTCTGGTGATGATAAATTTAATCTCATGTTAATATTGATATTAGCATTATTTTACTATATTATGTACTGATTGTTTATTTGTTTTATTTCATTATTTCTTTACTTACTGTTTATGAATGTTGTTTGATGCAATTGATAATAATTATAGTTCATCAGCCGTCATGATAAAATTGAAGTGCAACGTTGTGAGCACAGTATAAGCTGTAAGCTTGTTGATGCTCTTTTGTCATTCATTGCATTGTAATCATGTGTATTGTTGAATAATTAAAGATTATTTAAACCAAGTGGATGGCGGACATATCGTATACATAGAATAATATCTCAAGGACTGCATGGGCAGTCAGTGAGTGTAGAAGAAATTTGTACTGAAGTGTTAGCTTAGGTCGAAGAATCTAGAACAGAAATATACAAGACAGAGCCTTTGGTGATCAGTGTTTAGTCATCCTGTTTATTAGCCCCCCCCCCCCCCAAAAAAAAAAGAAGAAGAAAAAAAGAAGAAAAAAAATAAAAAAGAAAGACAGACCGCGAAAACCGTCTCAGGGCTATGAAAACGAAAACCAAATTCCGAGCAACATCTAAAACAATTCACAACGATATTATCTCCTCAACAAGCTTCGCCATGTTATTATGTATCTCTGCAACAGAGTATTTAACAGAAATACTATCCAACAATAGTACAGACACGGAGGATACTCTAGCACAATCCCATTTATGTACAACAGTGTCAACAATGGATTCAAAACATCGTGACAGTCATAAACTAATGATGTAGAATAACATACAAACTGACACAAAAAAAATAAAGTAAGCCTCGTGTTGGTGAAAACAACATCATCATTATAAAAAAACCCACACACCCCAAAACAAAAAAACAAACAAAAAAACAACAACCCCCCCAAAAAACAACAACAACAACAACAAACAAACAAACAAAAAATAACAACAAAAACAACAACAACAAAAACAAGAAAACAGCAAACAAAAAAAGAACGAAACAGAACAATTGGATATTTGTCCAGTTGTAGACAAGAAGCAAGCTCAAGGTAATGATAAATGACAAATATATGAATATGAGCATTGATCCAAATTGTTACAACGCGTCGCCAGCGTGATGGGTCTCCCTGTTTAGGTCTTTCTTGTACCTCATACAAAGGATCATCTGTTAAAAAAAACAACAACACCAAACAACTCAAGGTATGGACAACAAAAAGGAGATAATTTTATTGACACCGTATAACTGATTAGACCAAAAGGTGAAAAGGGGGATGTGAATGGAATACAACAACAACAACAACAACAACAATAATAGCAATAACAACAACAATAATAATAATAAGAAAGTGACAAAGGGAAACTACTGGCGCAGAATACCCAGAAAACAGAACTGTAGTCTATTCATAGTTGTAAAAAAAAAAAAAAAAAAAAAAAAAAAAAAAAATCTCGGCATCCTGAAGGAGGAGACGACAAAGTAACAGGTGATAATGATATCATACTTTTTGTACTATAGAGCGAGCGACGAAATGTTTCGCTATGTGGACAGCTTCATTGCTGTATGTCCAGGGTTGTGCGTAATCACCTCTACTTGTTCCACCATACAAAAACGCTACTCATACTGTTCCTACACGGCGACTGGCTGAAAGCGAATGTTGTAGGGTTCCCCTTCGGTACTGTTCATCTTTGGTTTTGGTTCTTGTTGGATGATATGATAATAATGATGATGATGTGGACACTTATATAGCGCCTATCCTCGGTCAGAGACCAAGCTCTAAGTGCTTTACAAACACGGGGTCATTTGCACAACAGGCTGCCAGCCTGGGTTGAGCCGACTGACGGCTGCATTGGGTACTCATCATTCGTTTCCTGTGTCGTTCAGTCAGGTTTCAGTCACACACACACACACACACACACACACACACACACACACACACACACACACACACACACACACACACTCAGACAGACGTGTAAGATTTTACGTGTATGACCGTTTTATTTATCTAACCCGCCATATAGGCAGCCATACTCCGTTTTTGGGGGTGTGCATGCTGGGTATGTTTTTGCTTCCGTAACACACCGGACGCTGACATTGTTTACATGATCTTTAACGTGCGTATTTGGTCTTCTGCGTTCGTATACACACGAAGGGGGTTCAGGCACAAACAGGTCTACACATTGGTTGAACTGGGAGATAGGAAATATCTCCGCCCTTTACCCACCAGGCGCCGTTACCGAGATTCGAACCCGGGATCCTCAGATTGAAATTCCAACGCTGTAACCACTCGGCTAATGCGCCATTCACACGAACGAAGCATTCCCTCGTGTACAACAAAAACAAACAAACAAACCCTCTAATGCATACCACAGTGTTGCCTGGAACAAAACAGCATCACCTAGTTGATGACTGCCCCCCCCCCCCTCCCCCGCCATCCCCCCCCCCCCCGTTCCCCCCTCTCCCTCCCCCCCACACACCGTCGTCCTTGCAACATGTGACATTCCTGAAGCACACTGAGCTGATAGCTGCCCAGCCAGCTGCTTTTCGCGCACAGTTCTGACGATGGAGGTCGCGCCACTGACCTGAAAGAAGAAGCATACAGGGATCACGCTAATAAGACTCACCACAAGTACAGCGTTCGTTTTCATTTCTGATGTCATGAATATGATTGAAAAAGGGGTATCGTTTTGGGTTTTTTTTTGTATAGAATTTTTTTTATAGCGTTCATTTCATTTTTGATTTGATTAAGATAACCGAAAAAAAGTCGTATTCAGTTCGATAGATCCTTGAGAGTGCATCATCCGTTGTTTATGCCTTCCTCCTCACGATATCAAAATCATTTGAAAAAAAAAAAAAAAAAAAAAATCAGATTATACATTAAAATTTTTCGCATTACGTCTCTCTGTTATTTTATTTTTATTATTATTTCAGCATATATCTGTACCTAATATGTAATATATCATTTCCCCCCAAAAGATTAACTAAGTCAAAGACGTAGCAGAAAGAGTTAAGTAATATACAAATTCATGTACACACAGTTATATGTATGTATATATGGATGTATGTATATATCAATCTATCAATCTATTTACTAGTTCATCATTTCATTATTACTAACTGACCTACACCCGTAGCAGAAAGAGAAAAATGCGTATGTATGCATCTCCCGGCAGAAAAACAACAACAACAATATTTCTTGCTGTTTATGACGTGCCTGACTGTGTACACTGTGTTCAGTTAACCCTATACGTTTTGCTTAAGTGGGGATTGGCATTTCTGCCGTGCTGCAGCAACAACAACATCATCAGAAATAGTTTCTAGCAGGAAATAAATATCACCAGGCGTATGAGCTGTCGATATTTTTGAGCGGAATGTTTCAGTAATGGTTTCCTATTGTCAGAAGAAAAAAAATGCTTGTACAAATGTCGTAGGGAATCTCTTTTTCTCTCTCCCTATCTCTCTCTCTCTCCCCTCTCTCTCTCTTTCTCTCTCTCCCTCCCTCTTTATATATATCTCTCTCCAGCTCGCTCGCCCTCTTTCTCTCCATGACATTGTTTAAACGTTATGAAGAATCTTGTTTCTTCCTTTTCAGTATATTAATGTATCAGCAAATTAAAGAGTGGTTAAAAACAACAACAACCCCTCTCTATATAGTTATATCAAGTTTTTAAGCGCAGAGACATGATATATTCATGGCATATTGTACATGTGTAGGTTCTGCTTACATTCACAGCTGCATGATGGAATACCTTGTCACACACTCCTTCATGTACAGGCCTTGGCCTGTAATGAATAAACTATTCATTCATTCCATCTCTCTCTTTCTTTCGCAAAATGTTTGTATATGAAATTGGACAACCCCCCTCTCCCCCCACACGCGCGCACGTACGGACGCACGCTCACACAGAGACCCACACACATACACACAGACAGACAAACAGACAGACCCCCCCCCCCCACCCCAACATAATAATAATAATGGATACTTATATAGCACACTATCCAGAAATCTGCTCTAGGTGCTTTACAAAAACGCTTTTGTTAACATAAAACATATCTATGTTACATACACACACCAAAATGTGACTACACACACACACACACACACACACACACACACACACACACACACACACACACACACTGCATACATACATTTTAACATACATGTGTATCTAACAGCTACCCTAACACATACGCACACATGTACTTATACATACCACCTGTCGGTTTATCTTTTTTGATATTTCCTATTCTGACGTTTCCTTCTGTGTTTTCTCGTCCGATTTTTTTTTTCCATTCATTCCTTCATTTATTTCTTCCTTCCTTCCTTCATCCCCTCGGTTGTATACCTACGTTCTTTTATTCGTTCGTCTCTTTCCTTCTTTCTTTATTTACTTGTTGTTTTTTTTTGGCTCCTGTCCAAATACCAGGGATGTCAGTTGTCTCCTTTTAACATAAAAGAAGGTAAGTCTACAACTGGACTTTATAGACGGTGGATTCTCTGATAAAGGAACATAAAAGAAGGCACAATTGGACTTAACAGAGGGTGTATTCTCTGATAAAGGAACAGAAAAGAAGGCACAATTGGACTTAACAGAGGGTGTATTCTCTGATAAAGGAACAGAAAAAGAAGGTAGGCCTACAACTGGACTTTATAGACGGTGGATTCTCTGATAAAGGAACATAAAAGAGGGTAGGCCTACAACTGGACTTTATAGACGGTGGATTCTCTGATAAAGGAACATCAAAGAAGGTAGGCCTACAACTGGACTTTATAGACGGTGGATTTTCTGATAAAGGAACATAAAAGAGGGTAGGCCTACAACTGGACTTTATAGACGGTGGATTCTCTGATAAAGGAACATAAAAGAAGATAGGCCTACACCTGGACTTTATAGACGGTGGATTCTCTGATAAAGGAACATCAAAGAAGCGCACAATTGGACTTAACAGAGGGTGTATTCTCTGATAAAGAAGCATAAAATAAGGTACAATTGGACTTTTCAGAGGGTGTATTCTCTGATAAAGGAACATAAAATAAGGTACCATTGGACTTAACAGAGGGTGTATTCTCTGATAAAGGAACGTAAAAGAAGGCACAATTGGACTTAACAGAGGGTATATTCTCTGATAAAGGAACATAAAAGAAGGCACAATTGGACTTAACAGAGGGTGTATTCTCTGACAAAGGAACATAAAAGAAGGTACAATTACACTTAACAGTGGGTGCATTCTCTCAGAAAGGAACATAAAAGAAGGCAGAAATTATTGGACTTAACAGAGGGTGTATTCTCTGATAAAGAAGCATAAAACAAGGTACAATTGGACTTTTCAGAGGGTGTATTCTCTCATAAAGGAACATAAAAGAAGGTACAGTTGGACTTGACAGATAGTAAGTAGCTTACCGTGTTTTCATCACA
>NC_134879.1:4771883-4774383 GCF_041734735.1 Babylonia areolata
CACCAGACAGTGCTGCTTTTAACCGTACATGTAAATCAAGTCCGCGCTGCTTACTCAGAATCAGCAGATTTCGCTGGCAAGTTCATACGTTTTTCAAACGAATAGCAACTTGAATTCCAAAGACTGCTGCAGGGCAGCGTCTCAGCTGGTGAGTGGCTTCATGGCAACGCATCCGTGAACGTTTGTGTTCATGGACTGCTGGCACTGGGACTTCAAGAACAGATTTGGTGTGGGTGGTAGGAGGTGGGGGGGGGGGGGGGGGTTGGGGGGGGGGGGGGGCGGGAGGGGAGGAGAGGGGGGTATTCTTAACGTTTGTATCAATGCCCCGACCGACCCAGGAAAAACAAAATCATCTGATGGTGTGGCTAAAATCGTTAAAGATATTAACAATTCAACAGCAATGGAGCTGTCTACCACTGGTCTTTCAACAAACAGCAATGAATCGAAACTTTTATGTTTTGAAGAAATAAATCGGCAGGGAGTGGGTGTCTTTGTTTCCAAAAGCAGATTCAGTCTGTCGAAAAATACAAACAACAATAACAAAAAAAAGAGAAGGATATTCGTAATTTTTTAGCGGTTGAGCTCTTAGATCATTTAAATCAGGACAGTTAAAAAATGTACATCATCACGTTTCATATTGTTACTCATTAAATAAAATGAAATCTTCTTCTTCTTCTTCGTTCGTGGGCTCCAACTCCCGCCTTGACTCACATCCACACCAATGGGCTTTTACGTGTTCGATCGTTTTTACCCCGCCTTATTATAGGCAGCCACATTCCGTTTTTCGGGGGTATACTCAATATAGCGTGATACTTATTACGATGATAGTGCGAGGTAATTTTAGGTAGTCTACCTATGCAGAGTCAGCATTAAAAGATATTCTATCATCAGGTGTGATGCAAAGTTAAATCGGTCGCTGTTCGTGACATGAAAATCCCATTCTGCAGAGGGAAAGATCAGGGCAGAAAGAAACCATTACAAGACAGGACATTTCTTGCACATAATTTCCAAAAGGTGGGGATACCCCTCCTTCCCCCCTAACCCCCCCCCCTCCGCCCCCACACAACTCCCTCACCTGTCCCTTTCTCAACTTCTCGGCATCTCGAGGTGAGATAAAAGAACCGGAAGAAACGAGAAAGTAAGTACAGGGCACTCCGTCCAGTGCAAACCTCCGTCTGTGCCTTACAGACAGTTGTGCAGTGATGGCCTAGAGGTAGCGTGTTTGCCTAGGAAGCGAGACAATCTGAATGCACTGGTTCGAATCCCGACAGAGTCGCCAGTATTTTCTCCCCCTCCACTAGACCTTGAGTGGTGGTCTGGACGCTAGTCATTCGGATGAGACGATAAACCGAGGTCCCGTGTGCAGCATGCACGTACAAGAACCCACGGCAACAGAAGGGTTGTCCCTGGCGAAATTCTGTAGAAAAATCCACTTCAACAGGAAAATTAAAAAAAAAAACTGTAGGGAAAAATACAAAGAAATGGGTGGCGCTCTCAGTATAGCGACGCGCTCTCCCTGGGGAGAGCAGCCCGAATTTCACACAGAGATATCTGTTGTGACAAAAAGAGTAATATAATACAATACAATACAATATAATCTCTTCCTTTGTCTAACATAATGCATAATTTTGTCACTTGATTAAATTCGATAGCTTCTGTAAACATACTCCTAGACTCTGAAATCATATCTAAGAATATGTACATATCCTATTATCATACCATGTCCTCCACCATAAAAAGTTACAAGGAAATCTAAGGTTTATTTTTCGAGATATCACACATTTTGCGCCCTCTCCCCCATCTCCTAAAACATAAACGATGCTTTTAAATAGAGGAACTGTTGGATCCAGACACCTATCCTAATCACCACCACCCAAATCTGATCGTTTGGTTCTCAGTTGGCCCGCAGCCGACACTTCCATGAATATTTCAGAAAAAAAATCGTTCTCAACTATATTTTTAGCTGTTCTCTTGTCGACAGACAGACAAGCAAGCAAACAAACAAACAAAAAATACCTTCTTGGCAGGGCGCAAACAGGATTTACAGTGTCGATCTTTATTCTGGTATAAAAAAAACACACCCAAAAAACCAACACACACACAAAAAAACAACAACCCCACCAAACAAACACGCACTAACCGACCTCACCAGTGCGCCAAGGATGTGCGTCTGCAAGCCTGACATTACAGAACTTGCACAAGGATATCAGGACGTCAGACCACGTTGTTTCTGACATAGACGCCTGTAAACAGGAGGTAAAGGTCTGTACAAAGGTGAAAATGCGTGATGCAACAGCAAACATTAGACATGAGGCAGCATGCACAACACCAGCCTGCTCAGATGTGTGACAATGTTAGCAACGTGAACAATCCTAAACATCGTTTTTGCTACTTGAACGACAATGTTATTGTTGTCGTTGGTGTTACGGCTTGACTAAGCGCGTTGGGTTACACTGCTGGCCAGGCATCTGCTAAGCAGATGTGGTGTAGCGTATATGTC
>NC_134879.1:4786883-4799383 GCF_041734735.1 Babylonia areolata
GTTGATATTTCTAATATTGTCACAGCCCCGGCATAGACCCTACTACAGAGTGGACGAACAACAAAAAAGAGTAAATGAATGAATGATAAATAAATGAATAAATAAATAAATAAATAAATGAACGAACAAATCAGCCACTGTGTCGAAGTGGTCGGTGTCGCTGACTGATGACTAGGAGGTCGCGGGATCATCATGCTCCATCACAAGTGGTAAGTTTGGACCCATGCGTGACCTGCCCCTACACTACCAAGAGTTCAAGAATTCAAAACAGAAAGACACAGTCAAGGGCGTTCCACTTCACAGACAGATGCATCTTTGAGACGACTGCTCAGACTTCTAGATCAACACTGCAGGGTGTCTGTAACTCTCGGGGCCCGGTTCACGCCGGGATACAGAGCATGGGCTCAGTCTTGTCATGCAGTCCTAAACTTAAATGGCAATAATCATTTCCTCCATCGGAAATAATCATCACCTTCATCACTATCAATTTATCGTCAAATTCAAGGGGAAATATCCCCAATTCTGTGGCCTTCCATGCTTGCTCTAATGATGACTGCAGCTTCGAGATTCCATCTGCTTACATACATCTAGCGAGTTCATGTCAAGATTTTGGCGTTGGGAAGGGATTGGGGAGTTTGGGGTGTGTGGGAGGGGTGGGGTGTGTGGGGTATGGGGGGGGGGGGGGGGGGGCATGGAGGGTGGAGAGGGGGTGTCATCTGCTGGGGTCATATTCAAGACAAAATTCATTTTGCCTTGAGGTAAATTACCTTTGACATGGTATGGACCCGCGGGTAGAGTTGAACGTGAAAGTCAAGTTATCTGTGTGTTCAAGACACGCACAGTGCACTCAGGCAGCTGACCCATCATCTGTAATTAGAAATCCCGGTGATTCCATTCTGCGCATGCTCTGCTACTTCTCACCACACTACAGTTCAGAACATTGTCGAGAGAGTTAGAAAAACACATGCTATCCGCAAAGCACGCCTGTTTCCCTCAACAGAAACAACGCTACGAAAGGATCCGCCATATTCACCTCTGCTTCCTGGACAGTCACCCTTGGCAGGTAGTAAGGGTAAATTGCCTCCGGGTTTGAAGACCCGCAGGGTAGGCTTTTGTGTTCGTGAATACTGGCTATTGCTCACCCTCGGGCAGTTTGCCTTGCCTCAGGCAGATTACCCGCAGGTACACATTTACCCGCAGGTACAATGGTCTCTTGAATACGGCCCCAGGTGAAGGACATGGTGACGGTCTCTGGCTCCAAGGCTGAGCAACATTGTTGTCAGTGTCATGACTCAGCAGGTGGTGCTCTACTTATATTGGACAATGGATCATACTGGAAGAGAAGAAGAAGAGGTAAATGAATATAAACATATATGAATAAATAAATACATAAATAAATACATAAATACATCAATACATAAATATCGTAGCTATCTGCGTATAAACGGTACACTATTTCCACTGTGTCATAATTTTTCATTCAGCTCTCAGATTTAAAGAGGTCTGTGAGTTGCTTGAACTGGTATATTTATCTATACTTAAAAAAGCACAGTCTTTTAAATGGTTCAAATAAATGAAGTGCAAACGCTAAATTGTTTCCTTTATCATCATGTGACCTTGCCACAAAGGTCAAGGTCAATACAAGTAATTGTTTTCTGGGGGCTGTTCATATTCAAAACCCGGGAGTGGTGACAACAGTTAGAAGCAGCAACTGAAAAAAAAAGAAAAAAAGGAAGAAAAATCGCTGTCCACGTAGACAACCGCAGGTTGTGACCTTGATCTTTGGGTCATGGATTTGAGAAGGCCTCAGCTTAAAAACCTCGCAGTGTAAATTGTGCTGTGATGTTGACCTTTGGTCATGGTCATTGGGACAATTCTGAAATCTCTGAGCAGGACATCTCTTAAACGGAAAAAAGGCGATATTTTACAGTTAATTTTAGTCAGAAATGTGCACATGTCTCCTCTCTGTCTGTCTGTCTCACTCCTGTGTGTGTGTGTGTGTGTGTGTGTGTGTGTGTGTGTGTGTGTGTGTGTGTGTGTGTGTTGTTGACTTATTTTGTACATGCCTGGTGTTTCTTCTTTTCTTTCTTTCTCTCTCTCCCTCCCGACCCAACCCTCATCGCTCTCTTATTGTCTATTCTGTCTGTGTCTTTCTCTCTTTAGGGTGCATGCATGCGTGCTCCGTTTCTTTGTCTCTCTCAACCCTAAAGAAGCGTCTGTGTGTTCTTTTTTTTAGGTTTTTGTTTAGCTTTGACATCAGGAAAATTTCTCAGAAGCAAAACCGATTAAAAAAAAAACCCAAACAAAACAAACTGTTTCGTTTGCACTCTGCTCGAGATTTCAATAGCAGCCACTCTGTATAGAGTTGCACAATTCTTAGTTTTTCTTTCTTTCTTTCCTTTCTTTGCTTCCCTCTTTCTTTGCGTCCTTCGTTCTTTAATTCTTTCTTTAATAGTGTATGTCATATCACCAGGCAGTGACACGTATTGTTTGTGTAAAATCTTTATAACACCAACATCTTTTTTTAAAATAGTTTTTATCTTGTTTTGAAATACAGAAAAGGTTAGAGCCCATATTCTTTACCCCGCCCATGTAGCGATAGAAAGAAGGTACATTGTTTTTATTGATGCTGTCTTGTACACGACTATTTATGGAATCGATCTAAATGCTTGCAATGCTTTTTTCTCTCTCTCTGTCTCTCTCTCTCACTCGTTCAACCCTTCCCCCTTCTCTCTCTCTCTTTGTCTCTCTCTCTTTCACTCGTTCAACCCTTCCCCCTTCTCTGTCTCTCTCTCTCTCTCACTCGTTCAGCCCTTCCTGCTTCTCTCTCTCTGTCTCTCTCTCTCTCTCACTCGTTCAGCCCTTCCTCCTTCTCTCTCTCTGTCTCTCTCTTTCACTCGTTCAACCCATCCTCCTTCTCTCTGTCTCTGTCTCTCTCTTTCACTCGTTCAACCCTTCCTCCTTCTCTCTCTCTGTCTCTCTCTCTCTCTCTTTCACTCGTTCAACCATTCCTCCTTCTCTCTCTCTCTCTCTCTCTCTTTCACTCGTTCAACCCTTCCCCCTTCTCTGTCTCTCTCTCTCTCTTTCACTCGTTCAACCCTTCCTCCTTCTCTCTCTCTGTCTCTCTCTCTCTCTTTTACTCGTTCAACCCTTCCTCCTTCTCTCTCTCTGTCTCTCTGTCTCTCTCTTTCACTCATTCAACCCTTCCCCCTTCTCTCTCTCTCTTTCACTCGTTCAACCATTCCTCCTTCTCTCTGTGTGTCTCTCTCTCTCACTCGTTCAACCCTTCCCCCTTCTCTCTCTCTCTTTCACTCGTTCAACCCTTCCCCCTTCTCTCTCTCTCTTTGTCTCTCTCTCTTTCACTCGTTCAACCCTTCCCCCTTCTCTCTCTCTCTTTGTCTCTCTCTCTTTCACTCGTTCAACCCTTCCCCCTTCTCTCTCTCTCTTTGTCTCTCTCTCTTTCACTCGTTCAACCCTTCCCCCTTCTCTCTCTCTCTCTGTCTCTCTCTCTCACTCGTTCAACCCTTCCCTCTTCTCTCTCTCTCTGTCTCTCTCTCTCTCTTTCACTCGTTCAACCATTCCTCCTTCTCTCTCTCTGTCTGTCTCTCTCTCTCTCTCTCTCTCTCTCTCTTTCACTCGTTCAACCCTTCCCCCTTCTCTCTCTCTGTCTCTCTCTTCCACTCGTTCAACCCTTCCTCCTTCTCTCTCTCTCGTTCACTTGCACACTTACTCTCGTTCGCTGGGTTGTATGCAGCCCTGTCATGTGTAATCTTAGTCGATCGCATGCGTAAACAGAAGCACTTGCGTGAACATCAAGCTCTTGACCAAGAAAGTCATTACTACTCGTCAGCCCATCATCTACCACACACAGTTACCTCAGTATATCAAAGAATCAACAGAATGGCCACATTACTACTCGTCAGCCCATCATCTGTCACACACAGTTACCTCAGTATATCAAAGAATCAATAGAATGGCCACATTATCATCTGCCACACACATGTACCTCAGTATATCAAAGAATCAACAGAATGGCCACATTACTACTCGTCAGCACATCATCTGCCACACATATGTACCTCAGTATATCAAAGAATCAACAGAATGGCCATCTTTGCAACAAAAAACAACAACAAAAAATAAGGACAGGCTCCAGTGCCACCTGCAAGGAATGAACGCCAGTCTGGAAGAAATGCGCGGCACATTCATACGGCGATTGTTGAACGAAGGATAGATAAATGACCAATGCCGCCCATGTCCAGTTTTTTTTTTGTTGTTACTGTTGAACGATCATGGTCATTGTTAATCCAGTTCGCTGCATTGCGCTACGCGATTTAAATGCAAACCCAAACCCGACATATCATTTCATCTAAAGGACAAATATGCACAAGAAACAAATAAACAAAACCAAACCAAAACAAGAGAGGCAAGGCCTTCAAGACTCACTTGTGATGCACTTTAAAAAAAAATCCAAGCTTTTTATGTATTGAGTATAATTTCAAAATGTAATGTTTAAGATGAGAAAGATCAGTTTAAAGCAAATTAAGTCCCCTAGCATTAATTACAGAGTAATTTCCCTTTTTTACTATCTGCACCAAAACGTTTGCAAAATAAATATAACTTCCATGCTTAGCAAAAGAAGTTCCTGTTTGAACAAAAAATGATAATAATGACTGCTCTTGTTGTTGGGTCAGAATATCAGATCAAAGTGCCAAGTCTAGAGAATACAAAAAATATAAATATAACAGTAAATACAGTTTGCATATAATTAGGCTTCATTTTTGACTCACTTGTGTAAACAAAGTGAGTCTATGTTTTAACCCGGTGTTCGGTTGTCTGTGTGTGTGTGTGTGTGTGTGTGTGTGTCTGTGTGTCCGTGGTAAACTTTAACATTGCCATTTTCTCTGCAAATACTTTGTCAGTTGACACCAAATTAGGCATAAAAATAGGAAAAATCCAGTTCTTTCCAGTCATCTTGTTTAAAACAATATTGCACCTCTGGGATGGGCACAAAAAAATAAAAAATGAAGCCTAATCATATGCAAACTGCATTTACTGTTATATTTATATTTTTTGTAATCTCTAAACTTGGCACTTTGATCTGATATTCTGACCCAACAACAAGAGCAGTCATTATTTTCATTTTTTGTTCGAACAGGAACTTCTTTTGCTAAGCATGGAAGTTTTATTTATTTTGCAAACGTATTGGTGAAGTTAGTAAAAAAGGGAAATTAATCTGTACTTATGCTGGGGGCTTAATTTGCTTTAAACTGATCTTTCTCATCTTAAACATTACATTTTGAAATTATACTCAGTACATAAAAAGCTTGTGTATTTTACTCTCAGTGTACAGGGCTTTCACTATGTTCATTCGCCCAAGTGGTCTTTTTCGGAAAATACTAAAATCAATACGACGAGTGGACTTCATAGATCTGTTGGCTAAGCCCTGAAGTTCATGTGCAAAAAATAATGATTGGGTACACATATTTATACACATTCAAAGCGCGTGCTCATAGGCCTATTCAGTCTTGCGAACGCGAACGACGCCATTTTGTTTCAAGTTGTTGACCTGCCCGTTCAATCCAAAATTCAATTGACATTACACGATAACATGTGATGGAAAGTTGGAGAAGGAGACCGTTAAATATTTATTCAGAGAAAGATTTGTGAACGCCTCATCACTTACTGGATTATGCCCGAAACTGCCATAAAATTATCCACAGAATCAGTCGGTATTCACAGTTAAAAATTGTAACCATGCGAGTTAATACCCTTGAATTGATGAAACAAAAAAAATTCCACTCTTGACTTTTCTCAAAAAGAAGTCCTTTTCACTTCATACGACGTTTAGAAGTACTTGTACTTGGCTCTACATGTTCTTAGTTTAACAAAATACTCAATTTTCATATCAACTTTAAAACTATAAAACTGGAATGAACATAAAAGAGAAATTGAATCGACCGTGTCAACTGGTGTAACTAAACTTGTACATCTATCTAGATCCAGAAAAAACGGCTAAATGTTGCAGTGTGATTGCGGCGATAGCCACGTCTTCTTTACCAAGGACTTAAAAATAATTTTTTTTATTGTCGTTAAAGATTTTTTGAATGCCCAAGATACACCAGAATCATATGATTTGAACAGCGTTCTCACTGCGAATACTGCAATCGATTTATCGCCCTTTAAAAAAAAAGCATGTTTAAATTAAATACTATATTTTTGAGCATCAATGCAGGTGGCACGATAGTGCAATGGGTAAGACAGTTTCTTCTCATTCGAAAACCTGGGGTTCGCTTCTGCTGTTGGAATTTCTTTTTTTTTCTTGTTCTTTTAACCCGAAGTTTTATACTAACATATACAGAACCCTTTTTAACGAATAGATTTTTGGCTCAAGTGTGTAAACAATGTGAGCCTATATCTTTTCTTTGCATTTTTTCCAAATCGTGAAGCATCGTGGGATAGCGTCGCGTCGTTCGATCGAGGATCAAGAAGGTGGGTGGATGTATCAGTGTTTGCTAAGTACGAAGTTAGTGAAAGAAAACGTTAAAAGATGTCTTTTATTGTGTACAAGTTTTGTCAAATGTTTATCTTTATTCAGGTGACTGTTGTGTTACTGCTAGACAGATAGGCATGATGTTAAGAGTAAATGAAAACAGAAGAAATCTGATCGTGTGGGTCGTTTTTTCAACCGGTTTGGCAACCAACCTTCTCTGATAGAAAGCCGTGACATTTAATAATAATAATAATTATTATAATAATGATAGTAATACTAATAACATTTTTGTTTCCTCATAAGTTGTGTCACACCGCTAAAGTAATACACACAAAAATCAGTTTGATGATTGTGGCTGTTGAACTCAAGTTGTATGAGATAATATGTCAGTCCATCATGTAACCCCCCCCCAAAAAAAACAACAACAAAAAACAAAAACAAAACAACAACAAAAAAAACAACAACAACAACAAACAAACAAACAAACAAAAAAACAACTAAAATAATAGATATACATACATACATACACACACACATATATATATATATATATGTGTGTGTGTGTGTGTGTGTGTGTGTCCAATCTCTGTGAATATGATGCCACATTGAGTAACTGAGCTGGACTTACAACCATGAAATTATTTTATAATGTTATGATTAAAATTTTACTTAGAAATCAGTCATTCTCAGTCTCATTGTTTTATTTCATGCACATTATAAACAGAAACAAAAACAACATATAATAATGGAAATTATGATAATGGATACTTTTATAGCACACTATCCAGAAATCTGGTGTAGGTGCTGTACAAAAACACTTTTGTTTACATAACACATTAGATCAATGTTACATACACACAACAAAATATCACACACACACACACACACACACACACACACACAGACACACACACACAATGAATACATACATTTTTACAAGTATGCATTTGCACCTAACACTAACAGCTAGTGAGCTACCCACAACGCATTGTTTTGTCAGCGAGTTTGGCAACCTTCTCTGAGCTATATATATATATATATATATATATATATATATATATATATATATATATATATATATTTGTCCAAACTCTGTGAATGTGATGCCTCCTTGAGTAACTGGACTGGACTTAAAATGAGGAATTTATATTATAATGTTATGATTAAAATTTTAACACTTTTATTTGCATAACACATTCGATCAGTGTTACATACACACAGCAAAATGTGATTCAGTCACACACACACAAACACAAGCACACACACACACACACACACACACACACACACAATGGATACATGCATTTCAACATAACATGTGTACCTAACAGCTACCCACAACACATAGGCACGCACAAATATACATAAACAGATGTCCGTAACAGTTAATATTAATAATATTAATGATGATAATGATCATACTATTCATAGCCATGTTTCAAATAAACACTAAATATAAGAAATTGAGGTCATTTGTTACATACTGTGCTAGCCATCTAAAGAGAAAAGATGATCTTACCTTTCAGTGTTCACAGTGAAAGGGCAAGTCTGTCATGGATCCTGTCATATAATCCTGTCAATCACAAACACTTTTGTTTATATAACACATTAGATCAATGCTACATACACACAACAAAATGTGACTAACACACATACCCACACATACAAAATGGATACATACATTTTAACATACATGTGCACCTAACACTAACAGCTACCCACAACACAGTTTTGTCAGCCTGTTTGGCAACCTTCTCTGATCTATAGCCGTAACAGTTAATAATAATGTTAATGATGGTCAAGTTCACTGATGATGCAGGTGAGGGGAACATACTGACACCTTTCCACCTTTTGCTGCCCTGTGTCTGTCCCTGTAGCAAATATTTTCTCTCTCATTTTTTTGAGGTAATGAGACTGCCACATGAAATAATCTATAATTGACTTGAATTTGTACCCTAAAACTCACATATATCTTATTATCTATATATCTATCTATATATCTATCTATTCTATGCAAGTGTATTTACATGTATATGTATATACATGCATGTATATTTTATATGTATATTTATCAATGTATGTATCTATCTATCTATATATATATCTACATACATGTTACAACTTGTATATTACCTTTCAGTGTTCACAGTGAAATGTCAATAAAAATTGTAGCATAAGAAGAAGACCAGATTTAAATGCTTAAACATAATCCATTGTTTTACTTTTTTTTTCTTTAAATTGCAAACTATTCAGTAAACATTAGTGCTAATATATTGTGTTTTACAAAGTGAGCTTCACATTGGTTTGTATATGACATTCTGACAAATGAATACATGAATAAACTTGATATGTTACTACCCCATGGAACTGATACCTTGTCGTGGTGGGGTAGCTTGAGTGCTTCAGTGACCTGTCGAGCTATGTCATTTGATGTGTCACATGCCTGGTAGGGCCTCCCATGCTGGACAGGTTGTGGGTATTTGTTCCACAAACTATACCAGCTGGCATGATGCACGCATTTTTGGGTTTCCCTTGCAGAAAAGGTTGTATGGTAGAAGCCCGACAAAATTCAGTTGCAAACACATGTCTTTGCATATTTATCTCTTATGACTGACAATTCGTCGTCCTTCTGTTTCAGGAAATGGACATCAGCTAGGACAGGAACAACAGAATCTTCTGTGAGAAAACCTGTATGCTTTTGATCTAAATAAACACAATACAATACAACATCGTAAGCCTCTGTTGCTTGATCAGTTGATGTTTGGTTTGTTGAAGGTGCTGTTTGTGTGCTCCTGTGGGGATGTCAGGGACTCTTTCCATTAAAATACTATGCCCACCCTCTGGAAACCCTCTCCTGAAAATTTATCATTTTATATGTCACTTTTCCTTTTCTGTCATTTATTACTTCAGCCATGCTATTCATTCCCATCCATTTTTTTCAAGATAGCCATGATTATTTATTTTTCTGGACTTCATAATTGTGCATTCTTGCAAAGCTGTATTCAAATTTGGACCTAGGATATACGAGTTGCCTGCTGGCATTTTTTTGTGTTTTCTATGCCTGTTATGTACAATTTGCGTATTATGTATAATTATGTCAATGTTCAGGTTTGATTGGTTTACTCTATTGATAGATTAATGGAAAGGCCAATTTGATGCATGTAGTTATATGTGCATGCATACGACTATTCATGCACACACACACACACACACACACACACACACACACACACACACACACACACACACACAAAATCCCTCCCCCCACACCCTTTTTTTTTTTTTTTATATACAAGATCAAGATCAATATTATATGACACACAGTCACACACAAATTGTTTTTTTTTTTAATGGCTAACTCATGTTCAAGATTTTAAATCCCAAAACTAAGTTCATGGCAGAAACTATATTACATATTTAATTCAGCATTTTTATGAATGAGAAGTAGCCAAAATGAAAACCATCACTGTGGTGATTGATATTCAGTGTCCCAACACATTTACCACTCTGAATAAAGTCCACAACTTGCTGCAACACAAGCAGCCATTACTTACATCTAACCGAAGTCATGCTTACCAAAAATAAACAACAAAAATCAATAATAATAATGATATTAAAATAAGATAAATGAAGATATCTTATTTTAATATCTAACCAAAGTCACACCTACCAAAAAAAAAAAAGATAATGATATTAAGATAAATAAATGAAAACAAGAACATCACTACAGTTAAAGCATTTCAGCTAAAAAGCTGGCCCAGTGCTTCCCTCATTGAACGACAAGCAACCTCCAGGTTGATGACCACTCCCTCCAACCACCTGAGCTCATCTTCCACTACCAGTCAGTCATTTCAGAAACCATTTCCATCAGTACATTCAAAATGTCAGTTTCTCAAGATGGTGGCATTAGAACAAACTCATATATGTGCTAAACCACGTCTACCACACAGATGCCTGATCAGCAGCATAACCCAATACATCAGGCTTTGAGTGCATGCATATGTTTGTGTACCTATCGGGGTAGATTTCGTCTGCACAACTTTTGCCAGAGGACAAACACTTATGTTGCCATGGGTTCATTTTCTGTGTGCAGTATGCTTCCTGCACATTAGATTGGTGTATCGTTGCATGATTTTAAATAAAGTATGAGAAGACGGATGAGACATGGATTTCAAACTCGGACTGTCACGGTTAACAGTGTAAACGCACACTGTCTCTCTCTCTCTCTCTCTCTCTCTCTCTCTCTCCATTGTCAATCACAGAGTATTGGGAACCGGGCTTTCACCAACATACACATATTTCATAAGGACATGGAGTGATTACCAGGTATATAATATACTTGCAATTTTCCTTTCTATGCATTGAACCAAAAAGTTTTCATTTGGACAGGATTCACACATGAGCCATGAAGGCTTTGCCTCTTGTTCAAGTGAATCACAAGTGAGTCTTGAAGGCCTTGCCTCTCTTGTTTTTAATGTTTTTGTGCCCATCCCAGAGGTGCAATATTGTTTTAAACAAGATGACTGGAAAGAACTGAATTTTTCCTATTTTCATGCCTAATTTGGTGTCAACTGACAAAGTATTTGCAGAGAAAATGTCAATGTTAAAGTTTACCACGGACACACAGACACACACACACACACACACACACACACACACACACAGACAACCGAACACCGGGTTAAAACATAGACTCACTTTGTTTACACAAGTGAGTCAAAAAACCAAAACAGAAAAAACCAAAACCAAAACAAACAACAACAGTCTAACATTTGACGCGTTAACAGTCATGAAAAGAAATAGCGAATAATAAAAACATAACAGCCACATTTGGCAGGGTTCGTGTTATGCGTCAGCATGCTCCCTCTGTTTCTTCCAGAGAGACAGACAGATAGATAGAAAGAAAGATAGACAGATAGATAAAAAAGATATATAGACAATTTCTTCTCGACAGATAAATAGAAAGAAAGAAAGAAAAGAAAAAAGAAACATACATACATACATACAAAAACAGAACGAGAGAGAGAGAGACAGAGACAGAGACAGAGAGACAGAGAGAGAGTGAGTATGAGTGAAAGAGACAAAGACACAGATAAACAGGAACAGACAGAGAAAAAGCATCTGAAGCAAAATGCATTTTTAATAATTATAATAATATTTTATTTTTATATAGCGCTATAATTCAAGCATAAGCAAGCTCCATGCGCTTTACAATCCAGTACCGTAAGTGAAACATGAAAGCATATAAAAAGAAGTAGAAACATAAAACAGAATCATTAATGATTATTATAAAAAAAAACACAATACATAAAACACACATAGTAGCATAACATACTCTCAATACTACAAATGTTACACTCTAACACACACACACACACACACACACACACACACACACACTCACACACACGATTAAACAGCTGAGATAATAGCAATTTTCACTTACAATACATACATGTAAAAAAGTAGCATAATTTTTAACGAATAAGGCTAACGCAACAAAACAAACAAACAAACAAACAAAAAAGACAATGACATTTGAATCTGAACAACGATGTTACCAAAACAAAAACAGACACAAACTACAAAACAGGCACCTCCTCCACCACCACCACCACCAAGGACAACAACAACAACAACAACAACGACGACAACGAAAGAATTTTTTGAACACAATGAGAAGAGAAAAGTACGTGATCTGAGGATTCTGAAAGACAACACATCTCGCAGAACTTACCTTGTCCGCCCTTCTCCAGGATCGTGATTTGGCTACAGTGAAACAGGTGGTTGTTGAACGAAGGGTAGGGAAATGGTGATGCTATCCATGGCCATGTTTATGTAAAACTGATGAACGAACATGGTCATGGCCAACCACTCTAATATTTCTTTTCTTTTCTTTTTCTCTCAAGTGTCTGACTAAGCGCGTTGGGTTATGCTGCTGGTCAGGCATCTGCCTGGCAGATGTGGTGTAGCGTATATGGATTTGTCCGAACGCAGTGACGCCTCC
>NC_134879.1:4804383-4829383 GCF_041734735.1 Babylonia areolata
ATCATACAAGAATTTGACTCTGGAGCAAATTTCTCACTGGAACAGGCACAACCGAACACCACCGACCGAAGTGACTCAGCAGCAGTGCAGGGTCTCCTCTGGTGTGTGGCACTCCTGGCGACCTAACATCGATGGTTCTCTGTGGACTGCCGACGCTGGGACTGCGACAGACGAACCAGCGGTGTGTGGCCCTAATGAGCGGCGTGGGAGTTGTGCCACTGAAAGGGTGCAGATTATGGGGCAGCAAAAAACAAACAAAACACATATCATAGGGAGAAACAAATCCTAACGTCAGGGGAGCTGCAACGTCACGTCACTGCCGCAGCTGTAACGTCACCATTACAGCTGCAACGTCACAACCACAGCTGTAGCGTCATCATTACAGCTGCAACGTCACAACCATAGCTGTAACGTCATCATTACAGCTGCAACGTCACAACCATAGCTGTAACGTCATCATTACAGCTGCAACGTCACAACCACAGCTGTAGCGTCATCATTACAGCTGCAATGTCACAGCCATAGCTGTAACGTCATCATTACAGCTGCAACGTCACAACCATAGCTGTAACGTCATCATTACAGCTGCAACGTCACAACCATAGCTGTAACGTCATCATTACAGCTGCAACGTCACAACCATAGCTGTAACGTCTTCATTACAGCTGCAACGTCACAACCATAGTTATAACGTCTTCATTACAGCTGCAACGTCACAACCATAGCTGTACCGTCATCATTACAGCTGCAACGTCACAACCATAGCTGTAACGTCATCATTACAGCTGCAACGTCACAACCATAGCTGTAACGTCATCATTACAGCTGCAACGTCACAACCATAGCTGTAACGTCACTACTACCATAGCAATGCCACCACCACCATGATTATTTATTTATTTATTCATTTATCAATTTACATTATATTTTGGCACAACGAGAGACTTTGAATTTTGGTCACTTTCCGTTGATTTTGATTTCACATCAATTTCTTTACACAGACGTTTTTGATGTTTTCGATAAACATTAAAAAAAAGAAAAGAAAAGAAAAAAAGGCGGGATTGGGGGGTGGGGGGTGGGGGTTAAGGGTTGGGGGGGGGGAGGGATGCAATTTCTAAACGCTTGTAAAACTCTTTAAGGGGAGAATATTGACAGTATATTCGCATAGACAGACTGAGAGAAAACTGTATACAGACACCTTAATTCGATCTTAGCAATGACAAACAAACAAAAAAGGGGGATGGGTGGTGGGGTGGGGGGCTAATTCTTTGCACGTTGAACACTTTAAACAGATTATTAGAGAAACAAAAACAACAGTATAGCAGTTAATTACACACACACACACACACACACACACACACACACACCGCAGACAGCTTGTCTGCATATATAATTATGTATTCATCTTGATACGACTGTGACGATTGACTAATTAAAATGGAAAAGGAGAGATAAATTTCAAGCACTTATATATATATATATATATAACACCTTGATACATCTGTGACGATTAATTAAAATGGAAAAGGAGAGATAAATTTCAAGCACTTTTTTTTTCAAGGGGATTGGATATAAACGAGGAAAGTCTGAATAAGATTGGCGGAGTCAGACTGACAGAAGCAATGTTTTCATACTTGCATAAACAAGGCGATCCGGCCCTGGCGGTCATCAAGGCGAACATTCAACCCAGCTGCAGAACAGCGAAACGGGATGCTCGCCCTTGGCTCCTGCCTGACAAACAAGGTCTCGTGATACACTGCGCACGTGCTGTGCTATTTTTAATATCTAAGGCAACCTGGAACGAAGCGGGTCGAATTCCTTGCTGTCTGCGCCCTGGAGGTACACGCTCGGGACAGATGGACCTTTTTGAATTTTTCTTTTTCTTTTTTTCTTTAAAAAGAAAATCTCTCTCTCTCTTTTTAAGTTACAAATGACTGTTAAAAAAAAAAAAAAAAAAAAAAAAAAAAAGAGAAGAAAACCAAATCGACCACTCCGAGTAGTTATAAAAATTCATAGCTCTGCTAAGCCTTAGGTCCATCTTGAAGATTCGGGTTTTTTTGTTTTCAAAAATAAATGAATAAACAGATAGATACCTAAATAAATAGGTAAGTAAATAAAAAATGAATAGCTTATTTATTCATTTATGCATTTATTTGCTTATGTATTTATCTTTTTATATTTCATTATTCAATTGGTTTTTTAAAATCATTTTTTTTTATCAATTTATTTTTTTAAATTGTATCCCTGGGAGTTTCCATAGTTAATGCCTTTCTGCATGTTGTCTTCTTAGTGTATGACACGTTTTTGACACGGTCGTTTGGACAGCCAAACAAACAGGAGAGGCGTAAACAATGGAGTATGGCCCTGGGTTGGGTTGCACCAGCGAACTGAGCAGCAGTAAGTTTGCTTGTCGTCAAGAGTGTTCCCGATTCCACGGTAAATTCCATGAACTCTGGAAAATTATTAATTGACTGTGAGCAAAGTTAGCGCTGCAAAGATCGTCTCCTTCACGCCAGCCATGGACTGTCTTCTGTGCGGTGTGACAGCTCTTCAGTCCCCACCTCAGGACCCACACCCCAGAAAAAAAAGATGACGTCCGCTTCGTCTTCTCATTCCTCGTGCCGACGAGAGACTTGAAGAAGAAGAAGAGGAAGAGGAAGAAGAAGCTAGGTACCCATATTATATATGGGGGTCAGGGGGACATACAGCGCCACACGGTGTTAAGAATGGATCTGTCCTCTGACACACAGGACGCTAGGAACCGAGAAGCTATAGTCAGTCCTATTTCACTGGGTGGAGGGGGATGGGGGTGGGGGTGGGGAGGGGGGGGAGGAGGGGACGGGGGAGGGGAGAGGGAGAACATGTGGCGACATACATTGTTCACGAAGGGCCTGTCCTCTCACACAGAGGAAGTTAGGAACTGAAGAAGAAGCTATTGGCAGTTGTATTCCATTTTGGGATATCTGTGAAAGACTGTCCGTTTGACATCACTTTCAGACACTTCCTCAATCATTCGGTTGAAATGGCTCTTGTGGCCGCTCTTTCAAGTAAGACACGGAGATTCATCTCAGTCCACAAATTATAACCACAGATCCTCTTCAGTCAGAAGGGGGAAACCATTAAGCTTCAGAAGTGGGCATTAGTTTTATAAGTGAGACAATTCGCGATTAACAAACAAGCAAATCAGAATTACTGTGTGTATTTATAGTTCTTTCACAACACATGAATGAGTAAAAGAAAGTGTAAAAAAAAAATCCCCCAGAAGAGCACATTTATCAAAGAAGAAAATCATTATTGTTTTCCGAAGAAAATGACAAAAAGACAGATCCGTGAAAACAGCTGATAATTCCCTAAGCCCTTGATTACAAAAGGCAGACAAAGGTAAACCTCTTTCTATCTGTCTATCCTGTCTGTCTCACTCTCTTTCTCTTCGAAAATGACACGAATAAACACTACTTCAATTAGTCTTCTTATTCGTCGTTCGTGGGCCGCAACTCCACGTTCACTCGTATGTACACGAGTGGGCTTTTACGTGTATGACCGTTTTTACCCCCGCCATGTAGGCAACCATACCCCGTTTTCGGGGGTGTGCATGTTGGGTATGGTTTTTTTCCCCCATAACCCACCGAACGCTGACATGGATTACAGGATCTTTAATGTGCATACTTGATCTTGTGCTTGCGTATGCACTCAGGAGGGGGTGGGGGGGGGGGGGAGGGGGGGGTGAGGGAGGGTGAGGGGGGGATGTTCAGGCACAAGCAGGCCGGCGTACATGTTGACCTGGGAGATCGGAAAAATCTCCACCCTTTACCCACCAATCAGTAATTCGCGCGTGTGCACTTTCCCGGTATCACGTGCAGTAAGTCAGACTAAATACGGCCATTAAAGAACGACAACCTGCATCAGTCTGCTGTAACTTTCCATGACAAACGAGGTCAAAAGAAATCTACTGCCGGGGGTGATCAGGTATACTATGTGTTTACCTACAAATATGGTAACCCCCGCAGCGGTTTGCTGATTATGTAATGTCACACAGAAGGAAAAGTTTACTCCTCGCGTCGACAAGTAGCAATACTATGGATATATCTGGTGTCACTGTTGCAACTTCTCTTGTGTGGTGGAAATGCAACGCATGCAAACAGTATTGATCACGCACACACACACACACACACACACACACACACACAGACACATGCACACATTAACACACACACACACACACACACACACCGAGAACACACGTGGCGCTCTCACACAAACTCAAACAAAGGAGAAAAAAACAACAACATCCACAAACATGTATAAACTCAGTATCGGCGAGAAAACTCTCATTGCCTGACAAGCATAAATATTATCATTGGACTTAATATGCACAGATCAAGGATTTGTACTACATAATTTATACTGCATAACTTTGTGGGGACCAACTATCCCCCCCCCGCCCGCCCCCTGCCTACCCCTCACCCCCACCATCTCTCACTCTCCTTCACTCCCTCCTCTCCTTCAAAAACATTTCTTTGAACAAACGTGGAGTTGTGCCTTTGTTTATAAGTACTAGCCCAAAGGAACGGCATTTTCGAATTTGTTACTTGCAACGTGGAAAATGGACAACTTTGATTTTTTTTTTGGGGGGGTGGGGGGGGGTGGGGTGGGGGGTGGGGGGGGGGGGGGGGGGCATAAACTCATTGACAAACAACAACAAAAACAACAGTGCGCTTTGTGCCCTGTTTACATATTTTCATATATACATGAATATATATATATATATATATATATGTATGTATGTATGTATGTATATGTATATATAGAATAGAATAGAATAGAATATGTCTTTATTACCAAGTGCACCGGGGTCACAATGAATATGGGGGGAGGGGGATAGTACATTAACAAGATACGAACATAAATCGAAAATCATACACAAACTAATATACATATATATTTAGAGAGGAGAGACGTGTGTGTGTGTGTGTGTGTGTGTGTGTGAGTGAGAGAGAGTGGATATGGTGTATGTGTATGAGGGAGAGAAAGAAGGAGAGAGAGTGGGTTTGGTATAGTTGTATGAGAGAGAGAGAGAGAGAGAGAGAGAGAGAGAGAGAGAGAGAGAGAGTGAGTGTGTGTGTGTGTGTGTAATTGAGGCACGCTGACAGACAGACAGACAAACAGACAGATACACATGTCTGGAAAGGTCGGGTACTCTCTCTCTCTCTCTCTCTCTATATATATATATATATATATATCAAGAGAAGTGGAACGGCGTGCACAGAATAGTTTCTTTTATTAGTACACGTTTGTTCGCTTGTTCAGTTTGCTGGCAAATACCTACCATATTCGTCCGGAAAAGGTGGCTCTGTGTATAGTCCTTCATTCTCTCTTGTCTCTGTCTCTGTCTCTACCCTGTACCCGCCCCCTGTCTTCTCTGTCTCTGTCTCTCTCTGTGTGAATTGTGATTTTGTTTGTTGAATTCAGCGTGAAATGTACTGTACAACTGATGCAACGTTTTCACACCATCCCCTTCATGGAGGCTATGACCTATTATGAATAAAATATTCGCATTCGCATTCTCTCTCTCTGTGCCCCCCCCCCCCCCCCCTCTCTCTCTCATCTTACTGATGGCATTTGATATATTTATGAGTTGAAATTGGTGCTACGTCCATCCTATTCCCCGACACCTTAACCAAACCCTCAGCTTCTAATGTTTGTATGGGGGCCTATGGCCGATGTACAACAAACAATTCAGTGTTCTATCTATCTGTCTATCTATCTATCTATCTCTGAATCTGTTTGTGTTAGCGATTGAGAGTGACCGAAAGAGTCAATGAATAAGTACATGAATGCCATTGTACGTGCGTAGCTCTCTGTGTGTGTGTGTGTGTGTGTGTGTGTGTGTGTGTGTGTGTGTGTGTGTGTGTGTGTGTGTGTGTGTGTGTGTGAGAGAGAGAGAGAGAGAGAGAGAGAGAGAGAGAGAGAGAGAGATTCAAATGATATAATGACTTAAGCAACATGCTCATATCACCAAGTGAAAAACACGCTCCCCCCCCTCCCCCACCCCTTCGAACGTTCCCTCCCTCCTACACTTTTACGCTTTTCACAACATTCTTTTGCTTTTCATAAGGAAAACAAAAACAAAGGAGACAGAGAGAGAGAGAGAGAGAGAGAGAGAGAGAGAGAGAGAGAGAGAGATCGCGTGCATATACATATGGGGGGTGGGGGTGACCGCCGCACATGAGCACGCGGAGGCACTGACAGCTATTTCCTTCATGATTTTGATGCTTTTTTGTTGTTGTTGTTGTTGGTTTTTTTGCTTCCCCCCCCCCCACCCCCCCATCCTTCATCCTCTTGTGGAAAACCATTTTTTATCTCCTACAACGACAACATAGGATTCCTAAGACGTTCTGCAACCCGGTGCCCACCGAGATACGGCCTATCAGTTGTCAGGCAATGAACACACAGGATGCAAAACATATCACGACTCGTAACAAAAAAAAGACACAACAAAAAGCAAACAAACAAACAAACAAAAAACCAACCAACCCAACTACCAGTACAAGAAGTCGGTCACACAAGTGGCCTTTCTGGGTGACAAAAGAAGCTGAATGCTATACCCGTCTACCAGCTTCTCAATTACCGACCGCGATTGCTTACAGGGTGCCAGTGGGTATGAAGGCGGGGCAGTAAAAAAAAAAAACAAAGAAAAAAAAGAGGAAAATATTCACAGAGAGAGAGAGAGAGAGAGAGGTGTTGGTGGTAAAACGCAGCGTTATATATTATACATTTCGTATACGTATTATACAATATATCGGATTCCATATAATACAGAAATTATTATTTCTAATAAATAATAACAATCATCATAATGATGATAGAAATGATAATAATCCAAATATAACAACAACAACAACAATAATAGAATAGAATATGTCTTTATTACCAACTGTACCGGGGTCACAAGAAATACTGGGGGAAAGGGGGGGGGGACACGGGGGGGGGGAGGGGGGGGGGAGTACATAACAAGATACGAACATAAATCGAAAATCGTACACAAACACAGATATAGTACAAATTAGGATACATACAAGTGCATATCAATAAAAACAAAACAAAAAACTTTTACATACTCACTCATGCACACACTGCCTACACACACACACACACACACACACACACACACACACAGACACATACACACACACACACAAACACTCACACACAGACACACACACACACACACACACACACACGTTTGAACAGAAGCCGCATATTACATGTGGATGGGGCTGATGACTAGATCTTCAGGCATTATTAATAATAACAATATTAATAATATCATTTATTTTCAGTCTTATATCATCATCTTGGATGAACAGACTATAAACAAATAAACGAAACGAACGGATTCCGTACCATCAGGTTGTTTTGGTTTCCGCCTCCCCCCCCTCCCCCTTACCCTTCCACCTCTCCATCACTTCCCCCTTCTGGAATATGAGCATGCAATGCTATTTGATACAGAGATATAACATTACGGTCCATATTTTTATTTTATGTGTCGTTGTTTTCAAAAGAGTATAAATACTATGTTATATTGCACATAAAATTAAAATTTATACCGCAGTCTATTTTTCGTTATTGACATCAATCAGTTCAAGAGCTGTATGCAATTTAACATGACATTCTACTTCACATAATTTCCTGTAAAATTCTTGACTATATTCATCACTCCATACACTTTTTTTCTATAATTTGCACAGCACTGCTTTCTCTGTTTTTAAATGAATTATCAGTTGACAATGTAATATTATATTCGACAGGAAAATGATCGGATTCATATCGATCAGCAACATGGTGTTTACACAAGTCACAAACAAAATCATAAAGGTCATTAGATAAAATAAAATAATCATTCACACTGCATCCATTTTCACTTGAGAATGTATAGCGACATTCCCGGTCACCATTACAAACCCCATTCAAAATAGCCTAATCAAGTTTAAAGCAGTACACATATTCAACAGAGATTTACCATAGACATTAATAGAAGTATCTTGAGAGCAACGGTTAGAAATGACAGAACAACTTTTAAATTGAGACTCGATATTTTCATTTACTGGCTGAGATGGAGACAGATTAGAGATTCGACTATTTAAATCACCACATGTGATTACGTAGACATCTTCCAATTCTAATAACAAATCAGTTAAACAATCTTCAAGTACGGCAATCCCTTGATCATAATCGAGGTGAACATAAAAAGGAGAACCCTCAGGCGGTACATACACACATACATATAAAATATTTTTTAACACAGCCAAGCAATCGGTTGTCAATAAGAAATTTTCAAACTTAACATCTGTCAGATCAAGCGTATCCGTAATCAGGTCTTTAATCACCCCTTCACAATCTTCCCCTTCCCTTTTTAGAATGTTATGAAAAATCAAATTATTTCTTTTTGATCTACCTTCAAGGTCATCACATTTCTTTTCCAGATCATTTACTTTATCATTCAAATCTTTATTCTTCTGTTCCAGTTCGTCATTTTACGATGTAGCTCACTTACTTCATCTTGGAGGCCAGTCACAAGTTCATGCAAGGCACCGTACTCCTGACGCAAGCTGCACATTTCCTGTTTGACTTCATCCAGTTTACTGTTCATGGAACTGTTCATTTCACTCAGTTTACTGTTCACAGTTCACAGAACTGTTCATGTCGTTCACAGTTGCCATCATATCAGCCAGGGACGGTTCATTTGTCGAACGAGTGGAGTGTGACCTGGAGAGAGAGATAGGGAGAGAGAGAGAGGGAGAGAGAGGGGGAGAGTCCAACAAGCAAAACAGAGAGAGAGGGAGGGGGAGAGGGGGAGAGAGAGAGAGAGGGAGAGAGAGAGAAAGGGAGAGAGAGAGAGAGGGAGAGAGAGGGTGAGAGAGAGAGAGAGAGAGAGAGAGAGAGAGGGGAGAGTCAACAAGAAAAACAGAGAGAGAGAAGGAGAGAGAGAGGGAATCAACATGCGAATAAGAGAGAGATTATTTTTAGCCCATTCCAATTCCTCCCGCAGGCATAGTCTGTCAAATCAGGCATGACACGTAGAACGAGAAATGACGTAGACGATGACGCCATGGCGTTAACTATTTTTGGCACACCACACGCCTGTTTTCAGAACCGCCTTCAGAAGCGTGAGAGGTCCGGATAGGGGAGACTATCCAGGCTTGGCGGCACAGCATTACCGTTATTCGTTTTTTGTGGGTAGGACGGCTGTTTGGAGGGATTGGAATTGTGTGGAGAGACGGTGAGAGAAATAGGGAGATTAACAACCGTATTATCATCCGAATATCTTAGAACAAAAATAAGTATAAAAAAGGAAAAGAAAAAGAAAGGAAAAAAAGTACACACACACACACACACACGCGCGCGCGCGCGCACACACACACACACACACACACACGCACGCACGCACACACACACACACCAACTCCCCCCCCAGCTCCCCCACACATACACGCACACACACACACACATACACACACACACATACACACACACACACACACACACACACACACACACACACACACGCGCGCGCGCGCGCGCGAGGATGATGAAACTCAAAGTATGTATTGAACTCGGAGAGGACAAAAAAAAACCCAACCCCCCCTCCCCCCAAAACAACACAGCTGACAGGCGGACAGAGCGGCAGAGTATCATCATCACCGGGAACAGGTATGAGGGAGAGAGATACAATCTGCTCCCATCGATCAGAGAAACTGGCGGATGAATAATTGATCCAAATATATCGGGTATTCCCGTTTGTTTGCCGCATGCAAGTTTGAATAACGGAAGAGCGCAAATCGTTCCAAAGATTGCATTTTTCATCAGGTCGCCATAGGGTGTGGGTAAGCGCGCTAGGAGAAATCTATTGCTGCTGATGGCATTGCTGCTACTGCTGCTGTTGCTGCTACTGCTGCTGTTGCTGCTACTGTTGCTGTTGCTGCGTTATTTTCTACTGTTGTTACTGCTACAAATATCGCTGCTGCTGCTGCTGTTCCTTCAATAACATTAAATCACTGTTGCTTCTACCGAAACCACCTGCTGTTGTTGTTATTCGCTACACCTTCTGCTAGTTTTCCTGCTACAACTACTGGTGCTACTGTTATTACTATTATCTTCTGCAATTACTGGTGCTGCTTGGAACTGCTGCTGCTGTTGTTACTACATTTTCTTCTTCTTTATTCATCTAATTTTTTTTTAAATTTTATATATTTTAACTGCATCAACGACTGCAGGTGCTGTTATTATTGCTACATTATCTACTATCTCTACAGCTATA
This sequence comes from Babylonia areolata, assembly GCF_041734735.1. Classification (NCBI taxonomy): domain Eukaryota; kingdom Metazoa; phylum Mollusca; class Gastropoda; order Neogastropoda; family Buccinidae; genus Babylonia; species Babylonia areolata. The sequence continues at coordinate 4,814,702 of NC_134879.1, forward strand.
ACAACAACTGTTGCTGATGTCATCATTACTGCATCTTCTACTATTTCTACTGCTACAGCTACTGCTGCTGCTAACATTACAAGCCTTTTCTACTATTTCCACGGCTTCAACAACTGCCGCTACGCTTATTACTGCTTTTCCTAACAGCATTACTGCTACAACTACAGCTGGTGTTGTTATTATTACATCTTCTACTATTACAACTGCTATAACTAGGCATCGTATCCGCACCTGTGAGACTGTGAGCGTGGGTAGGCGAGAGAGTGGGGAAGGGACTGCACAACTCCTCTTCACTAAAAAAGTCACCTGTGCTGGTCAGGCTGCCCTTGACCGCTCTCGCTGGAGGATGCTGTGCTCTGGTGGCATAAAGACGTTTGAAAACAAGAGAACGCTGGCCATCAAGGAGAAGCGTGAGCGAAGGAAGCAGGGCTCAACTTTGTCCCTTGCAACACCTGTGGGAAGTGCTGTACATCCAGAATCGGCCTCTTCTCCCACCTGAGGACACACACCGACAGATAAGCCGGCCTGCCTACTCATCCGTCGGTCCGACGGGAGACTCCATCAACTCGGCATACAGGTTGGAAGGTGCTGCATGAAAAGTGTTGGACGGGCACCACAAAACCAACATCCCAAATCACAACACCATGCACTCACCAACGTTGCACACAAAGAGAACATGGTTCTAACACGCTTTTCACTTGGTATCACAGTGATGCCCATGGAACGTTCAAGCGTTTGAAGTTCAAGTTTATTTCACTGTGAATATTTGCGAACGTGTCTGTCAGTCTATATGTCTGTCTGCCTGTTTGCCTCTCTCTCTCTTTGTCTCTGTCTCTGTCTCTCTCTCATTCTGTATATTTGATTAATCTCGTTCTATCAAAGAATCTCAAATGAAAACCTTGTTTAACAGCTCACTGTAAAAAAAATATATCTGTATAAAGAGTTGAAAGGGTGAAAGTGTCTTCGCAACAACACGCACATTCTGTGTGAATTTGTACACGACTTTCATTTATTCATGTGTATTAGTCTCACTTCTGAGGGGTTATTATGGCCGTTATGGATAAAACATCTTGAGACTCGAGTCTCTCTGTCTGTCTGTCTTTCTCTCTCTATGTGTCTCTCACTGTGTGTGTGTGTGTGTGTGTGTGTGTGTGTGTGTGTGTCTGTGTGTCTGTGTCTGTGTGTCTGTGTGGTTGTCTCTGTCTGTCTGTCTGTCTCTTTCTCTCTGTCTCTCTGTGAGCGCGCGCATGTGCGTCTCTGACTGTCTATGTGTGTGTGTGTGGGTGGATGGGTGGGTGGGGGGGGCTACCTCTGTGTCTGTCTCTCTGTCTCTTTCTCTCTCACTCTTTCTCTCTAAGCTCGCTCGCGTGCGTCTCTGTCTGTCTGTCTGTCTCTCTGTCTATGTCTGTGTGTATGTGTCGCTGTCTCTGTCTGTCTGTCTGTCTCATTCTTTCTCTCTGAGCGCGCGTGCGTGCTGTATGTGTGTGTGTGTGTGTGTGTGTGTGTGTGTGTGTGTGTGTGTGTGTGTGTGTGTGTGAATTCAAGAGAATAAATTGTATATCGGTAATAAGGATAGTCTTTGTTATGTATTGGGACAGACAAGTGTGTGTGCCGTGTTTTTGGTCTTAGGAGGGCATGCTTGTGGAGTGTATATTGAGTTCCCATCCCTTCCTGACCCCCTTTTGTGCATTGTGACTACAGTCCGATGTGTATTAAACCTTATTTAAACCAGTTCTGCGTTCTCTCCCTCTCTCTGTCTCTCTCTCTCTATTATATGATTTATCTGTACTTTGTTTTCTGTGTTCTGTCCAAACCTTGGAGACGAACGACTGAAAAAAAGGCACATTACCCCCCCTGTCACATGTACTTTAAGCTAATGACAAAGTGCCAAAGTGTCGCAAATCTCTTATTAGTTTATGTTGTTTCAGTTCTGTTTCTTTTCATCTCTTTTCCATTTTTATCTATTTTGCACCATTTTAATCTGATTTGTATGTACTATGTCACAAGAGCTTTTCAGCTAATGACATTAACTCACTCAGTACGGCCAGTCCTCTCTTCTCCTCTACACAGACCCCTCGGATGTCCAGTGGGTGTCTGAATGACCCAACCTTTAGCTTCCGTCGCCAGAATTGTGGTATTCTTTGTCAACATTCACCTCTTCAGTATAAGAGCCTTCCGCTTGCAATATTTTGATGATGGTAATTGGGGTGAAACGCTGTTAACGTCGTCTCTTTCGCCGTTCGTATGGAGAGAGTTAAACGTTTCAATGTTCAGTGTTCTCTCTCTGGGCCTCGGTTACAAGCAAGCTCTCTGACGCCAGCGAAACGTTCGCCATACACTGAACGCCGTCTCTTTTAACTCTCTCCATACGAACGTCGAAAGAGACGACGCTAACAGCGTTTCACCCCAATTACCATTATCAAAATATTGCAAGCGGAAGGCTCTTATACTGAAGAGGTGAATGTTGACAAAGAATACCACAATTCTGACAACAGAAGCTAAAGGTTGAGTCATTCAGACACCCACTGGACATCCGAGGGGTCTGTGTAGAGGAGAAGAGAGGACTGGCCGTACTGAGTGAGTTAACCACGCTTAGCGGGTGGAATGGCGAAATGGAGCCACTTAAAGGAAAAGGGGTGCAGATGGCGGCGGGTGTTTTGAGGACAGAGCACGGGACCAGGTAACTATTTTTGTACGTTGCTCTTCTCGCCTCACCGGCCTCTTCGGCCCGTTATAGCTCAGTTCTGGGGTAGTTAGTTCAGGATGAGCGTGAGATGCGGATGAGGGGGGGTAGGAGTGCTAAAATCATATGAGAAAAAAAAAAGAAAAAAAAAAGAGAAAAAAAGAAGAAAAGAAAGAAGAAGAAGAAGAAGAAAGAAGAAGAAAGAATCTAGACTAAAAAGGGCAAACGTTCACGTTCACCTAAGGAAAAAAAAACACGTCTGGTAGGAAGGGTGAGATATTTAGACAGACTCTTCTTCTTCTTTTCTTTTGGGTCTGCTAGCATTGGGAACTGTGACGGACGAGCTTGGGTGTGGGTGGGGGGGGGCGGGGGGGGGGGGGGGGGGGGGTGATGTGGGGGGGGGGGGGGGGGTAGCAGGGATTGGGGAGGTGTGTATAATCGGGGGTTGGTGGGGGTGGAGGGCAGGGTGAGTGGTGGTGGTGGTGGGGTGTAAAGCAACTGAAAAAGGCAGAACATGCTGGACGAAATAGCCGAGTGGTTAAAGCGTTGGACCTTCAATCTGAGGGTCCCGGGTTCCAATCTCGGTAACGGCGCTTGGTGGGTAAAAGGGTGGATTTTTTCCCCCCGATTTTCTAGGTCAACATATGTGCAGACCTGCTAGTGCCTGAACCCCCTTCGTGTTACTTCAACGGTTTGTTCAAAAAAATGTGACACATGTGTAAAAAGAGTTTGAGAGTGTGGTTCGATTCTAATAGAAGAGAGAGGGGAGCAGACAGGGGACATAGGATGGACTAATGATGCACTCACTCACTCTCTCCTCACATCAATAGCAGGGCCACATGGAGTGTTTACTTTACAATACAGCACACACACTAAGCAGCTCACCCTACTTAGCAAAAGCAACACACACTAAGGCAGCACACACTGCCTACTTCAACTACTTCCTACAAGCAGCATCTACAAGCAGCACCTACAACTACAAGCAACACCTACAAGCAGCACACCTGAAACACAAACACACAACCAAAACCCAGGTCATCATCATCACCGTTATTATTATTATTATTATTATTACTACTACTACTACTACTACTACTACTACTACTACTACTACCCTTTTTCTTCTTTGTATTGTTGTTGTTGCCTGTCGTTATCGTTATGATACATGTGAGATATGTTAAACTTTGTTGTTGTTTTTTTGTTTCTTTTTGTTGTTGTTGGTGGCAGAATGGTTAAGACGCTCAGCTGCCAATACAGAGAGTCCGTGAGGGTGTGGGTTCGAATCCCGCTCTCGCCCTTTCTCCTAAGTTTGACTGGAAAATCAAACTGAGCGTCTAGTCTTTCGGATGAGACGATAAACCGAGGTCCAGTGTGCAGCACGCACTTGGCGCACTGAAAAAGAACCCATGGCAACGAGAGTGTTGTCCTCTGGCGAAATTACGTAAAATGAAATCCACTTTCATAGGTACACAAATATGTAAGCATGCACTCAAGGCCTGACTAAGCGCGTTGGGTTACGCTGCTGGTCAGGCATCTGCTCAACAGATGTGGTGTAGCGTGTATGGATTTGTCCGAACGCAGTGACGCCTCCTTGAGCTACTGATACTGAAACTGAAACTGTTGTTGTTGTTATTGAGTTTTCTTCATTTCTCCAATCGTTCCTGTGTTTATTACTCACTTTATTACCACCCTGGCATCCTCCGTGTCAGTCATTCCACTGGCATTTAAACTGAGCATTCCTGACGACATTTGAAGTAAACCAGTGATACTTTTCGTATACACGACAATTAACTGTACAGTTATAGCTTTTGACGTGATTTTCGTTTGCTTGCTTGTTTGTTTGTATGTGTGCTTGTTTGTAATTTTCTTCTCTAAAACTTTTCCGTTTTTCTTTGCTCTGGATAAGATTTTTTTTTACACAAACAGACAAGAACGCGCCCACATTCACACACACACACACACACACACACACACACACACACACACACACACACACACACACACACATACAGAGAGAGAGAGAGAGAGAGAGAGAGAGAGAGAGAGAGAGAGAGAGAGAGGGAGATTTATTGGCAAAGGGAAGAAATCGGATGGCATCTCCTAGAATTGTAACACAATGGTGAACGAAATAATGTTCATCACCGTCACCAGCGTCAAAACCTGTCAGTTTGACATGCAAGTCTGTCGTACAACAACAACAACAACAACAAGAACTACTACTATTACTAGTACTACTACTACTACTACTACTGTTCTTCGCCGTCACCAGCGTCAAAACATGTCAGTTTGACATGCAAGTCTGTCGTACTGCTACTACTACAACTATAACAACAACTACTATTACTACTACTGTACTTCACCATCACCAGCGTCAAAACGTCAGTTTGACACGCAAGTCTGTCGTACTACTATTACTAATACTACTATTACTAATACTACTACTACTGCTGCTGCTGCTGCTTCTACCACTACTACTATTACTACTGCCAATAATAATGCACATCTATATAGTGCTGAACCTGCGACTTGCTCTATACGCATTTAACAAAACATTTGCATGAATAAGGCACTGGAATACAACAGATATTGTCAAGATGCAAACTCGCTAAAAATTCTAGTAATTCAACATCACTCATAACTCACACACCACACCTCTCCCACATCACCCCCAGTACCTCAGCAAAGACAAGTGAGTGGGGAGGAGAAGGGAGAAAGATCTAGGTCTGTAGTTTGAAATATTGGCTTGAAGAAACATGTTTTCAGATTTGAAAGATTCATTCTCTCGTCTATTTTTTTTTCCAGAGACCCAGGCTTTGACAAAAAAACCCATAGACCTGGAGGAATCTTGTGAAGAATTATGTGCAGCGCCCCACTGACTTTTCATAGAGTGGAGGGAGATGATTAAGAATGGGAATCTCTTGTCAGAATGAATGCTGTAATGTGCTGCAGATCTTTCGAGCTGTGGGAATTTTTTTTTTCTGGGTACGTCTTTGCTTGACCACACGTGGGGCCATATTCGAAAGACCATCGTGCCTGCGGGTAAAGATTTACCTACCGGCAAATCTACCTGAGGCAAGGCAAACTGCCCGAGAGTAAGCAGTATGTGGTATCAGGAAAACTCCAGTATACCCGCAGGTCTCCAAACCCAAAGGCAAATTGCCCTCACTACCTGCCAAGGGTGACTGCTCACGAAGCAGAGGTAAACATGGCGGATCCTTTTATACGTTGTTGTTGTTGAGGGAAAGCAAGCGCGCTTTGCGGATAGCACGCGTTTTGCGAACTCTCCCTACAGTATCTGAACTGTGGTGCTGTGAGAAGGAAAACTGAGAGCTAGCACAGAAGGGATTCACCGGGAGTTTTAATCATAGACGATGGGTTAGCTGCCTGAGTTCACCTCGCGTGTCTTGAATAAGAAGACAACTTAAACTTCAAGGTAAACAGTACCTGCGGGTCGCACCCATGTTAAGAGTAACTTGCCTTGAGGCAAAATGAGTTTGTCTTGAATACGGCCCCTGATGGCCAGAAATCCCCTATATAGGGCATGGTAAAAGTCTGTTCAGTCTGGCTGAGGGATGAGGGATGAAGGTTATCCATTAGGAATGTGGTGTGTCATGGACGTGGAGCGGACAAGGGTAAACAGACTCAGCTGATTCAGACTGGGGGCTCTGATGGTGACACACCTTCTCGGATTAAACAATTACCAGCAAAAGCAAGCAATATAACAATCGACAGGAAAACAACTCATATACTCACCCCCCCACACACACGAAAGGAACAAAACAAAAATAAAAGAAAGAAAGAAAGCAAAGCAAAGAAAAGAAAACGTTAAGGAAATCATGAGTCAAATGCCCAACGTGCACGTGTGTAATGCATTCAATGATGACCTAAAATCATATGCGGCATGAATACATATAGTTTTATTGTACCTGTATGAAATTACATTACATAATTATGTTGGTCCAGAAAGCTATAGATCTTCTCCTCTCTCCCTCAACCTCTCTCTCTTCCTCCCTTCCCCCCACTCTCTCAATCCCTCCCCCCCCCCTTTCTCTCTTTCTCATTTTCTCCTACCCTTACCTCTCTCTCCCCTTCTCTCTCCCCTTCTCTCTTCTCATCATATTAACTCTTTCATTCAAACCTGCTGCTGAAGCACTTTCCTGCTTTGTAACCTTTTGCCCAAGATGAGAAAGCAAAGCGCAAGAAGAAGAAGAAGAAGAAGAAGATTAGCTCATAGTATACCACCACTCATTGTGCTGTGTCGAGCAGATCAGATATACACAGGCTGTAAATTCTGGTTTTTGCCACGTACACTGTGACACTCACTGTTCCTGTCTGACAACAATCGCTGTTAGTTCTCTTTTGTTGTTCTTCTTGCTCCTTGTAAAATGGGAGACCTGTCTCCATGTGGGCCCAATGCAGAGTCTATGATACCATCTGAAATTTCAAGTCTGCATTCTGCTGAATTTATGTGTCCGTGTCTGTCTTCATGTCGACCTTCATACAAAACAATACCACCACCACCACCACCACCAACTGTAACAGCAACAACAATAAAACTGTCTGAAATGTGAAAATTTGAAGTATCCTGTGAAGTGTGCATGTCTGTCTTTCTGTTTTGTCTCTGTCTCTTCCTGTCTTTACCTCTGTCCGTCTGCGTCTCTCTTTCTCTCTCTCACTCCCCCTTCCCCAGTCTCTCTCTCTCGGTGTCTCTCTGTCTGTCTGTCTGTTCCTGTCTGTCTTCGTCTCTCTCTATGTCTGTGTGTGTTTCTATCTCTCCCTCACTCTCTCTGTCTGTACCTGTCTCCCACCCTCCTCTCTTTCTCTCTCTCTCTGTCTTTCTCTCTCTCTTTCTCTCTCCTTTCTCTCTCCCTCTCTCTCTCTCTTTATCTCCTATCTCTTTCTCTCTTCTCTCTTTCTCCTTTCTCTCTCTGTCTCTCCTCCCTCTCTCTCTCCCTCCCCTCTTTCTCTCTCTCTCCTCCCCCCCCTCTCTCTCTCTCCCTCCCCTCTCTCTTTCTCTCTCCTCCCCCCTCTCTCTCCCCCCTCTCTCTCTCCCCCTCCCTCTTTCTCTCCCTCTCTCTCTCTCTCCCTCCCTGTCTCTCTCTCCCTCTCTCTCTCTCCCTCCCTCTCTCTCCCCCCTCTCAGTTTCCATGTCGTCGAAATCGTGATACGGTGCGGGATGTTTTGTTTCTTTTTCATTTCCCTTTGGTTCAGCCAGGCTATTTCCAGTCCTCCGTTGACGTCATAAGAATGATGCTCCCCTCCACCCACCCTCCACACCCCACTATCTCTCTTCCCTCTCTCTCTATCTGTCTGTCTCCCTCACCGTCTCTCTCTCTCTTTGTTTGAAAAAAAAAGGAAAAAAAGAAAAAAAGGGATAATGATAAAGTGCCAATTATTAATGCTTGAATATCATTCTTCTTCGTGTTCATGTTGTTCTTCTTTTTCTTTCTTTTCTTCTTCTTTTTTTTTTTTTTTTTTTGTCTTCAAAGAAAACGATACCCGAGATATATCCGCCCTCCCACCCACCCCAAACTAACTCTTCCGGCGTCCCGATACATCCATTTATGGCAATAACTACCGCTTATCATGTCAGCATTTAGTCGTCTTGATGGCCATACAAGGTGCTCAGTATGTACCTTTCTTTTGTCAGTTGTTTGTAAGGCTAATTGTAATGGGCACTTCAAAAAAGAAAAGAAAGAAAGAAAGAAAGAAAGAAAAAAGAATTCCGAGAACACACACACACACACACAACACACACACACACACACACACACACGCACGTACGCACGCACACACACAGAGGTACATAGGCTACGCACGCCAACACGAGCTCAAGCGCGCTTGCACGCGTGCACACATGTACTGTCACAGACAGACAGACAGACAGGCAGGCAAACAGACAGACAGACAGGCAAACACAGACAGACACAGACACAGACAGACACAGACACACAGACACAGACACACACACGCACATATATATATATATATATATATATATATATATATATATATATATATATATATATATATACAATAGGACAATGTTCCCAGCATACAATCGTCCACACACCATGGGCTTTTTTTTCAGACTCAACTAATGTGTACAGCTCTCAGTTCACACAGACACACACACACACGCGCGCGCGCGCGCACACAATCATGTGTGTACCTTTTATATGCGCGCGCGCGCGCGCGCGGGTGTGTGTGTGTGTGTGTGTGTGAGAGAGAGAGAGAGAGAGAGAGAGAGAGAGAGAGAGAGAGAGAGAGAGAACGAATGATATATTGTGGTCAGGCCCAATTAGCCCATTCACAAAGCGACATAGTGGGAAAGGGGTTGTAAAGGCAAACATTATAACGAAATAAAGATAACGCGCACTGTACAAATGATCATGACATAGATACCACGACATGTGACCAGTTATATGTCACGCAAAGACAGAAGTACATAGATTTTCAAATCTGTCTCATCGGAACAATTTTCACATTCAACTGGAAACAATCACACTGCAGAACCAGCTAATCGAGTTATAATCATGATTTCCTTTCCATACACTTTTACAAGCCTTTGGGTTAATGTCTCTGAAAATATTCATTAAATTGTCCATTTTCTTGGTTGACTCTTCTACACATAACATTATTTGTTGGCAAACATCTCCCGTCTGGACATTGTCATGCATCAGTTCACACGGTTCATTGTCAAGTTGGGAATCGTCCTTATTGTCCAGAGCACTGGGCAGAAATCACATTGCGTCAACACCGAGTGATGGCCATCGCAATGCTTTGTTTTAATTAGACAGTCGGATTCCCCTGGTCCGTACCAGTTCTGAGTCGACTGTTGAATGCCAGCCGACGCGACCGACCGAAGCCGACGCATAGCTGAGGCGGTCCACGGGAAGGTTGAACCGGCGATCCGAACTCGGCCCACGCACCCCCTGTGAAGGAGGGGAAGGCCTCGCCCAGCCCGCGGCCGTCCCGAAACCCGCTTCACACTCCAGCCCGACTGACCCAGTCCTCAGAGCCAATCCTTTTCCCGAAGTTACGGATCCAATTTGCCGACTTCCCTTACCTACATTGTTCTATCGACTAGAGGCTGTGCACCTTGGAGACCTGCTGCGGATATGGGTACGGCCTGGCACGAGAATCACACCGTCTCCGTGGGATTTTCAAGGGCCGACCGAGACGCACCGGACACCGCAAGAGCCGCGGTGCTTTACGGGAACCCCGTGTCCCTATCTCCGGGCAAGCCGATTCCAGGGAGCGAGTCCCTTACAAAGAAAAGAGAACTCTTCCCGGGGTCTCGGCCGACGTCTCCCACTTCGTTGGGTTACGCTGCTGGTCAGGCATCTGCTTGGCAGATGTGGTGTAGCGTATATGGATTTGTCCGAACGCAGTGACGCCTCCTTGAGCTACTGAAACTGAAACTGAAACCTTATTGTCCGAGTCAGTGCTGTCAGTGTCTGGGACACGAGGACCGTGCAACTTGCTAAGCCTTTCAACTCACACATCTCTGCGTCGCACGGTGTTTTCGGGTTGAAGAATTGTCACTGCTCATGTGTCTGTGTCGCCTTGTGCCATGTCCATCTGCTGGTCGCGACAGGGGTGCAGAGAGAGAGGGGTAGTTGTCGTGCCCAGACATGTCAGTGTAAACGGCTTCAACGTCAGCGTTGTCAGTGGCATAGAACAGACTAGGAGGGGTTGGCAAAGTAGTCCTGAGGGGGGCGATGCCTTGCCTGTCTCTCCTGGTTCAGTCCGTGGGCTTCAGTTCGTTTCTTGTCTCTGTTCACTAGTGATGGTCATTTTCTTCGGTACACAGCGGGACTGTGTTGTTGAGCAACATGGCGTTGACCAGTCGTTGTCAGTCTGAGGACGGCGAAAGTTTGTTCGCCCCTACCTTCTTTCTTGAAAGAGGACAGCGTCATATCTTGCAACACTGTGTTCAGCATGCTTTCCATTGTCGACGGCAGTCCAACAGCAGGCATGGTGGATGGGATTTAATCGCAAACAAAATATTTCACTGCAGCTGGAGATTTTAGCGTCTAGCTGGCTGCCAAGCAAGGGAAGCTACCGAGAGAGAGAGAGAGAGAGAGAGAGAGAGAGAGAGAGAGAGAGAGAAAACGAATTGATGAATTAATGAAGTAAAGAATCTTTATTTTCCAACTGTGGATGCATATAGCACATTGACCGGTAACTATATCTGCCGTTGTTTCGACAGACACAGACTCAGAGAGAGAGAGAGAGAGAGAGAGAGAGAGAGAGAGAGAGAGAGGATTTCCTTTTACCCCATGCATGACATAAACTACATTTATATGTGCATCAATGTGAAAATGGAGGGCTAGTTATCTATATACAGGGCTTGACATCAACATTGCAGGCAATGACGTCTTTTGTGATCCATGATAAACTCGACCCAAACCTCACTACTCTTTTGGTTTTGTTGTTGTTGTTTTTAAACCTATTGTATGACGTCATGGTCACATGGCTCAAACCAGTATTATTTTGAAAACCAGCCAGATTTAACAAGCGACTTCTTTTTTTTTAGGGGGGGGGGGGGGGGGGAATAAAAAGATAATTTAGAACCAGTTTACAGTCCAAACAAGCTGTTGGGACGAGACAAAGTTTCATGTTCTACATTTGTTTTTGTTTTTTTTAAATTTATTAAAAAATTTTTTTTTGTAATTCTGTGTAATATCTCATAAACCTTTGTTTCATACCAGACCGTGTTTTCATCTGGGTTTCTGACTCTTCTTCTTTATTACTTTTTATTGTCTACCCTCTAAGCGTGATAGACGCTTGCCGTAAACCGAGGTCCCGTGCCGTGTGCAGCATGCACTTCTTAGCACACCAACAAGAACCCACGGCAACAATAGAGTTGTCTCTGGCAAAATTCGGAATAAAAATCCACTTATACATATGCATATATATATATATATATATATATATATATATATATATATATATATATATATATGTGTGTGTGTGTGTGTGTGTGTGTGTGTGTGTGTGTGTGTGTGTTTGTGTGTGTGTGTGTGTGTGTGTGTGTGTGTGTGTGACCGAAGCCTAATTAGATGACCCAGGGAATGAATGATTGTATGTAAAGCGCTGTTTAGAGCAAGAGCGTGGTCTCTGACCGAAAGTAGTCGCTGTAGAAGTATACCTCAGAGCGAGGGGAGATCCCGCTGCCGAGTTCTCTGATGCATGTAGCCGAGTGGTTAAAACCTAGGACTTCTAATCTGAGGGTCCTGGGTTCGAATATCGGCGCCTGGTGCGTAAAGTGTGGAGATTTTTTTCCCGATCCCCCAGGACAACATTATGTGCAGACCTGCTAGTGCCTGTACTCCCTTCGTGTGTATACGCACGCAGAAGGTCAAATACGCACATTAAAAATCCTGTAATCCATGTCAGCGCTCGGTTGGTTATAGAGACATGTACGTACCCAGAACGCACATCCCACAAAACGGAGAAAAGCTGCTTATATGGCGGGGTGAATAAACAAAACGGTTATACACGTAACGTGTTACATGTCTGTATGAGTATTTTTGTGTGCGTGACTGAAACTAACTGAATGACACAGGAAACGAATGATGAGCGTCCAATGGCAGCTGTCAGTCGACTCTACCCAGGTAGGCAGCCTGTTGTACTAATGAGCTTGGTCGTCGACCGAGGATAGGTGCAATGTAAGTATCCATATCATCATCATCATCATCATCATCATCATCATCATCATCATCATCATCATCATGTTCCAGTTCCTCAGACTAAGTTCCATCAGCCATAAACGACAGTCATCTAATCGCAAAGCCATCAACTACAAACGACAATCAGTTAATTGCAAGGCCACACATGAGCGAGCGTCCCCCATCTACCACTCAAACCATTAATCGAATGTCACCACACCACACCACACCACACCACACCGCCATACCACCAAACCACCCCCACTTCAACACGTACCAGACATATACCAATAACACATTCATTGCACACAATTTCATCAGTCGTTCAGACTCCGCGTTTCCCAAACCCGCAAAACTCGTAGTTATTATTGTATTAATACTTGAATCAGTGTTAGTTTTCTGTCACACTGCATCAATTTTGTCCTGATGAAAATCGAGTTGCTCTCTCAATCATGGTCAGCCGGTCGCCACAACGGATGCTGCGAAACTCGTTATTGGGTCCGCCTTTACGTGTGGTCATTTTTCGCCTGGCAAAGTAATGAGGTTTCTCTCCCGCCAGTGACAAGAGATTTTTGCGGGAGTGAGCGTGCGTGAACGTGCAAGGGAGTTCATATCATGCGATTGTGTGTTTGTTCGTGCGTGCGTGCATGCGTGCGTCTGAGTGCATGTTCCTTATCTTCTGATGATTTGGAGCATCTGTGTGTGCATGTGATGTATCTGCTAATGTGTTTGTTTGTTTGTGTTTGTGTGTATCTTTATTTTATTATTATTTTTTTGTTTTGTTTAATTTAACGTCTTTTCTCTTTCAGTGATATTAGACGTGTGTGTGTGTGTGTTGTGTGTGTGTGTGTGTGTGTGTGTGTGTGTGTGTGCGTGTGTGCGCGTGCGTGCGTGCGTGCGTGCGTGCATGTATGTATGCGAGCTTGTGTGCGTGTGTGCGTGTGTGCGGCTGGGTGTGTGTGTGTGTGGGGGGGGGGGGGGGGGGGAGTGCGCGTTTGCCTGTCTGTCCGTTTGTCTGTCTTTCTTGCTTTTGTTAGTGTGTACGTGCATGCAAGCATGGTAGGAAGTATGACTTTGTGCGTGCAAACACTCACTCACACACACACACACACACACACACACACACACTCACACACACACACACACACACACACACACACACACACACACACACACACACACACACACACACACACACACACACACCACAACTCCACCCACCTACACTCATCCACCCCACCAACAACCACAACCACGCCCCTAACCCTCCAGTCCCCTCTCGGCGCATCCCCCCCACCCCCCCCAACACCCCCCCCCACACACACCCCCACAGACACACACACCCACACCCACACCCACCTGATGGGTCGCTTCGTACAGGAATACATGCACCTTTATTTTTATATTCTGACAAAATTGATACGACATGTCACTGTCATTGTTCCGCCGAGATCCGACAGGTGTACATGAACTCAAGCGACCAGAAACACCGTTAATTAAACAGCCAAGATCACTGATTTACGTCACTTGTCGTCTGACTATCAACAGAATCTGAAATCTAGAAAAGTGCAAGAGAAGGAAGGAAGGAAAGAGGGAAGGAAGGATGAGGGAGGCAGACAGTGAAATTCACTTGTTAAAGGAAGCACGGAAGTAAGGAAGGAAAGAATAATAATAATAATAATAATAATAATGGATACTTATATAGCACACTATCCAGAAATGTGCTCTAGGTGCTTTACAAAAACGCTTTTGTTAACATAATACATCATATCTATGTTACATACACACACCAAAATGTGACTACACACACACACACACACACACACACACACACACACACACACACACACACACACACACACACACACACACACACGCTGCATACATACATTTTAACATACATGTGTATCTAACAGCTACCCTAACACATACGCACACATAGGCAGACACAAACTTACATAAACACACGCACACGCACACGCACACACAATACACATTCATATACATGCATGTAGTTATGTACACATACATATGTATACACACATAGTCAAGCACAGCTAACGCAAAGGAAGTGGACCTGCCACAATTGAACTTATTGCTGAGGGAAGGAAAGAAGGAAGAAAAACAAAGAGAGGGGAATGGATGGACATGGCAATCAGAACCTCACTGTGTGTATGGGCGGAAGAATCTGGCAGAAAGGACCAGACCCGGGTTCGAACCCAGACAGACCCTTGCGGCCACCGGGCTGGTAGATAAGCATCTTTACCACTCTGCAACCTTCCTTCTTTTTATTTAATCTTTTATTTATTTTATTTTACTTCT
>NC_134879.1:4834383-4841883 GCF_041734735.1 Babylonia areolata
TTGTCATCAGCTTGAAGGGTTTATTAGGACAGGTAACATTGTGCGTTTGTTGTTGAAATCAGAACAGACCTGTATTGTCATCAGCTTGAAGGGTTTATTAGGACAGGTAACATTGTGCGTTTGCTGTTCAAATGTTGTTGAAATCAGAACAGGCATTACCATAACTGAACCACTACTATACAAATGACTCGTTCAGCGCAGAGTCCTCTCTGGTGCATGCGACCTAACATCGACAGCTCACTGTGTCCTGCCAGGCTTTTATTTCCATACTGCGACAGAAAGAACATGAGTGTGATCGTAGAGAGAGGCTGGAGGAGAGGGTGTGAGGGAGGGGATGGAGGAGTGTTAGCTTAGGAGAGGGGTTGACGGGGGTGGGGGTTGGGGCGGAGGGGAGAGGGTTGTAGGGGAGTTCAGAATGGTGAGACAATGCCACTGAAACGGCGCCCCAAAATGGCGCACAGAAACAAGGCGGGGGGTGGGGTTGGGGGTTGGTGGGGTGGAGAGGGAAGTGGTGGTGCTGGTGATGCTGGTGGCGGAGATGGGATGACACTTTCGCTATTTTCACCTGTGTAGTAGGTTTTTTTGTTTTTTGTTTGTATGGGCTTTGGTTTCCACTGGGGCTAAAATCGTTGGTTTGTGCGGTAGCCTCATCATGATGTTGGACAGCTGAAATCGTGTTTTGTCCATGATGACTGTTACGGTTTGTTTGTTTGGGTTTTTATTTTATTTTATTATTTTTTTGTTTTTGGTTTTTGAGATGCCAGGAATGAGAAATTGTTTTGCTGAAGAAACAGAAGTGGAAGTGCCTGTAAATGATCGCAGTCAGAGGGGAAGGTATGGTCAGTTTGTTGAAGAGAATCAATTGGATGCTCTGCACACGACTCTAGTTTCGATTTCAGTGTCAAGTATTCCACATCGTGTTCATACGTCATGGTATGTACACCATACTATGTACATGTTCAGTGTGTAAAGTGTATGCGTTTATGATATGATATGATGTAATAATGTATTGTATTGCATTGTATTGTATTGCGTTGCATTGTATTGTATTGCTTTTTTTTTTTTTTTTTTTTTGTAACAACATATTTCTCTGTGCAAACTTCTGGCTGCTCTCCCCATGGATACAGCGTCACCACAATCTGAATGGGATTCGAACTCGCATGCTGCTCAGATTCCCTCATTTCCTGGGCAGACGAGTAACCACTCCACCACCACCACTCCAGCAGCGATGTCACATGTCTTCTCCAATCAGCCAGTGCCATGTCTGTGTGGGAATCTCGCCATGTTGAACAGTTGAAATTAACGGGCGCAATAGCTGAATGGTTAAAGCGTTGGACTTTCAAACTGAGGGTCCCGGGTTCGAATCTCGGTAACGGCGCCTGGTGGGTAAAGGGTGGAGATTTTTCCGATATCCTAGGTCAACATATGTGCAGACATGCTAAGTGCCTGAACCCCCTTCGTGTGTATACACACGCAGATCAAATAAGCACGTTAAAGATCCTGTAATCCATGTCAGCGTTCTGTGGGTTACAGAAACGAGAACATACCCAGCGTGCATCCCCCGAAAACGGTGAATGGCTGCCTACATGGCGGAGTAAATAAACAAAACAGTCATACGCGTAAAATGTTACATGTTTGTCTGAGTGTGTATGAGTGCATGCCTGAAATCTGACTGAATGGCACAGGAAACAAATGATGAGCGCCCAATGGCAGCCGTCAGTCGGCTCTACCCAGGTAGGCAGCCTGTTGTGTAAATGACCACGTGTTTGTAAAGCGCTTAGAGCTTGGTCTCCGACCGAGGATAGGCGCTATGTAAGTATCCATATCATCTTTCATTCAATTCATGTTTCTCCAATGTTTCTTAAAGGAGGAAGGTGGCAGAATGGTTAAGACGCTCAGCTGCCAATACAGAGAGTCCGTGAGGGTGTGGGTTCGAATCCCGCTCTCGCCCTTTCTCCTAAGTTTGACTGGAAAATCAAACTGAGCGTCTAGTCTTTCGGATGAGACGATAAACCGAGGTCCCGTGTGCAGCACGCACTTGGCGCACTGAAAAAGAACCCATGGCAACGAGAGTGTTGTCCTCTGGCGAAATTACGTAAAATGAAATCCACTTTCATAGGTACACAAATATGTAAGCATGCACTCAAGGCCTGACTAAGCGCGTTGGGTTATGCTGCTGGTCAGGCATCTGCTCAACAGATGTGGTGTAGCGTGTATGGATTTGTCAGAACGCAGTGACGCCTCCTTGAGAAAGTGAAACTGAAACTGAAACTAATGATAACATTTGAGGAGAGAAACGCCGTTTCATGGAACGAGAAATGGCTTGGTTCTGAAGAAAAGGATATGGCAAGTGCCATGACCCCAACCTCAGTGAAAGATGAAGGTGTGCAGTCAAGTTACTGAAGGGCATGTGATGTTCTGTGCGTGATGTTGTATTGATCTCAGTGCCGAATCATACCACATGGTGTTTCTACCCCTGGATATGTACACAGCATGTGTGTGTGTGTGTGTGTGTGTGTGTGTGTGTGTGTGTGTGTGTGTGTGCATCGTTTGAGAAAATTATGTGAGATGTTATATGGTATGTGTGTGTGTGTGTGTGTGTGTGTGTGTGTGTGTGTGTGTGTGTGTGTGTGTGCATCGTTTGAGAAAATTATGTGAGATGTTATATGGTATGTGTGTGTGTGTGTGTGTGTGTGTGTGTGTGTGTGTGTGTGTGTGTGTGTGTGTGTGTGAATTGTTTGAGAAAATTATGTGAAATGTTATATGGTGTGTGTGTGTGTGTGTGTGTGTGTGTGTGTGTGTGTGTGTGTGTGTGTGTGTGTGTGTGTGTGTGTGTGTGTGTGTGTGTGTGTGTGTGTGTGTGTGTGTGCATCGTTTGAGAAAATTATGTGAAATGTTATATGGTGTGTGTGTGTGTGTGTGTGTGTGTGTGTGTGTGTGTGTGTGTGTGTGTGTGTGTGTGTGTGTGTGTGTGTGTGAGAGAGAGAGAGAGAGAGAGAGAGAGTGAGTGAGTGTGTGTGTGCATGTGTGTGTGTGTGCTTGTCTGCCAGTCTGCATGCGCCGCTTAACTCTTTAACATGACAACATCACAAGCCCCAGACATCATCGCAATCCCCACACCAGCAAAAACAGAATCAACACAACAACCAGAAGGAAACAAACTCTTTTTTTTTTCTTTCACTTTCGAGTTATTTGTTCCTTTTTTGGTATAACTGTCGTTCTTTTTGTCGTTTCATAATTGTGGTTATTTTTTTTTTAAACGTATTATTTTTTTTAAACAAGAAAAGAAAACAATAAAAGATACACATATATTGACACACCACAAGTGCCCATGAATAATTTAAGTGCCCATGAACTGAATGACAACAACATTACTAGACCTCATGAAATGAAAACCCAAGCACGAGAGAGAACTGGGTATATGTATTCAACAATACTCACAATTACAGAGCATTACCAAACAAGACGATGAAAATAGAGAGTCCACTAACAACTGTCTACGACAATAACTGGCAAACTTATTTAATAGTATATAGTATATACATAAGCACACGGATGACTTTCTAACTAAAGTGCTTGCAATGACAATAAATCGAAAACAAATACACATTATTAAAAAAAAAAAAAAAGAAAAGAAAAAAAGGAGCAAAACCGGTAAAGACATGAAAACCACTAGACGAATAAATAAGTTTTCAACTATATACAATGAAAAACTGACAAAGAAAAAATCCCTTCATGACCAAAAAAAAAAAAAAAAAAAAAAAAAAAAAAAAAATCAACAACACCACATTCATACCGACCTTATTGAATTAACAAACCTTTCGTTCGATACTATAATTGCAGTGAAAGCGCTGATGAAAATTCTTCGTATTTCAAGTTATTTAGCGCATGTAAGGACAGCTAAGAAGAAGGGGAAAATATCATTCTATATTCCAATTTTTATTGCGAAAAGACTCATTTTTGTCGAAAGAGTAATTATTAAAAAAAAACAAAAAAAAACAAAACAAAAACAAAACAAAACAAAAAACAACAACAAACAAACAAAAAACAAAAAACACACAACAAAAAACAAAACAAAACAAAAAGAAAACAAAACAACCCCCCCAAAAAAACCCCCACCTAACTCACACTACAACACATACAATTATGATTTTCGGAACAAAATGATAAATTTCGCTACTTTTGACACTATCAATCTATTAACAATATGTCAAAAGAAACGCTTGCAATTTCTGCCCTTTTGTCGAACGTGTGTGCTTGCATCGAAATCATTCATGTTAACACCGATTTACACAAAAGACACTCATTATATGTCACAAATATTCATTCTGAAGCAACAACTAATAATTTCAATGCATATGATTAAAAAAAAAAAAATTCCTGCATGACGTCATGCCCGTAGTTTGAAAAAAAAAGGGGAGATAATTATCAATTATGAAAAAAGAAAAAGAAAAAAAGAAGATTATTTTCACCATACACCTATTTTTTTTTTGGTGGAGCATAATTACTGTTTTCCTCCAAATTGTTCTTCTTTTTTTTCACCATAATGAAATAAACTTTTGAAGCAAATAGTTTTCCTTACACACAAACCCTAAGTACCTGCAGTTCGGTCCGATGAGAGAAAGGGCAGTCAGTTTGACAACGAATCGTGTTGTGTGTGTTTAGTTTGTACCATATGTAACATCTCTCCTCCCATTGTCTTCAGCGTAGCGTCTCAGGTGTGACTTCAGTACTTCGTCATCTGTATTATAAAGAAAACCGGGGCGAATGTGTTAAAAATGATAGCAATGAAAAAAAAATCAAAATAGAATACGCGTATATATATATATATATATATATATATATATATATATATATATATATATATATATATACACTGAGGACACACACACAAAACACAACACACACGCACGCAGGCACACGCACACACACACCCACACACACACACACACACACACACTCACACACGCACGCACATGCATCACATCCTGTTTATGCCACATGGTACGAGAAAGAGAGAGAGAGAGAGAGAGAGAGGGGGGGAGTGGGAAGGAGATGTATAATAATGTTTACAATGATGAATCAGTTATCGAGCTCTGTGTGTGTGTGTGTGTGTGTGTGTGTGTGTGTGTGTGTGTGTGTGTGTGTGTGTGTGTGTGTGTGTGTGTGTGTGTGTGTGTGTGTGTGACAGACAGACAATTATTCAGACAGAGAAACAGAGACAGACACAGATTTTGAAATGACAGCACATCAACAGTTTTAAGCTAAAATCGCCATGCTGAAGCCGATAGCAACTGAGCAGCAAAACAAAACAAAAACACATGAAATAAACAAATGAATAAGAAAATAATTCATATTAACCGAAAATATTCAAAGAGTCCCAGTTTTTTTTTTCATCCACAAAAAATAATGTGTATTTTTCAGCGGCAGACATGATAAAGGCTGGGGCTCCTTACGTAATTTTTTTTCATATTTCTCCCTTTCTTTACGAAAGGCGACTTTGACCCAAGGTTTGCCACTCATTAAACTGCGTCAGTGGGAAAAAAAAAATTGCTTTCTGAATAATGAATATGATGTTGTGTTCGACTCCAACATTCACCGTACAAGAACACACACACACACACACACACACACACACACGAGCGCGCGCGCACACACACACACACACACACGAGCGCGCGCGCACACACACACACATACACGCACGCACACACACACACACGCACACACGCACACACACACACACACACCCATACACACACACCCACACACGCACACACACACGCACACACACACACACCCACACACGCACACACACACACACATACACACACACACACACACACACACACACAAGCGCGCGCGCACACACACACACACACGAGCGCGCGCGCACACACACACACACACACACACACACACACACACACACACACACAAGACACACAAAGATGTAGCCACGCAGCATGACAGGACGTAAGTTTTCCTTTTCTTTAATCCCACTTGGAGAAAACAACACACACACACGCACGCACACACGCATACACACACACACACACACACACACACACACACACACACACACACACACACACACACACACATCCAAAGTCTCCACTTTACCAACCAACAGATAGTGAGCTACCCGTTTAACAACAACCAAAACCAAACAGTTGTCCAGACCATGTGAGCTTGTTGCGTAAAGTGCGTTCATCACGACTGTGTGGTGTTGGAGGTGGGGAAGAAGAAAATGCCATTGTCCTTTGTGATTAACCCTTTCACCGCCAAGCTCGCGTTTATGCACAGGCGTGGTAGAGGACCCATGTCAATGAAAGGTGGCCATTCACTGGTCTGTTATCCATGAACCTACTGCTCCTAATGTTCGGTGGTAGGATAGGCCATATTTTCTATACATCGCAGGGGGGAATCCCCAACTATTATAAGCCACTGTCTTTTCTGTGTTTATACCACAAGGGAATTTAGTACTCCCAAATTGACTGGCGGTGAAAGGGTTAAAGAAGAACATATGGGTGTTTTTTGTTTTATTTTTGTTTGTTTGTTTGTTGTTGTTGTTTTTTTTTCAAATGTAGAAACATACATTTACTCTGTTGGCCGAGCATGATTCTGATGTTCCTTGTGATCTATCAAACTTGACTTTCATTGTGGATGGTGGATTAATAATTGAAGCGTCATGTTCTATCTGTTATTCCGAGGTTACATTTTGTGTGATGTTGGATCTTTAAAAAAAAAAATGTTTATAAGAGCGTTAAAAACCCCATTACAGAGTGTTATCGTACATTGCAGAATGTTATCGTACGTATATATTGTACATGTGTGTCGTTTAACTGCTAAATATATATTGTACATGTGTGTCGTTTAACTGCGAAATATATATTGTACATGTGTGTCGTTTAACTGCTAAATATATATTGTACATGTGTGTCGTTTAACTGCTAAATATATATTGTACATGTGTGTCGTTTAACTGCTAAATATATATTGTACATGTGTGTCGTTTAACTGCTAAATATATATTGTACATGTGTGTCGTTTAACTGCTAAATATATATTGTACACATGTGTGTCGTTTAACTGCTAAATATATATTGTACATGTGTGTCGTTTAACTGCTAAATATATATTGTACATATGTGTAGTTTAACTGCTAAATATATATTGTACATATGTGTAGTTTAACTGCTAAATATGTCGTAAATTAACATTTTGTTACATTGTTTCGGCGTGTATGTTGGAAATGTTATGGTTATGACTGATGTTCAAGAGAAAACAACATATAACTTTCTGTGCCAGGGGGAAAAAAAAAGACAAACAAAAAGACCACACCGTGTCTTGCTGTAAGGAAGCCAATGATCACAGCTACTTGGGGGAGGGGGAGGGGGTCGGGGAGGGGGGTTCTGGTAGCTCAGCCCTGTCGAGTGCGGTCCAGTCCAAAGTCACAGCAGTGAAATCTGTAATAGACAACTGTCACACTAATCAACA
>NC_134879.1:4846883-4856883 GCF_041734735.1 Babylonia areolata
CGAGATTATACAGCTTCAGAAGACTCCCCGATATAGTTCGGCGTCCATTTCGTAGACATAGCTTCATAGACACAGCTGTCGAGATTAGACAGCTTCAGAAGACTCCTCGGTACCTCATACACTGACCACTGACATCACAAGTTATTGGTGAGTTTACAGGACTTAATACCACGCATAAGACGCTATGAAGACTCTGGAGGAAAACAAAAGAGGAAAGTCACGTGGTAAGGCCACGTAACAAGGACGTGTCACGTGACTTCTTCAAGCCCCCCCCGCCCCCCTCCCCACCCACACCCACGGAACAGTGCAGGGGAAGAGAAGGAAGGCGAGGGGGTGGGGGTGGGGGGTTGGGGGTGGGGGGGGGGGGCAAAGAAAGAGGTGGGGTGGGGTGGACAGACAACATTACCGGAAGGAACTTTTGCCCAAACCCAGGCACTGGCTCACAACCGTCGGGTGCTATAGCCAAGTGGTTATCAAAGCGTAGGACTTTCAATCTGAGGGTCCCGGGTTCGAATCTCGGCAACGGCGCGGCGCCTGGTGGGTAAAGAGTGGAGATTTTGTCCGATCTCCCAGGTCAACATATGTGCAGACCTGCTGGTACCTGAACCCCCTTCGTGTGTATACACAAGGACAAGATCAAATACGCACGTTAAAGATCCTGTAATCCATGTCAGTGTTCGGTGGGTTATAAAAAAAAGAACATACCCAACATGCACACACCCGAAAACGGACTATGGCTGCCTACATGGCGGGGTAAATAAACAACAACAACAACAACAGCAACAACAAAACAAAACCGGTCATACTACAGGTAAAATGTTACATGTCCGAGGGTGTATACATGCGTGACTGAAACCTGACTGAATGACACAGGAAACGAATGATGAGCGCCCAGTGGCAGCTGTCAGTCGGCTCTTCCCAGGTAGGCAGCCTGTTGTGAAAATGACCCCGTGTTTGTAAAGCGCTTGGAGCTTGGACTTGGGCAGGAGGATAAGAGCTATATAGGTATCCATAATTATCATTCATTCAACAGTGAGATACAGGTGTCGTGCGACCCAACGGCCCTGGGGCGTTATGAAAGGAGATAGCAGGACTGTAAATTAGTCAGGGAAGGAGGATTCAGTCACATGGATAGAGACACAATTAACCAACTAACAGAGACGCAGCATTTTTTCTGGACTACCAGCCACCCACTCTGACGCAAGTTAGTTAGTTAACGTTAGCTCATTTATTGCTTGAAGCCTCAGTCAACTGTATAACTGCCATTTCAGGGCTTAAAGTGTTATCACCACGAGACAAAACACTAAACAAAGCAACAACAACAGAAACAACAACAACAACAACAACAACAACAACAACAACAACAACACACACACACACACACACACACACACACACACACACACACATTGCACAACGTTCAACGTCTTTACAACAGTAACATCATACCAACAATTCACACATTTATCGTGTGAATGTTCCTAATCTTTTACTTCTTTCTTTTCATTAGTTTATGCTGTGTGTGTGTGTGTGTGTGTGTGTGTGTGTGTGTGTGTGTGTGTGTGTGTGTGTGCGTGTGTGTGTGTGTGTGTGTATGTATGTATGTGTGTGTGTGTGTGTGTGTGTGTGTGTGTGTGTGTGTGTGTGTGCGTGCGTGTGTGCGTGTGTGTGTGTGTATGTATGTATGTGTGTGTGTGTGTGTGTGTGTGTGTGTGTGTGTGTGTGTGTGTGTGTGTGTGTGTGTGTGTGTGTGTTCCCGCCTCCACCCCCACCCACGACTGTCTGTCTTCCTGTTTGTGTCTGATTTTTTTCTTCTTTCTTTCCCTCTGTTTTTCGGTACCCCCTTTTCCTTTCAATGTTATATTGCATGTTCCGTGTGTTTGTAATTAAATCGAACATTGATTACTAAAAAAAAAGAAGAAGAAAAAAAGAATTTCATATCATGATCATAACTGAGAAATGTCGATTTTTACTGTCGTTGTTGATGTTATAGTCCTCGTTATTTCTTTCTCTGTGTTCCAAATTATGACAGCAGTGAGGGAAACTAGTTTGGCATACGAATGGCTTCAATGAATCTATCAACATACATACACGCGAGCTGGCGCTACGTGCGTATTCAGCAACGATAAAAGGAGTTCCAATCAGGATGATAAATATCTGATTTAGTACGTTAACAGCTTCTGTCGCTTTCAAGTTACATACCGGTCCAAAGCATACATCAGTTAAAGTGGCATCACGATGAAATATAAATGAAACATTCGCTGGGGGGTGGGGGGGTGGGGGCAAGGGGGGGGGGGGGGGAGATAAACGAAAATAAAATATCAAATACAGTGGTTACTGATATATGATGGATTAAAAAAAAAAAAAAATCAAACCATGACATAGATCCAAAGAACAAGACATGATGGACGAGAGAGTCATTCGCATCACGGTGAAACAAAAATGAAGATTTCTCAATAAAAAGATTTTTTTTTTTTAAAAGAAAGAAAAAGAAGAAGAAGAAGAAGAAAAGAAGTGAAATCAAATATAAAATACAGTTGTAAATGCGTTCTTCCCCCCCCCCCCGCCCCCCCCCCCCCCCCAAGCGAGATAGGAGCTGTTTGTAAAGACCAATAACTTGCTCAAACGAGAAAGATTCCCACAATGAAAGACATTGATGTCATCAGCGCCTTTCTGGGCATACAGTACCGCGCAGCACCCTTACAAATTTATTTACCTTTTTTTTTTCTTGATTTTTATTGATAGTTGTTTGCTTAGGAAACGTTTTTTTTCAGTGCTTCTTAAACATCTTCACAGCAGGCAAACCATGATACAGATTAAAAAAAGAAAAAGAAAATGAAATGAAAAATGCTCATAATATACAGCCTCAGTCATCTGATATCTGTTCATCCTCTCATTAATGCTCATTCAGAAACATCCATATCTTCTTATTCTTTACCTCAGTCAACTATTTCGATGAATGATTTCTTTTAACAATATTACTGTTCATTCCTATTAAAATTCGTTAACCAGCTTATAATAATAATAATAATAACAATAATAAAATTCGTTAACCAGCTCTGGTGTCACAAAATAGTTGTTTTTTTCATTGGTCTTTTCAGACTGACAAACATTGATTCGTCAATGTTTGAAATTGTTTTCTTCCAGTTCTTTCTCTCTCTCTCTCTCTCTCTCTCTCTTACACACACACACACACACACACACACACACACACACACACACACACACACACACACACACACACACACACACACACACAAAGAGAAAATTCTTCGTTGATCCATGTGCATTTCGGTTGAGACTTTTGTTTTCGTCATCCAATAAATATGATAGTATGGAATATGTTACTATATCTATATAAAGCCTTAAAACGATGTGCAGCTGCTGTTGGCTAGCTAGTAATACACTGCTTGATGAAATATGGTGCTTTGTACATGATTACGAATGCAACATACTTATTCAGGTCGTTTCAGAATGGGCCTATGGTCTTCTGAATAAACATAATTTCCATTTCAGTTTCTTTGAATCTTTGTCTTTGAATCTCTCTCTCTCTCTCTCTCTCTCTCTCTCCCTCTCTTGTGTGTATGTATTATGGTTGGTTATATATTTTCATTTTGTTTGTTATTACTTATATTGTCACTTACCCCTTCATAAGGGGCCTAGGCCTATTAATGAATAAATAATCTGAATCTGAATCTCCCTCTCTCTCTCTCTCTCTCTCTGTCTCACGCGCGCGCGCGCGTGGGCAAGTAGTCGACAGATTAGTTCAAACAAATATCTTGCCCGTTCGGAGCCAACTTTCAACAGCAGCAAGAAAAGTTGTCGGTGTTGTGAGCTTATCTAATATCTGTTCATCCTCTCATTAATGCTCATTCAGAAACCTCCATATCTTCTTATTCTTCACCTCAGTCAACCATTTCGATGAATGATTTCTATAAACAATATTATTGTTCATTGCTAGGTAAATGCGTTAACCAGCTCTGGTGTCACACAAAGTAGTAGTTGTTTTTTTTCCATTCTGCTTTTCAGACTGACAAACATTCGTCAATGTGTATGTGTATCTGTATATAATGTTTCAAAGTATTTCAGAATAACACCCCACCCCCACCCCATCCCCGCCCCCGCCCAACCCACCCATAACCCAATAGATAAAATAAGAGAAATAAATCAATCTAAAAAAAAAAAAAAATTGAAAAAAAGAAATAAAAGAAAATTACAACGACAAAGAGGAAGGGGATCAAACACATCCCGGGTTACACATCATCATTCAAGTCTCAATACAAGATTTAAAAAACAAAAAAAAAAGAAGAAGTAAAAAGAGAAATTTGAAGGAAACAGAAAATGCCAAAAATAAAACTCGAAAAATGATAACATAAAAAAAAACAGCAGCATACAGAGGAGGGCCTGGTAGGAGACACGGAGAAAGAGAGACAGGAGAAAGAGAGATAGAAGAGAGACAGGAGAAAGAGAGATAGAAGAGAGACAGGAGAAAGAGAGATAGAAGAGAGTCAGGAGAAAGATATAGGAGAAAGAGAGACAGGAGAAAGAGAGATAGAAGAGAGTCAGGAGAAAGAGAGATAGGAGAAAGAGAGATGAGAGAAAGAGAGACGGAGAAAGAGAGACGGAGAAAGAGAGATAGAAGAGAGATAGGAGGAAGAGACAGGAGAAAGAGATACAGGAGAAAGAGAGATAGGGGAAAGAGAGAGGAGAAAGAGAGACAGGAGAAAGAGACAGGAGAAAGAGACAGGAGAAAGAGAGACAGGAGAAAAGAAAGCGAGAAAACGATGCAGAAAGACAGACAGGGGAGAGGAAGTGAGGGGGACAGACAGAAAGACAGGGAGGGGAGAGGAAGTGAGGGGGACAGACAGAAAGACAGACAGGGGAGAGGAAGTGAGGGGGACAGACAGAAAGACAGACAGGGGAGAGGAAGTGAGGGGGCCAGACAGAAAGACAGACAGGGGAGAGGAAGTGAGAGGGACAGACAGAAAGACAGATAGGGAGGGGAGAGGAAGTGAGGGGGACAGACAGAAAGACAGACAGGGGAGAGGAAGTGAGGGGGACAGACAGAAAGACAGACAGGGGAGAGGAAGTGAGGGGGACAGACAGAAAGACAGACAGTTGAGAGGAAGTGAGGGGGACAGACAGAAAGACAGGGAGGGGAGAGGAAGTGAGGGGGACAGACAGAAAGACAGACAGGGGAGAGGAAGTTAGGGGGACAGACAGAAAGACAGGGGAGAGGAAGTGAGGGGGACAGACAGAAAGACAGGGGGGAGAGGAAGTGAGAGGGACAGACAGAAAGACAGACAGAGGAGAGGAAGTGAGGGGGACAGACAGAAAGACAGACAGGGGAGAGGAAGTGAGGGGGACAGACAGAAAGACAGACAGGGGAGAGGAAGTGAGGGGGACAGACAGAAAGACAGGGAGGGGAGAGGAAGTGAGGGGGACAGACAGAAAGACAGACAGGGGAGAGGAAGTGAGGGGGACAGACAGAAAGACAGACAGGGGAGAGGAAGTGAGGGGGACAGACAGAAAGACAGGGGGAGAGGAAGTGAGGGGGACAGACAGAAAGACAGGGGAGAGGAAGTGAGAGGGGACAGACAGAAAGACAGACAGAGGAGAGGAAGTGAGGGGGACAGACAGAAAGACAGGGAGGGGAGAGGAAGTGAGGGGGACAGACAGAAAGACAGGGGAGAGGAAGTGAGGGGGACAGACAGAAAGACAGATAGGGGAGAGGAAGTGAGGGGGACAGACAGAATGACAGGGAGGGGAGAGGAAGTGAGGGGGACAGACAGAAAGACAGGCAGGGGAGAGGAAGTGAGGGGGACAGACAGAAAGACAGGGGAGAGGAAGTGAGGGGGACAGACAGAAAGACAGGGAGGGGAGAGGAAGTGAGGGGGACAGACAGACAGAAAGACAGGGGAGAGGAAGTGAGGGGGACAGACAGACAGAAAGACAGGGGAGAGGAAGTGAGGGGGACAGACAGAAAGACAGGGGAGAGGAAGTGAGGGGGACAGACAGAAAGACAGACAGGGGAGAGGAAGTGAGGGAGACAGACAGAAAGACAGGGGAGAGGAAGTGAGGGAGACAGACAGAAAGACAGGGGAGAGGAAGTGAGGGGGACAGACAGAAAGACAGACAGCGGAGAGGAAGTGAGGGGGACAGACAGAAAGACAGGGGAGAGGAAGTGAGGGGGACAGACAGAAAGACAGACAGGGGAGAGGAAGTTAGGGGGACAGACAGAAAGACAGGGAGGGTTTGCAGAACCACGTTTTTCTGATTTTTGTTGTTGTTGTTGTTGTTGTTGTTGTGATTTCCCGCTTATTATTATTTGTTTTTAGCGAAAGCTGCGAGCGCATGCGCGTCTCCAGTTGTTGTTTTCGTTGTTGCTGGTTTTTTTTTTTTGTTGTTGTTGTTGTTTTCTAGGTCACCGAAAGGCTAAAATTTCGTTGTGGAAATCGCTATCCTGACGAAAGGATTTTGAACAATGTCGGAGATGGCGAGTATTTTTTGAGAGTTTACAAGATATGTTCGGTATTATAATTGCATCCATTATTTTCTTTAGTCTTTTTTGTTTACTTTGAGCGTGGTTTTTGTCACATCTCAGCCATCACTGACCTATTAACAAACTCTGCCGAAAGGTTGTCCGAACAAAGGCAGTTCGAACTCAAGACAGCTAGTTATTGTGGTGGTCTGCCCCTGACGTGATTTGACCTACTTCTCACTCTGCGAGCGACGAAAGGTCCCCCACAGAAGCGTCCAGCAAACCTTCCCTGTATCCTATCGGTGGTGAACTGGATAAGCCGATTGCTTTCAGTGATCAGTTTATACGCAATGTTCTAAATAAAATGAAGAAGAAGAAGGTGGAGAAGAAGGTGGAGAAGAAGAAGAAATAGAAGGAGGGGAAGAAAGTGAAAGTAAGAGAGAGAGAGAGAGAGAGAGAGAGAGAGGCGGGGTGGTTGTGGTAGACAAAGACACAGTCAGCAGATCGACAAGCAGACAGAAATGATAGTAACAGTAGCTATAGTAGTACCGGTAGAAGACTAGTAATACGAGGAAAAGGAGGAAGAAGAGGAGGAAGAGGAGGAAGAGGACGAGCAGTAATGGAGGTAATGAGAATAGTAAATCACCGTCAACAAAAATATTGGACAATAGATCCAGATCACACAATAAGGTTCTCTCTCTCTCTCTCTCTCTCTCTCGCGCGCGCGCGCGCGCTTGTGTGTTTGTGTGTGTGTGTGTGTGTGTGTGTGTGTGTGTGCGCGCGCTTGCTTGCGCTTGCGCTTGCGCTTGCTTGCTTATAAATGGAACAACAAATACAAATACTTTCATGATTTTTCAGATATCTCGACCTCCTCTCCCCTTCTCAAAACTGTCGATCGCAACAGATAACATCAGCTCACGACCGTAAAATATAATCTATGATGGAGAATGACTTGAAGCGTTGTCCGTTTTCCAACATGATTTTTTACTTGGGTAACGTTTCGACTTTTGTGTACAGCAGATATGAAGCGTATTCAGCGACCGGTTTCATTTTGTATTTTCAGTTGTTGTTGTTTTTTTTCTGGTTGGGTTTATAAAGAAGATAAAGATACTGTAAGGACGAAAGCATTGTATTTACCTCTCATTGCTCTGTCTCGGAGCCGTAAACTTGGAGAACGAGACAGTGCAGTTTTACGTCTCCTTCCCAAGTCCTTCAAATTTTTTTTTTCTCCAGTTCAACACTGCTCCGTCAAAATTATTCGTTTGGTTTATCATAATGCAGACATGCAGGAAAGTACGGTTTGGCTACATACCTTCATTTTTTTTTTCCAGTTCAACACTGCTCTGTCAAAATTGTTCGTTTGGTTTTATAACGCGGACATTGATGGGAATGTACGGTTTGGCTACTTTACTACATTTGTTATTCAGTTCAACACTGCTCTGTCAAAATTATTCGTTTGGTTTATGACGTAGACAGGCAGGAAAGTTCCGTTTGGTTATTTAACTACTTTTTTTTTTAGTTCAACACTGCTCTGTAAAAATTGTTCGTTTGGTTTATAACACGGACAGGAAGGGGAATGTGTGGCTTGGCATTTTCCCCAACATTTCTCTGTCAAACATATCGTTTGGTTTGTGAACTCAGACACACGGTGAGGAAGACAGTTGCGGTTTGGCATTTTGTCTGCATTGCCAGGGAAGCTTGCTGGGTCTGAGTGAGTGAGTGAGTGGGTGAGTGGGTGCTCCGATCTTGTCTTGGAAGCTGGTACTGAGGTCTACATCCACTACAGTTCCAAGGAAGCCAGCGACGCTGATAAAAAAAAGAAAATTGGAAGAACTCCAGCACCAGCCCTGACAGAATCATTTGCAGTGAACTGTTCTTAATGCGTCCAGTGGCTATCGGCACACAACAAGATCACATACAATGGAAAGGAATGATGACAAAAACGTGCAGCCAGATGGTGCAGCCGAACAACCACCGTGGCTTTTGTTCATTATCTTTTAAAAGCAAAGCGAAAAAAGGAAAAAAAGAAAGAAAAAAAGATGCTTGTTAAGGACGGACAGAATACAGAACACCATGAACAAGAAAGGAACTCTTCCACAGAGCGAGAAATTTTGAATGTCCTTCCGATTTCACAAAATCGTACTCTTTACTCTTTCGTTGGTTTGATCTTTCGTTTGTTTAGAGCCGGTGGAAATTTCTTTGGGATCGTCAGGAAGGATATGAATATATTTCATTTTTGTGATGCACACGTATTTATCATCACACGTGCTACATCTCCAGGGCAATCTGGACGTACATTGTGGAGGGAGCTTACTGGAAAGTACGGTTTTGTTTGTCCTGCTTTGTTGGGCACTGCCTCTTTGCTGATGCAGAAGGAATCGTCAGTTCTATGTATACGGGTCACCTCAGTCTGACTGACTGGAGATTGGCGCTGTTTTCCTTGTGTTGTTAGCTTGACGTGTTTGTGGCTGTACATATCTAGTTACGTTACGAGGTGTTTGTGGCTGTACATATCTAGTTACGTTACGAGGTGTTTGTGGCCGTACATATCTAGTTACGTTACGAGGTGTTTGTGGCTGTACATATCTAGTTACGTTACGAGGTGTTTGTGGCTGTACATATCTAGTTACGTTACGAGGTGTTTGTGGCTGTACATATCTAGTTACGTTACGAGGTGTTTGTGGCTGTACATATCTAGTTACGTTACGAGGTGTTTGTGGCTGTACATATCTAGTTACGTTTCGAGGTGTTTGTAGCAGTTTGTCTTCTTTTGCAAGGCGTTTACAACAGTTTTTCTTTTGTTATGTGGTGTTTACAATACCGCAAATCTGACCCAGTCTTCCTGGTTATCTTGCAGAAAACAGACTTGGTGGGCAGTTGGTGAAGCTGGCAGTTTGTCCCGTTTTGAATTGCCTGTTTGTCTACATGTCTCTTGTTAATGTTTTGAGTTAAAACAACAACAACAACAACAACAACACCGATTTCCTCTGCAAATCTCGTGTAAACAATTTGAAAGCTTTGTATATATGCATACATATTGTATATAGGCATATTTCCATGACTTTGCTATACAAATATGTATATGATATGATATAATATATATATATATATATATATATACGGGAAGAGAGAGAGAGAGAGAGAGAGGAGAGAGAGAGAGAGAGAGAGAGAGAGAGAGAGAGATTTCGCTTCAGCAGTGCCCGAGAAGAGGGACTTGCAGATTATGTGTGTGTGTGTGTGTGTGTGTGTGTGTGTGTGTGTGTGTGTGTGTGTGTGTGTGTGTAACAAGGATACATTGTTTTATTTGAAGAAACCTCCTTGGTGGCAGCGACCAGTTAGACACGGTATCTTAAAATAGACGTAGAATTATTTTCACCACTAAAACGGAGCAGACTAAACACGAGTGCTAAGCACCTGAGTCTAAGATAAAACGCTGAAGCGGTTTATGCCACGTGTTTTCGTCTGAATGCAAGACCATGCACGTGTCCAGAGAAATGAGAGCTTGGGGCTTAGTGTGTG
>NC_134879.1:4861883-4879383 GCF_041734735.1 Babylonia areolata
GTGTGTGTGTCCGTGTGTCTGTGTGTCCGTGGTAAACTTTAACATTGACATTTTCTCTGCAAATACTTTGTCAGTTGACACCAAATTTGGCATACAAATAGGAAAAATTCAGTTCTTTCCAGTCATCTTGTTTAAAACAATATTGCACCTCTGGGATGGGCACAAAAAAAAATTAAAAAAGAAGCCTAATTATATGCAAACTGCATTTACTGTTATATTTATATTTTTTGTATTCTCTAAACTTGGCACTTGGACCTCTTATTCAAACACAACAGCAAGAGCAGTCATTATTATCATTTTTTGTTCAAACAGGAACTTCTTTTGCTAAGCATGGAATTTTTATTTATTTTTGCAAACGTTTTGGTGCAGATAGTAAAAAAAAAGGGAAATTACTCTGTAATTAATGCTAGGGGACGTGATTTATCACAAGTGAGTCTTGAAGGCCTTGCCTCTCTTGTCAATCAGTGTGACTCCCCCTAAACAAGTGACAGTTTGGTTATTGCCTAAGTAGAGCGGCATTGGAAAGCGCGCGATTGAACCAACAAATAAACGAACAAACAAACCCGCAGAGAAACAAAGGGGGGTGGGGTGGGGGGGGCGGGGGGGGGGGGGGGGGGGGGGGTACTGAGGGTGGTGGTGGTGGTGGTGGCAGTGGTGGTGGTGCTGGTGGTGCGGTTGAGAGGATGAAATAAACAGTCCTTCTTCTTCAAACACTGAAACGGCAGTAACGCCAAAAACGCATTGATAAATAAATACAATGAAATAAAATAGATAAATGAAGAGCACACGAGAGAGAGAGAGAGAGAGAGAGAGAGAGAGAGAGAGAGAGAGAGAGAGAGAGAGAGAGAGAGTAACTGAATGAAACAGAAAGCGGAACCTGTACAATTATTATCATTTTTTACGCTGTTGATTTTGAAAAAGAGCATTTTTTCTGCGATAATAATGATAATAATAATAATGATGATAACAACGATAAGAAGAATAAGGAGGAGGAGGAGGAGAGGGGGGGGGGGGGAAAGAAGAACAAGAAGAAGTAGTAGTAGTTGAAGGAGAAGGAGAAGAAGAATAACGATGATGATAATGAAATCGTGCATTCCTGGGAAACATTTCGTTCTCCCACCTCAGCGATTTGACCTAAAATGATCCAGACTCCCTAGTCTCGCGTCTGCGAACAATTAAAAAAAAACCCAGTTGTATCAGGGGGTGGTGGGGGGTTGGGTGGGTGGGGGGGAGGGGGGCGATGGGGGGAAAACAAACAACAAATGTCAAGCTAGGCACAGACTCACAAAGTGAAAGACGTTCTTTTTCAGCTGTGATGCTTTGTAAGCGCATCTGTGAATCGAATAACGCTAATCATAGTTCTGTAAAGCAATGTACTGATTTTCATATGTCTTAGTGATGAAACTTTTGCTCGCTTTTTCTCATGTTTTATTGTTGTTGGTTTTTCTTTCTTTTCTTTTTTCTTTCTTTTTTTTTTAAACAAAACTTAGAAAGGAACCCTTCAAAACCAAATAAAGGTAGGAAGAAAGAGTCACACCCGGCAAAATAAAGGAAAAAAAAAGAAGTATGTATTTAATACAAAGACTTAAATCAAGGCTCCAACAGAAAATGGAACAACATCTCTGTCTCGGTGAACAGGCTTTCAGTCGACGCAGGTGCATTGCTCGAAAATCTGAACCCAGATGCACACTTTTCTTCGTGTCAATTTCCACGTTGAAGAAGTTGAGATGGACGCTAACTCAGCACAAGCATACGTACCTTCAGTCGAAGCAAATAATAATTATTATTTTCATAAAACGGTGTCAGTTGTTGTGGTTTCTTATTTAATAACCAGCAAACAGGTTGTTTTTTTTCTTCTTCTTCAAAATATACATAGAAATAAAACATGTACACATTGTCCATAATAATAATAATTATTGTCTACATTTAGTTGCACACACACACTGGGGGTGTTAAAACAGATAAAAGAAACAAACACACAAACATACACACAAACCGAAAAAAAAGACAAAAAAGACGTTCAACCCTTCAGGCTTCTTCAGCCTTCCAAAACCCATATACAGCTTGCGCGGAACAGAATACCAGCGAACCAAAAAAAAAAAAAAAAGAAAAAAAAAAAAAAAAGAAAAAAAAGAAAAAGAGAAAACATTATTTAACAACATATCACATAAAACGTGTATGTCAACAATGTTGTGTTATGATATATATATTTATATATATATGTACATACATGTGTACATTATATATGTATATGTATATATATATATATATATATATATATATATATATATATATTTATATATACATATTCGTATATGTATACATACCAACAACACAAAGAAAACCAGCCATGCATTGTCCACATTGCTAGGTGGGTGACTGAACGGCTGGAAAGGGAAAACGATTCTGAGGGGAACAAATACAGAGCTGAAGTACAGCAATTCACACAGAAATGATTCCCAGTTAATGACGATAATAATAATCATAGCAAGGACAATAATCATAATGATCACAATAATCGTAATAACTTACGCCAATGTTCCACACACGAATGTGCTTCATGAAATTAGATATTCAGAGCACACACACACACACACACACACACACACACACACACACACACACACACACACACACACACACACACACACACACACACACGCACGCACGCACGCACAACAGAAAGCAACAACAACAACTGACATGTATTCATGACTGAAACAGATTTGCAGGTATGGTCATGGATGTCCACAGGCATGTGAGAGGGGAAAACACAAAAGCACAACACTGAGGACCGCAGAGAGAGGACAAAGAAAGAAAGGAAACTGAAGCATGGTAGTTTCCAAGACAAGACAGTGGCACAGGAGGGAAAATGAACGTATGAAATGAATTAAGAAGTGAAGATAGTGAAAAGGGGGCAAATTGACCTGAAAGAGTGAATTCAAGACATCAAATGACCAAAATTATCCAACTGAAGTTTTTGACAGACGTCAACTTAGGGAAAGGGTGGTTGTCTACATAGCGCACAATAATACGACCTTTTTTTTTCTCTCCCTTACAAAGACGATACACACACAAATAAGCGTTTCTACTTGAGTCGCAGATACTGAGCGCATCTGTTGTGCAGCTGAAAAAAGAAAAAGAAAAAAAAGTCAACTGATATTACTGTCTGTTGGTTTTTTTTGTGTTTGTTTGTTGTTTCCGTGTGTCATATGAGGACAAACAACCCTTTCCCCCTTACCCACAGTCTTTAACAACGCATCTATACATGCTCCAAACCCGTGGTCCGCACACACTCGCCACTGCACGTGCAACAGATTCCATTGTTGATATCGGGGGGGTTGAGGATGGGTTTAAAACAAATCACCCCAAAAAAACAAAACAAAACAAAAAAAACTGCGCACAATAGTCATCGACTTGATTTAATTCCATCACAGAGACGTTCACCACATACTCCTTCGGTCGGGAGTATAAGCATTCAAGATCACAAGCATGAGTTTCGAAACGAGGGATGATGTGGAGTCCAGCGTAGGTAGTTATATAATGATTACATAATCCTAGTTGGTGGTGCAGTTTCAATGCACGTTCTGCGTGTGATTCCACTACAGTCTGAGACACCATCCTTGTCAAAGCAAACAGTTCACACAGATTATTCAACTTCAGAATCTTTAGGAGAAAACGTAAAAATGTATGTAATAGCATGTGTATATATATGTATATACCATACTGAAGTTATGTGCACGAAGCCAATGGGATACCCTGTGTCCACAATTCTATTTCCACAGAAATGACCATGCGTTCTGTTCTGTATTCGTAACAGTCGGAACAAATCCCACATGTTCTGGTAGACAGAGCGAGCGGACCAGAACGAGGTCACTGGGTGTCTCCTGTTGCTTAGCAACGTTCATCCATTCAGTCATCAGAGGGGAGGGAGGGGTCCTTCGTGGTGATCGTGTTGAAGCTGATGGCCCAGGACAGACAGTACCTACCTGCCTGACCTTTTCTTCCCACCAACAGTTACAGTTATGACAAAAGGGGTCTTGCTAAACTTTACAAAAAAACAACAACAAAAAAACAAACAAAACAAACAAACAAAAAACAATAACAAACAAAAACAAAAACGAACAAACAAAAACCCGAATGGTCACGCGCTACCAAACACGTTACAAAAGACCATCAAAATAAAAAAATAAATGAATAATAAATAAAACAAAGAAACAAAAGAAATGGTAGAATGGCCATAGTGGTGGTGGTGATAGTAGTAGTAGTAGTAGTAGTAGTAGTAGTAGTAGTGTGTGTGTGTGTGTGTGTGTGTGTGTGTGCCTGTGAGAGAGAAAGAGAAAGAGAGATACACAAAGTACACAAAGACAGAAAAGAAAAAAAAACTTCAATGATAGAATGAGCATAGTGGTGGTGGTGGTGGTGGTGGTGGTGGTGGTGGTGGTGGTGGTGGTGGTGGTGTGTGTGTGTGTGTGTGTGTGTGTGTGTGTGTGTGTGTGTGTGTGTGTTGGGTGGGTGATGGTGGAGGTGGGGGGTAGGGGTAGATGGGTGTTTGACTATAGAGTTCCAGATCTGACAACTTGTATCCACAAAGAAAGAAAATTTGTTTTTGTTTTTTTAAATGGCAGTATAAGCATAGTGTTTATGGTGGTGGAAGTGGTGGTGTGTGTATGTGTGTGTGTGTGTGTGTGTGTGTGTGTGTGTGTGGTGTGTGGTGCGGGGTGGGGTGGGGGTGGGGGGGGTGGCCGTGGATGGGTGTTTGACAATCGAGTTCCAGATATGACAACCTGTATATACAAAGAAAGAAAAGCATAGAAAAGCATAGTGGTTGTGGTGGTGGTGGTGGTGGTGGTGGTTGGATGTGGCTGTGGTGTGTATGCGTGGGTGGTCGTGGGGTGGGGATGTGTGGGGGAGGGGGACTGGGAAGCGGAGGGGTGGTGGTGGTGGTGGATGGGTGTTGGACAGTAGCGCAGTAGAGTTCCAGGTCTGACAGCCTGTGTCCATGACGTGCACGGCAACCTGCAGAACAAAGGCGGCTCACTTTGGCCTCGTGATAACGAAGCTGGAACCAGATTCGCGACAACCGCAAACCGCAACAGGTAGATACTGAAAGAAACTGTTGGTTTGATAATTTTGCCAGTGCTGTGTATAGAGCTAATTCCTCTCTCTCTCTCTCTCTCTCTCTCTCTCTCTCTGTGTGTGTGTACAGAGTTTTTAAACTGTGTACAGAGCGTACACGCTGAAGCTGGCCGCCAATTTTGCATCGCAGCATTTCCTTATGATAGTCGGGTTGCTAGTGTGAATTACCCTCTGCTATGCTACATGACAATGTCTGTCCACTTGAAAATGATTTTCTTCTTCTTTTTAACGCTGAAAGACCTAACGTATAACGTTCAGATGAAAGAAAAAGCAACAACAACCAAAAAAAGGTCGGGGTTAAACTGCTGAACCATCTATTTAATCTAATTTCTTTGGGGGCACATCTGCATCAGGTCTACCTGGTAGTACATCTAAAAGAAAGAAGTCTACGACAGCTCTAAGAGAGAGAGAGAGAGAGGGGTGGGGGGGGTGGGGGGTGGGGGGTGGGGGGGTGGTGTCAGTCCCGACACGAATAGTTTGTAGCAAGTTTAGATAGAGCACCACTTTGTTTTTTCTTCTTCTTTTTTTTTCGATGCTTGAAAATGCA
Organism: Babylonia areolata; assembly: GCF_041734735.1. Taxonomy (NCBI): domain Eukaryota; kingdom Metazoa; phylum Mollusca; class Gastropoda; order Neogastropoda; family Buccinidae; genus Babylonia; species Babylonia areolata. Next base: position 4,867,570 of record NC_134879.1, read on the forward strand.
CTGAAATATTTCATTTCATTTTGTTCCCCAAAAATTTAATAATAACGATAATGATAATCATAGTGATAATATAATAATAATGATAACAATAATGATGATAATGGTAATGATAATGAATACGGTCTGACCTAAAATTGACATTTCTGACAAAAAAAAACAAAAACAAAAAAACAAAAAAATCATATTTTGTTACGCAGAAAGTGCTCAGAAAGGAACAGAAACAGAATGCGGCGGCTCCACATTTTTCTTCTCCATCTTCTTCGTTCGTGGGCCGCAACTCCCACGTTCACTGGTATGTACACGAATGAGCTTTTACGTGTTTGACCGTTTTTACCCCGCCATATAGGCAGCCATACTCCGTTTTCGGGGATATCCATATTCTAGTGCGTTGTGTCGTGTAAGAATATGTGTAGCGGAAATGGTATATATTATGACGTAGAGCGCATGTTTTTAAGACGCTATCCGTTATCTAATTCCCGTAGATACTATGACGTAGAGCGCATGTTTTTAAGACGATATCCGTTGCCTAATTCCCGTAGATACTATGACGTAGAGCGCATGTTTTTAAGACGCTATCCGTTGTCCAGTTCCCGTAGACACTATGACGTAACGCGCATGTTTTTATGACGCTATCCGTTGTCCAGTTCCCGTAGATACTATGACGTAACGCGCATGTTTTTATGACGCTATCCGTTGTCCAGTTCCCGTAGATACTATGACGTAACGCGCATGTTTTTATGACGCTATCCGTTGTCCAGTTCCCGTAGATACTATGACGTAACGCGCATGTTTTTATGACGCTATCCGTTGTCCAGTTCCCGTAGATACTATGACGTAACACACATGTTTTTAAGACGATATCCGTTACCTAATTCCTGTGCACGTTGTGAACAGGGACTGACGATCTGGAACTCCATAACAAACAAAAAAACAACAACAAAAAACAACCCACCCTAAAACAACATCTTGCGGTCAAGTCTATGGCGGACTATTCAGTTCCACTTTCTGATTAGTTATCCCGTGGAACCAGTATTTGTAGTATCATTTGGTGCTCGCTGCCATGGCCATGTACCATTTTCAAGTAAACATTCCGTGGTAAGAATGCTGACAGCTCTACCGTATAAACTTGTTTAGGTATGATATAGTGTTTTGTAGATTATAAAGTAAAAAAAAAAAAATTCCTTCGTACAAATGCTGATAGTACATCCCTATTAACTTGTCTATGCAGTGATCTATAGTCTATAACGTAAACATATCTTGGTAAGAATGCTGACAATACTATCGTATAGACTTGTTAAAAAAAAAAGAAGGGAAAAAGAAGGGAAAAAAAGAAAAAAAAAGGAGAGAACCCCCCAAAAAACAACAACAACAACAACAAACAAACAAACAAACAAAACAAAACAAAACAAAACAAAACAAAAAAACAAAACAAAACGACAACAACAACAACAAAACAAAACAGAAAAAGCGTTCTGCAGTCTTCAACGAAGTACTAGACTGGTCGATTTCAACAAAAGGACTATGCATACATTGGAAAAGAAACATGTCTGCTCTCGAAATATGATAAATTCCAACGTTTGATATAATATCCATCGCTTTCAACGAACATTACAGGACAAAACCCAGTCTATACCGAATGGTTGAATGTATGAAGCACCTACTGATGTTAATGCACTTACAAACTAATGAAAAAAGATGAAACAAAAATCTTTTGATCAGACACCAAAGAAAACATCACCTAACGGAGGATTAACATCTAAAATATACGTTGTACAATATATTATCATTTCTTCAATTTGCTTTTAGAAATAAAGATATTTCAAGGACTTGAAAATATTACAACTGTCATACTTCAACCCCTGTCTTCACAGCATGTAAATAAAATAATAGAGTGCGTGTTTACATGTACGTGTGTGTGTGTGTGCATAGGCTGTGTGTGTGTGTGTGTGTGTGTGTGTGTGTGCCCGTGCGTGCATGCAATGCTTGCGTGCGCTAAAAATGTGTATCAGTTATTGTATTGAGAAGCCTTTTTTTCTTCTTCTTCCTCTCCCTTTGAATGAATGGACACAGTTTCTTGCTGTCTGAATGATTAACCGTCAAAGCCGCGAGGAGTCGGCAAGGAGCAAGAGAACACACACGCACACACATGACCAAGACAAAACGACAGTGTATATAATATCATGTCAAACCGATCATGGTGCAGAAGTAACACAGAACCGGACAAGAAAGGAAAGCCGTCGTCGATTGCAGATCTGTAACAATCCTGATGAGAAACGCCTGCTTCTGGAATTGTCCTCTTAAGACATCGAGTTTATCAACTTGTATCAACGCTTCCCTCCTGAATACATCCAGTTAACTTCTCTTCTCTTTCAACGCTTCTCCCCCCTCCTGAACAGTCAGTTGTCCATCCAGCTCATTGTGTGTCTGCAGATCTCCGCATGAGTGCTTGGTTCTTGGCCCAGAAGTGCTTGACAGTACGGTTCCTCAAAAAAATAAGAAGAAAAAAAGAGTCGATATGGTTCAAACATCTTCAGACTTTTGCAGAAGATCGTGACGAGATCCGATCCGTTGGTTTCTTGCTTATAATTATTATTTATAGCAGTTTCTCAACAGCTGTTGGCATGAGGAAATCGGCCACTGTGTGGATACGTAGTAGTAGCAGTAGTTGTTGTAGTAGTAGTAGTAGGGGTTTGTGAACCAGTAGCGATGGCTTCAATGAAGATAAGAAGCCAGCGACCGACCGACCAGCTTGATGAAGTGGTGGGGAACAGTAGAGACTTTCACCTCATGCCACAACGCGAACAAACAACCGTGCAGCCAACCTGGCGGCTCTTAGGTATTTGTTGTTTGAGACTGGACAGCGGGAAAAACAACAACAACAAAAAACCAAAAAAACAGAAACAGAATTGTATGTAGTACCCGGAAGCAGAGACAGGGGTCAGATCTGGGGAAATCTGGTCTGGTCTGGTAGGCTGAACGGATGTTTCCATGCACACGTTGGTTTCTTCCACGAAGGAGCGAGCCATGAAGACATTGTTGAGGGCATTCGGAAGAAGACTGAAGAAGAAGATGGAACTATGTCATCAAGGAATCCAGTCCACGTCGGCCATAGCCGAGCAGAGCGGTGATGTGAGGAAGATTGAGATGAGGCTGTAGTAGTTTTGTATTTGTTTGTTTATTTATTTTAATGTTATCATATTCATTTTGTTTTTGTTTAATACAGATGGCACTGGTACTGGTAGTGGTAGCTGGTCTCCAGACACCCAAGCCCCGGGTGTCCTGGTCTTTCCTGGAACACACAGAAACACATACAAGCAAGCTGTGAAGAAAGCAACAGGCGTCAATAGTTGTTTTTGTTTTGTTTTGTCTCCCATGTGTGTGTGTGTGTGTGTGTGTGTGTGTGTGTGTGTGTGTGTGTGTGTGAGTGTGAGTGTGTGTGTGTATTTATGTATATATGTATATGTGTGTGTGTGTGTGTGTGTGTGTGTGTGTGTGTGTGTGTGTGTGTGTGTGTGTGTGTGTGTGTGTGTGTGTGTGTGTGTGTGTGTGTGTGTGTGTGTGTGTGAGTGTGAGTGTGTGTGTGTATTTATGTATATATGTATGTGTGTGTGTGTGTGTGTGTGTGTGTGTGTGTGTGTGTGTGTGTGTGTGTGTGTGTGTGTGTGCATGCGCGCATACACGCGCGAGCGTCTCCACACCCACCGACCTCAACGTGTATACCCCCCCCCCCCCACCCCCATCACCTGCCCCTTTCCCCCCCTCCAGCCCTCCCTCCCCTCCCCCCCACGCCCCCCTTCCCGCCTTCTCCCCACTCACAGCCTTCTTTCTGCCAGACAAACCAGACAGCAAGTATGTGCACTCTTCCAAACGAACAGAACTGCTGGAAGGAAAGGTAAGCTAAGGTAAATTAAGGTAAGTTATAGTGTAAGGTACAAGCAAGAAGCAGACAGCGGGTGTCAAGGGGTGGTAAAAGGGTGTGTGTGTGAGTGTCGGGGGGATGGTGGTGGTGGTGGTGGTGGAGGAGAGGTGGGGATGAAAGAAGACCCGCGTTAATTAGTCGCAGTACTTTTAGGGAGGGGGGTGGGGGCGGGGGGGGGGGGAGGGGGGGGTTGGTGATTATCTGGGCTTTCTTTTTCCTTTTCTTCTTCTTCTTTTTTTCTTTCTTTTGGCAAGCGTTCTATGGTGTGGAAGGTAGGAGACCCCCTAAATCCCCCTGCATCCCCCCCCCCCCCCCCCCGAGCACCCCATACACCAGTCTCCACCCTCCTCCGGCCCCTACAACCCCATTCCCCGTCCCTTCAGCTTGCCCCACCTCTCTCTTTTCCTATCTGCTGCACCTTTTACACTCCATCCTCCCTCCCCACCCCCACCCCCACACCCTCACCTCTCTCTTTTTCCTATCTGCTGCACCTTTTACACTCCATCCTCCCTCCCCACCCCCACCCCCACCCTCACCACCCTCACCCCTCTCTTTTTCCTATCTGCTGCACCTTTTACACTCCATCCTCCACCCCCACCCCCACCCCCACCCTCACCACCCTCACCTCTCTCTTTTCCTATCTGCTGCACCTTTTACACTCCATCCTTTACACTCCATCCACCCTCCCCACCCCCACCCCCACCCCCACCCCCACACCCTCACCCCTCTCTTTTCCTATCTGCTGCACCTTTTACACTCCATCCACCCTCCCCACCCCCACCCCCACACCCTCACCCCTCTCTTTTCCTATCTGCTGCACCTTTTACACTCCCTCCTCCCTCCCCCCCCACCCCCACCCTCACTCCTCTGTCATATCCTTAAGAATAAGAATAAGAATAACTTTATTATCTCCAGCTGGAGAAATTTGGTCAGGTAAACAACATGGGGACCATAACTGTAAAAGTCAACAACAGCTTTTACGAATATTACGAAGACACAAATGTAAAAAATATCACATACACCGTTTCATACATACATACATACATACATCCACAGACTGCAGGTATTAACTGGCATTCTTAATGTAAAAACAGAAAGAATTAAGAAACATTATTTTGAATATAATTATAAGCATAGCCTACTGTATTGCACATTGATTATAATAGACAGATAAGATAAGAATAAAGATAAACTGCGGAAAACCACAACCAGATAATCCTTCTCTTCTTCTTCTTCTGCGTTCACTCGTATGCACACGAGTGGGCTTTTACGTGTATGACCGTTTTTACCCCGCCATGTAGGCAGCCATACTCCGTTTTCGGGGGTGTGCATGCTGGGTATGTTCTTGTTTCCATAACCCACCGAACGCTGACATGGATTACAGGATCTTTAACGTGCGTATTTGATCTTCTGCTTGCATATACACACGAAGGGGGTTCAGGCACTAGCAGGTCTGCACATATGTTGACCTGGGAGATCGTAAAAATCTCCACCCTTTACCCACCAGGCGCCGTCACCGTGATTCGAACCCGGGACCCTCAGATTGACAGTCCAACGCTTTAACCACTCGGCTATTGCGCCCGTCGATAATCCTTCTCCTTCCTCCTCCCTGCCAGCATGCACTTGTCAAAACTTATCGATGATGGTTAACTATGTACAACGTCGCTGTGTGTGTGTTTTTTTTCTTCTCTCTCTCTCTGTCTCTGTCTCTGTCTGTCTGCCTGTCTGTCTGTCTCCGTCTCTGTCTCTTTCCTCCCCCCCCCCTCCCCCCACCATCTCTCTCTCTCTCGCTCTCAAGGACTGATACGAATAACAGAGCATGCCTAGAAATTCTAATCCTTGAATAAGGTAACGCTTTGAGTTTCTCTCTCTCTCTCTCTCTCTCTGTGTGTGTGTGTGTGTGTGTGTGTGTGTGTGTGTGTGTGTGTGTGTGTGTGTGTGTGTGTGTGTGTGTAGTTGGACCTCTTGGTATTAAAAGAAAAAAAAGATAGAAAAAAAGCATCACCTCAAACGTGGTTTAACTCACTCAGTACGGCCAGTCCTCTCTTCTCCTCTACACAGACCCCTCGGTTGTCCAGTGGGTGTCTCAATGACCCAACCTTTAGCTTCCGTCGTCAGAATTGTGGTATTCTTTGTTAACATTCACCTCTTCAGTATAAGAGCCTTCTGCTTGCAATATTTTGATGGTGGTAATTGGGGTGAAACGCTGTTAACGTCGTCTCTTTCGCCGTTCGTATGGAGAGAGTTAAAGTCAGTCAGTAAGCACAGAAATCAAACAGGACTCTTCAAGAACAGTCACTACTAAGTAGTTGGGCGAGCACCCCATCTGGTCAGTGAGCAAAGTTAACGGTTTCTGGACCAGATTGGAGTTAAGGGATCCACTCGACTGTGCTAATTAATTACGGGTTGGTTTGTTTGTTGTTGGTTTTTTGTTTTTGTTTTTTGGTATTTGTTTTTGGTGTGTGTGTGTGTTTTTGTGGGTTATTTTTTTTCAGGTTGCTTGCTGATTATCCAGGCTCGGCACGTGCTGGTCCCAGCTAGGGTTCCGCCATCAAATCTCTTCTTCTTCTCACCCCCTTCCCTTTCTTCCTCCACTAGCCCTTCATCATTCCCCTCCCCCCCCCATCCTCTTCATGCCCCCCCCCGACCCCCCTCACCGCCCCCCCCCCCCACACACACAGAATCTCTTTCTTTCTCTCTCTCTCCCTCTCTGTTTCTCTTCATCCCCCCCCTCTCTCTCTTCTTGTACTGCCCCCCGCTCTCTCACTCTTTCTCTCTATCTCTCTCCCTCCCTCTCTCTCCTTCTCCTTATCTCACAACATCCTACCCCCCCCCCCCACCCCACCCCGTTCTCCCTTTCCCCCTCTCTCTGACTCTCTCTCTCTCTCTACCCCACCCCCCGCTGCCTCTCGCTTTGTCTCCCTTTCTCCCCCCTCTCTTTACACACACACACACACACACACACACACACACACACATATATATATATATATATACACATATATAATTATATATATATGTGTGTGTGTGTGTGTGTGTGTGTGTGTGTGTCTCATCCATCTCTCTCACTCCCTCTCCGCCCCCCCCCTACCCCCTCCACCCCCTCCCCGCCCCCCCGTCCCCCCGCCCCCTCCTAAAATGCCGCACTTCACGTTTGGTGGTCACACGGAAGGTAGTCTCTCCTCGTTTAACACAGATCGCCCCGTCGTAAACCCAGCTGTCGTCGATCTTCTTTTGGTGTTTATAGCTGCGAGCCATCCAGGCGATCTCGGCCCTTTCTATGGTGAGGTCGTGGTTCACGTAGAGATGTGGTGCTGCAGTGCCAGATCCGCCAGGGCCGTGATGCTGATGGCTGTGTGGACCGAGTGAGAAGGGGCCGGTCAGCATTGGGAAACAGCTTCCTGACGTCCACTGTCTGTAGCTTCTTCCTTGCCCCCATCAACACAGACTTGTGTCTGTAGGATGTGAACTTAACCAGGACGGGACGGCTTTTGGCATCCGCTTCTGACAACTTGCTGCCCACAGGATGGCTTGTGATGCGTTGTTTTTGTTTGTTTGTTTGCTTGTTTAGTTTTTCTTCAGGAGTGATAAGAAACTCTAGGAAGAGCTGGACAGTACAAGGTCTTCAGAGAAGAAGCCCCCCCCCCCCCCCCTCAGTCAATTGTTTCGGTCCTTAACTCATTACACTCTAAGGGGGCCGGGCCGCACCCAGGTCATGACTCCTGGATGCCCTTGTATTGCCGCCTTTATATTATATATGATATTTTATATATATTAGATACAAGTTTCACGTTTGCAGGTCAAACAGGACCCAGAGTCTCTTTCATCACGTGAAAGACCTGTGCCTGAGTTGTAACTTTGACGAAAATTTCAATCGAAAACCATATGTATATTTAAAAAAAAGAGAAAAGATCAACAACCCAACCTTTTTATTTCCCCCTGAAAAAGACAATACATTTAAAACAAATCTCAAACCAAGTCGTTGCTTGTGAACAAAACTTTCAGTTGGAGACCTACTATACCTTTTGGAACTTTCACTGCGAACTAGGCTACTTTACAGATGCCGTTAAAATCTGGAGAAAAAAAAAAGCAAACAAACAACAAAAAAACACACAAAAAAACAAACAAAAAAAACAACAAAGACAAACCGAGACATGTCAGCGGAAGGATCACACTACGCGCTGTCATTCCAGCTGAAGTTCTGTCGTTTCTGGAACCAGGAAATTACTCTTGACTGACATGTGCGGTTGGGGAAAAAAAAATCAGAAAAGACTGAAGAGAATACGTGTCAACCACAATCGAAGTTTAAGTCTGCTGTGCTGTGGGACAAAAATGTATTATATTGAGAAGACTGTCAGCAGCATGCTCACGTGTGCTCTCATGCGCACAAAGACAGGCAAGCTCATATATGTGGAGTGAAGGAAGCGAGAGAATCTAAACGCGCTGGTTCGAATCACGGCTCAGCCGCCGATATTTTCTCCCCCTCCACTAGACCTTGAGTGGTGGTCCGGACGCTAGACATACGGATGAGACGATAAACCGAGGTCCCATATGCAGCATGCACTTAGCGCACGAAAAAGAATCCACGGCAACAAAAGGGTTTTTCCTTGCAAAATTCTGTAGAAAAGTACACTTCGATAGGAAAAACAAATAAAACTGCACGCAGGAAAAATACAAAAAAATGGGCGGCGCTGTAGTATAGCGACGCGCTCTCCTTGGTGAGATTAGCCCGATTTTCACACAGAGAAATCTGTTGTGATAAAAAGAACTACAAATACAAATACAACGACAACATGTCTGCACGCCAACGCGCTCACCTACCTACCTACCTACCTACATACATACATACATACGCACACGCACGAACGCGCTCGAGTATGCACACAGACACAGACACACAGACGCATACACATAATACACAGACACAGACAGACAGGCAGACACACCCACACCCACACCCCCACACACACCCACACCCACACACACATTGTACACACACACACACACACACACACTCTCTCTCTCTCTCAAAAGAATCAACCCCCACCCCTAAGCTTACCCACTACTACTGACATGTCAGTGTGCAGGTCAATGAAAAACCTCTCCCCCCCCCCCAACACTCAACCCCCCCCCCCCTCCACACACACACACCCCCGACCCTTCCCCCCCTCCCTCCCTCCACCCCTTCCTTCTCCCAACCACCTCCAGCCCCCAAAGCACTTACAGTGGTGCCGACATCAAGGAGGATGGGAGACAAAGGGGCCTTGTGGAAGAAGAAGGAACTATCAGCAATAATACCCTGGCACTGACCGTTAACTACCCGTTACAAGCTAATGGGGTCCGACCGGACGCGGCAAACAGTGTCCAGCGCGCGACTAATATAACTGAACGGCTGACTTGTTGTTCCATCTACAGGCCGACTTGATGATTCGGGGCACTCATCTTCTTCTTCTTCTTCTTCTGGTTCTGGTTCTTCTTTTTCCTCTCCTGGTTCTGGTTCTTCTTCTTCTTCTCCTGGATCTGGTTCTTCTTCTCCTGGTTCTGGTTCTTCTTCTTCTTCTTCTCCTGGTTCTGGTCCTTCTTCTTCTCCTGGTTCTGGTTCTTCTTCTTCTCCTGGTTCTGGTTCTTCTTCTCCTGGTTCTGGTTCTTCTTCTTCTTCTCCTAGTTCTGGTTGCTGTTGTTCTTCTTCTTCTCCTGGTTCTGGTTCTTCTTCTCCTGGTTCTGGTTCTTCTTCTTCTGGTTCTGGTTCTTCTTCTCCTGGTTCTGGTTCTTCTTCTCCTGGTTCTGGTTCTTCTTCTTCTCCTGGTTCTGGTTCTTCTTCTTCTTCTCCTGGTTCTGGTTCTTCTTCTCCTGGTTCTGGTTCTTCTTCTCCTGGTTCTGGTCCTTCTTCTTCTTCTGGTTCTGGTCCTTCTTCTTCTCCTGTTTCTGGTTCTTCATCTTCTTCATCTCCTAGTTCTGGCTGCTGTTGTTGTTCTTCTTCTCCTGGTTCTGGTTCTTCTTCTTCTCCTGGTTCTGGTTCTTCTTCTTCTTCTCCTAGTTCTGGTTCTTGTTGTTGTTCTTCTTCTCCTGGTTCTGGTTCTTCTCCTGGTTCTGGTCCTTCTTCTTCTTCTGGTTCTGGTTCTTCTTCTTCTTCTCCTAGTTCTGGTTCTTGTTGTTGTTCTTCTTCTCCTGGTTCTGGTTCTTCTTCTGGTTCTGGTTCTTCTTCTGGTTCTGGTTCTTCTTCTTCTTCTGGTTCTTCTTCTGGTTCTGGTTCTTCTTCTGGTTCTGGTTCTTCTTCTTCTTCTCCTAGTTCTGGTTCTTGTTGTTGTTCTTCTTCTCCTGGCTCTGGTTCTGGTTCTTCTTCTTCTCCTGGTTCTACTCCTTATTCTTCGTCTCCATGTTCTGGTTCTTCTACTTCTTCTTCTCCTGGTTCTGGTTCTTCTACTTCTTCTCCTGGTTCTGGTTCTTCTACTTCTTCTTCTCCTAGTTCTGGTTCTTCTTCGTCAGCTCCTGGTTCTGGTTCTGGTTCTTCTTCTTCCTCTTCCTCCTCCTTCCTCTCTTCCCCCCCCCCCCCCCCCCCCCAGACCAGTGGCTGCCAGAAACAAAGCAGACCAACTGGGCCAGTCGGGTAAGGGTTTATAAATGGAAAGGCAGGCTGCCAGGCGGACAGTCACTGAGGCAGACTCACACACACACACACACACACACACACACACACACACACACACACACACTCGCACTCTCTCTCTCTCCATAGACACGCTTTAAAAAAACAACCGTGTTATTAAAACCATCAACAGTTCATGCACTGTTGGATATTCATTCTTCCATTGAAACTGGAAACTCAAAAGCAGTTGTGGTTTTTTTCATGTTCAAACCCTTCTTTGGCTGTGCTTCACCATGTGTTACGTACAACAAGCACATTTCGTTGTGATGTTAATCGTCATACTCATATTAAGATAGTGCTGCCCGTCTGCCCAGAATAGATCTTTTTGATTAAAGTAGACCCTTGTGAATTCTGGTGGTGTGCCTTCGAGTAACATTTCAACCTGTGGTAACGTCGACACCACAATGAATCATTTCAACAGCGCCATATCATTCACATCTAATGAAAGAAGGTGCCAACGCCTTCAAGTGATTTTGTTCGAATTTTGTCTTTCTTTATCTCTGTCTCCGCCTATCTCTGTGTGTGTGTGTGTGTGTGTGTGTGTGTGTGTGTGTGTGTGTGTGTGTGTGTGCGTGTGTGTCCTCTCTATTTCTCTGTCTGTCTCTCTCTTTTCTCCCGCTCTCTCGTTCTTTTCCAAACGCAATCGAAAAATCTGCTGGAAATCTGCTCGGAATTGGCAGGAAAAGCAGCATTGCCTTGAAATGGTGTCCCTTGACGTGGAGAGAGTTAACTCTCTTTACAGGTTTTTTTTATCTTCTATTTTTTACAATCTGCTCATTTAATGTTTATGGATCTGAATCGATGTGCATGGTAGGTGTGAATATGAGTGCATGTCAAAAATGATTCGTGTATGTAGATCTGTATGCTTTTTTGTCAGTCTTGCACGTATGACGATTGCACACATGTATGGTTAGGTATGGATTCTGTCTGAATGTCTTGTCTGTACTCAGCTCAATGATTCCATGTTATTTTCGTGATTTGGAACTGTCAGTTTACCCGGGAACTGATTAAAACAAGTATACAATATTATACACATGCTTATCCACTATTCTCATTAAAAGTCGCTCTTCTCCGTTTTCTGTCTCACAGTTTGTGTGTGTGTGTGTGTGTGTGTGTGTGTGTGTGTGCGGGCACGTGAGTAATGTGCGTGAGTCCAGAGACAGGGGGAGACCGAGAGAGACAGAGAGGGAGAGACAAAGAAAGAGAGACAGATGGAGAGAGAGAAACAGGAGAAAGAGAGAAGGGGAGA
>NC_134879.1:4884383-4886883 GCF_041734735.1 Babylonia areolata
CTCACTCACTCTCTCTCTCTCTCTCTCACTCTCTCTCTCTCGTGTTTTATTTTATTTTATTTTATTTTATTTTATTATTTTTAGTGACTTAAATAGATGTTTTTGTGCCTGACATTGATGCTCTTATGTCATGTTTGTTTTGAATTTCGGTTGTATGTTTTTGTTTGTTTGTTTGTGGTTTGATTTTGTTGGTTTTTTTTTGGGTTTTTTTTAACAGATTAGTATTAATTTATATGGATTTCACCATTATATTCATTGATACTTTGTGCATGTGAATATACAATAAGTGTGCATGGGTGCTTGAATACGGGCGGGTGTGTGCGTGCGCACGGGTATGTGTGTGTGTTGAATAATGGAAAGTTATCGGACTTGCTTTGCTATGACTGAGTTGGGTGTTATTTTGTTATTATGTTGTATGTCCAGTTTTTACCGTTTTGTTTATAATTTGTATGTATCACAGACTTCACCACACTTAATTTCTCTACGAGATAAAGAAAAGATATTCTGATTCTGATTCTGACTCTGATTCCCTCTCCGTTGTTTGGTTATCAGTTGTCTTTCCCTTCGTTGTACTCTTGTGGAAGTGGAGAAACAAAGAGACACGATGAATATATATGTGGGATACGGATACGGATGTTTTATTCAATATAGGCCATGGCCCCTCATGAAGGGGTGGTGTAAACAAACATTACAGAGGTAATATATTCAGATATGTAACATAACACAGTTGTAACCTAAAAATGAGAAAAACAGTCATTATCTGCATTTAGTCTTATTCATACATAATAACAAAAAAAGCGGAAAACTAGCACACACTCAACTGCATATTGTATTTCTAATCTTTAAGGCTTTATACAAGTAAATTGCTAGCTGTTTATTAACGTGTTCCTTAGTGGATGACATAAGCAAATACAGTCTGAACAATATATGTGGGACACAGCAAGAGAGAACGAGAGCAGGCTCTGGCCACGGGCTGGCTCAGGTGTGAAGTCAGCAGGTGGCCAGAGCCTGCTCTCTTTCTCTCTTGCTGTGTCTCACAACAGCGACATCTCGCTACGTATCGCTGCACTGTTTTCCTGTAATAACTGTAGTGAATAAACCATTGAAAGGGCGTCCGCTTTCATATGCTTCTGCCTGCACGGGAACCTGCTGTCTTCTAATACTTGTAATCCCTCATTCCATTCCTACACTCTTATCCCCTATCCTACCTATCCCTATCTCCACTCCATTCCAACCCTACCCTTACCCCGACACCATCACATATAATAGTACAAAATTAGAGAAAGGAAAGAGCTCTCTCTCTCTCTCTCTCTCTCTCTCTCTCTCTCTATCTATCTATCTATCTATCTATCTATGAATCGATCTATGTCTATTGGTCTGCCTGTCTCTCGATCGCTCAAGAATTCGTTTCTTATTCTCTGCGTATTCACCCCCCCCCCCCACGCACACACACACACTCTCTGTGTCTCTCTCTGTCTCTGTCTGTCTCTCTCTGTCTCTGTCGCTCTCTTTCTCTCCCCCACCCCCACACCCCTCTCTCTGTCGCTCTCTTTCTCTCCACCCCCACCCCTCCTCTCTCTCTCTCATCATCAAACCCCCACCTCAACCTCTCCATCTCCCTCAATCCCCACGCCCACCCACCCACCTACCCACCCACCCACACCTCCACCCACCCACCCACCGCCGAACAATCCCTCAGTCACCCCCCTTCGCCGGTCATGAGTGTGATGATAATAACTTCCGTCTGCCTGAAGCGCGGTGAGTGCGGATCGTTCAGAAGCTCCTTTAAGCAGTGATTTGTAGGGCAGCCCCCTCCTCCGTCCTCGTCAGGAGCAGCTCAAAGCCCACACTGCTAGTAGCAGATCACTACCATGTGCAGGGTGGGGGGGCACCAAGGCACCAACTCTAAACGCTCACAGTCACAAACACACGGCTCCAAACACACACAAACACAACTCGTGCGCGCGCCCGGGCATCAGTGCTCGCGGCGTACACAAAAACGCGCACGTGCGCGCGCGCACAAACACACACACGCACACAATATCAGATCATGTTGCTTATCGCCCAGCCGACCACAAAGGGCAATTTCAGGACTCTCTCTCACAGACAAACAGACACACACACACACACACACACACACACACACACACACACACACACACATATACGCGCGCGCTGGAAAACGCACACACACTCGCACACGCATACACACACGCGCGCGCGTGCGCGAACACACACACACACACACACACACACACACACACACATGCACATTGGTGCTTTTCAAAACATAACAGTGACAGTCCCAGCGACTGAATCCCCCATGAATCCGCCAACACCGGAGACCCCGACAAATATATATATGATAATCAGTCGGGCAATATCCACAATCCCCCCCTTCTCCCCCTCCCCCCCCCCCCCCCCCCCCCCCCCCTCCCCCGCACCCTTCCAGTGCAATCTTGCCTCCTAGTTTGAGAGTCATAGTCCTTCACAAAAGACT
>NC_134879.1:4891883-4896883 GCF_041734735.1 Babylonia areolata
CCCGGACTACCACCACCTCCCACCACTCCCCCTCACACCTCTCTCCTCACCCCCCACCCCCCAGCGTCCCCCCCCCCCACACACACGCGCGCCTACTACTGCCCCCCCCCAAAAAAAAACACAAAAACAACAACAACAAAACAACAAACAAACAAACAAACAAAAATCACATGAGACTAATGTACCCGAGCAGTTATCTGGAACTAAATCGGAGCTGACTGGCACTGTCTTAGCTTTCTATCGTTTCTCGTCAGTTGTTCACAAGAGTCTGTAACGGCGGAACTTGTAGGAGGAATGATTTAGGATGGCGAGAAACGCGAGTAGACACGATTATCCGAGGAAGAGGAAACAGCATTCCATGTTGTTGTTTGTGTGTGTGTGTGTGTGTGTGTGTGTGTGTGTGTGTGTGTGTGTGTGTGTGTGTGTGTGTGTGTGTGTGTGTGTGTGTGTGTGTGTGTGTGTGTGTGTGAGGTCCTTTAGTTGTTAGTTGTTTTTATTTTTATTTATTTTTGTTTTCATTCGGTGGATTTTTTTTTTTTTTTTTTTTTTGGAGGGGGTGGGGGTGGGGGTGGGGGTTCAGATTTATAGATGAATGTCTAGGACCGACAGAAGAAGGAGAAGTGGTAAAGCAAGAAGATTTCACCAAGGTTAAGAAGAGCAGTTTTCTTCTTCTTCTTCTTCTTCTTCTTCTTCTTCTTCATCATCATCATCTTCTTCTTCTTCTTCTTCACAGACACACACACACACACACACACACACACACACACACACACACACACACACACACACACACACACGGACGTACACACAGACACAGACACAGACACAGACACACACACACACACACACACACACACACATGTCAGAGTGTTGCTTGAAATAGTTTCCAGTTTTCTTTTAGGTCAGAAGAAGAGACGCCGATCTGAGAGTGTGAAGGGCACGGCCGGGAAGGGGGGGGGAGTGTAGGGGGGGGGGGGGGGAGGGGGAGGGGTGTGTGTGTGTGTGTGGGGGGGGGGACTCGGAAGTCAAGTCAATCAGTCAATTAGTTAGTGATGCTTTTCTTCCTCCTTCCTTGTTCTGCTCTCCACCTCTCTCTCTGGTCTCTCTCTCCCTTCCCCATTCCATGTTTCTGTCTCTGTCTCTGTCTGTCTGTCTGTCTGTTTCTCTGTGTCCCTCTCTTCCTCTCTCTCTGTGTCCCTCGACCTCTCTCTCTCTCTCTTTCTCTCTCTCTCTGTCTCTCTGTCTCTGTCTGTCTGTTTCTCTTTGTCCCTCTCTCTCTCTTTCTCTCTCTCTCTGTCCCTCTCCTCCTCTCTCCCTTTGTCTCTCTTTCTATCTATCTCTGTGTGTGTATGTTTCTCTCTCTCTGTCTCTCTCTCTCTCTTTCTTTCCGTCCGTCTGCCCGTCTGTCCCATACGTGGTCTCGCTGTCTGTCTGTCTGTCTGTCTGTCTATCCACCTTTCCTCCTCCCTCCTCTCTCTCTCTAATTGGACAACCCCTCTGGTGATAAAAATAACTTCGCCTCACAGACACCACCCCCTCACCCCCTCACACACCACCCTTTTCCACCCACCGGCGCTCCGAAGCTTACCTGTACTTACCAGCTGGGGGGATTGTTGTATACAACAACAACAACAACAACAACAACACACACACACACACACACACACACACACACACACACACACACACACACACACACACACACACACACACACACAACACCAGTTCTTTGTTTTCGAGTGTCACATTACCTGCAAAGAGTGGACCTGCTTCGAACTGTACTCAGACTTTCCTCTTCACACACAGCTCGTCAAATACCATCTACTCGTTATTAATATTACCCATTTCAAGTTTCAACAGCAAAGAGTTAACCCACCCACCCCCGAAACACCACCCCTCACACACACCCACCCCCTCTGCCCCTATAGCCCCCTCACCTCTCACACCAAAAGAAAGAAAGAAAGAGACAGTTAAAGAAAAGAAGAAGAAGAAGAAGAAGAAGAAAAGAAAGAAAGACAGGGGAAGGATGAATAATGTAGCAGCTGGTTTTCAGTGTTGGAGCAACACACCACCACAACACAAAAAAGGGGAAGCAAAAGAACAAGGAAAAAAAAACAACAATTCCTGCCTAAACTGCTAAAACAAAGAGATGGGAAGCGGGCACAGTGCCAGACAGACAGAGACACAGACACAGACTGATGGTGGTGGTGGTGGTGGTGGTGGTGGCTCCGTCAGGACTGACTGCTAGTTCCAGGGCTAGGCTAGGCAAGGCCACTACGCTCGGCTTGTATCTGCTCCGTCGACGGCAGTGCTGTCTATGCTTACTAGCTAGCTGTGGCGGACTAGCAATAAGCTGTTTTCCACTGGCTGCTTCCAGAAACGTTCAAAGTCTGTTGAACACAGGCAGGCAAGTTCATGGGTGAAAGATGGGGAGGGAGGAAGGAGATGGGGGTGGGGGGACGTTGGGGTGATGGAAGAGGAAGAAGAAGGAGGAGGAGGAGGAGGAGAAGAAAGAAGAGGAGAAGAAGAAGAAGAAGAAGAAGAAGAAGAAGAAGAAGAAGAAGAAGAAGAAGAAGAAGAAGAAGAAGGAGGAGGAGGAGGTAGAGGAGAAGAAGAAGAAGGAGGAGGAGAAGAAGAAGAAGAAGGAGGAGGAGGAGGAGAAGGAGGAGGAGGAGCAGCAGCAGAAGAAGAATGAAGAGTAGGAGGAGGAGGAGAAGAAGAGGAGAAGAAGGAGGAGGAGGAGAAGAAGAAGAAGAAGAAGGAGGAGGAGGAGGAGGAGAAGAAAAAGGAGGAATAGGAGGAGGAAGAGGAGAAGGAGGAGGAGGAAGAGGAGAAGGAGGAGGAGGAGAAGAAGAAGGAGAAGGAGAAAAATATACGAAAGGAGAGAAAAAAGGAAGCAGAGGCTGAAAGATGGACAAAGAAAGAGAGAAATAATCGAAAGAAATGGAGAAAAAAAAACACCCAAAAAAGAATGAAAGACATAAGGATAGAGAGATAGAGATAGAGATAGATAGGTAGAAAGAGAGAGAGAGGAAGAGAGAAAGAGAGAGAATGAGAGAGAGAGATGGAGAAAGAGAGAGAGAAAGAGAGAAACAACAACAGAAAACAAACCAAAAAAAAGGGGGGGGGGGGCAGGGAGGGAGGAAGGGAGGGTTTAATTTAATGGCAGCAAGAAAGAAAGAAAGAAAGAAAGGTTAAAAAAAAAAGGAGAAAGAATTAATGTGAGAACGATAAGAAAAAAAGAAAGAAAGGAAAAAAAGAAAGACAGAAATGTAAGACGATAAACAAAAGAGTTGATGGAAGACAAAGAACAGGAAAGATAAGAAGAAAAAAGATGAAAAGGGAAAGGAAAGAAGAATGAAAGGGAGGAACAAACCAACAAACAAGAAAGAAAACCAGTGGAGTGATGGCCTACAGGTAACGTGTCCGCCTCAGAAGCGAGAAAATTTGAGCGCGCAGGTTCGAATCACGGCTTAGCCGCCGATATTTTCTCTCCCTCCACTAGACCTTGAGTGGTGGTCTGGACACTAGTCATTCGGATGAGACGATAAATCGAGGTCCCGTGTGCAGCATGTATTTAGCGCACGTAAAAGAACCCTGGAAAAAAAAAATTATGAAGAAAAATCCACTTTGATGGGAAAAACAAATAAAACTGTACGCAGGAAAAAAAAGAAAAAAAAAAAAAAAGGGGGTGGCGCTGTAGTGTAGCGACGCGCTCTCCCTGGGGAGAGCAGCCCGAATTTCACATAGAGAAATCTGTTGTGATAAAAAGAGAAATACAAATACAAATATAAACCGACGAAAGATCGCTCTGAAGAAGAACGGAGTTACGTAACGACATGAGGAAAAACGGAGTGCTATTAACAAGGGAGTGTTGACTGACTGACTCTTTATTCTTTCATTCTTTTTATTTTATTTTTTTAAATTTAATATATGTGAATCTCCTTTCTTTTTTTTTTCTTTCTGACAATAGCTTAAATTTATTTTTTTTTTTTTTATTCGTCAGTTTACAAAAGTTGTTCCCCTTCCTTCTGTCGCGAAGTGTCGATTTTACCATTTTCGACAGGAGAAAAGAGATTTAACGATACGAGTAAGAGACGTCGTTGAAAAATCGATGGCACCGGTTTTTGTTTTTTTGTTTCTGTTTGTTTGTTGTTGTTTTTTTCAAAAGCTCCCAGATTTTTTTCTTCCTGCCTTCATAATGTATTTCTTCTTCTTTTTTGTTTTGTTTGTGTGTGTGTGAGTGTGTGGTGGTTTTTGTTTGTTTGTTTGTTTGTTTGTGTGTTTTTTGCTTGTTTGTTTTGTTTTGTTGTTTTTTGTTTGCTGCCCCATCCTCTGTACCGTTTCAGTGGCATTACTTCCACGCCGTTCATTTAGATTCCCCCATACACGGCCACACCCGGGTTCGTCAGTCACAGTTCCAGCGTCGGCAGTCCGCAGGGAACCATCGTTGTTAGGTCGCCAGGAGGCCACACACCAGAGGAGACTCTGCACTGCTGCTGAGTCACTTCAGTGGTGCCTGTTCTGATTTAACGTACTTAAGACACCACCTACTAAACCCTCTACTAACGACAATAATGGCTTAGTCGCGGAGCCAGACTGACGAACGTCCCTCCCAGAGTGGAGACCGCCTCCACGTTCCGCAAACTCGTTTGTTTTTTTGTAGTCCTGTTCTTGCGGTTTTTGTTCAGAATGCAATATCGAAAGGACACACACTGAACAGACAGACCTGCATGTCATTAAACACTGTTGATGAAAATTAACGCTTGCTGCTTGGTTCTTGTTGAAATGCGAATTGGGTATGGAAGGGGGGGGGGGGGGGGAGAGGAGGGAAGGGGGGTAGGGGGAGGGGGTGAGGGGAGGGGGGGAGGTGCTAGGGAGATTCAGATACAGTGGCGGGTTGAAAACGGTCATACACGTAAAAGCCCACTCATGTATATACGAGTGAACGTGGGAGTTGCAGCCCACGAACGCAGAAGAAGAAGAAGATACATTACACT
>NC_134879.1:4904383-4911883 GCF_041734735.1 Babylonia areolata
TTTTATGATAATTTAGTATCTATCTAGCTATCTGTCTGTCTGTCTGTCTGTATCTCTCTATCTGTCTGTCTCTAACTATCTATCTGTCTGCCTATGTATGTATGTATGTATGTATGCGTGTGTGTTCACAAATGTCGAGGTCCTGGAGCAGGCAAAGACTATCAGCATCAAGGCAGTGCTGCTAAAGACCCAGCTACGTTGGGCAGGGCACGTGTCCAGGATGGAGGACCACCGCCTGCCCAAGATCGCGCTGTATGGCGAACTGTCCACTGGCCACCGTGACAGAGGAGCACCCAAGAAGAGATACAAAGACTCCTTGAAGAAAGCTCTCGGTGCCTGTCACATTGACCATCGCCAGTGGTCCGCAGTAGCCGCTGATCGAGAGACCTGGCGACGCACCATCCACCAAGCTGTCTCCTCCTTCGAAAACAACCGCAGGGCCAGCCTTGAGGACAAACGCAGAAGGAGGAAGAACCACGACGCTGCAGCCGCGAACCCAGACCAAACTTTCCCTTGCAACCGCTGCGGCCGACTCTGCTTTTCCCGCATTGGCCTTGTCAGCCATGAGCGTGCCTGCATTAGACGTGGACAACGCCCTTCCTAGATCTTCGTTTGCGAAGCCAGGCCATGATGATGCGTGTGTGTATGTATGTATGTATGTATCTCTCTCTCTCTCTCCACACACACACACACACACACACACACACACACACACACACACACATGTATTGTAACACTTCTTGTACGGGTGGAGCAGATGTATAACGAGTTATATTTGTACACCACTATTTCATCTGGCTGCAGTACATACATGTAATCAGTTTAGGTGTGGGTGAACGACCGAAAGTTTTGTATCCCACAACGTGAAGTGAAAGGACTGCATGTGCACGGTTCTCTGCAGGTTTGCAAGATGATGGATGAGGATGAGGATGATGACGATGCTGACATGATGGTCTATGTAGGTTTGGGGTTATGTACTGTACTCTTGCGTGTAGGTTCCGTGACGTTCGTTCATGATGAACGACAGATTGGCCTCGTACTATCTTCCGTTTATTGTAGTGTATGGTGGAACCCTTCAGTTTCAATATGGTTTTTTTTGTTGCTGTTTTCGGGGAGAACGCATCGCCATAATTGGATGTCATCACCTTGTTTTCTGTTTGCATGTATGTCTTTATATATTTGCTTATCTGTTAAACTGGATTGCCTTCTTCTTCTTGTTGTTGTTATTCTTGTGCTTCTACTTCTTGTTCTACTTCTTGTTCTTCTTTTTTTTTTCTATTTTTTCTGAATGATTTTTGTCACAGACCAAGAGGAAATATTTTCATCAACCGTACCTTTCAAAGCCCAATTCTCAATTTAGGAGAGGAAACAAATCGAGAAAAAGTAATTTACGACTACTTTTTTGAAAACTTAACGATGATCGGAAAATGGAACGGTTTCTAACCCAAAAGAAAAAAAAAAACCGACAAAAACAACAACAAATATCCAAGTCTTTTTGAAAATATGGCAGGTTTGTCATCCCTCAGCAAACAATTATGGCCATGATCTTCCCCCATCTGTTTCAGCTTCTCAAGGAGGCGTCACTGCGTTCGGACAAAAATCCATATACGCTACACCACATCTGCTCGGCATATACCTGACCAGCAGCATAACCCAATCTGAAGGTCCGGGGTTCAAATCTCGGTGACGGCGCCTGGTGGGTAAAGGGTGGAGATTTTTCCGATCTCCCAGCTCAACATATGTTGCAGACCTGCTTGTACCTGAACCCTCTTCGTGTGTATACGGCACGCAGAAGATCAAATACGCACGTTAAAGATCCTGCAATCCGTGTCAGCGTTCGGTGGATTATGGAAACAAGCATGCACACCCCGGAAAACGGAGTATGGCTGCCTGCATGGCGGGGGTGAAAACGGTCATACACGTAAAAGCCCACTCGTGTGCACACGGGGGAGCGTGGGAGTTGCAGCCCACGAACGAAGAAGAAGAAGAAGAAGAAAGAAGAAACAAATGAAGCACGCACATCACACAATACCTCGACTACTGCCCAGAGAATGACCACCAGTCCCATGCTTCTGACCCAAAGGCTGAGGACAACACTCACAGATCACACCCCCCACCCCCACCACCCGCCATCCGACTTGACCTTAAGGGGGGCGAATGCCAAGAGGTCCTTAACCTTCAATTCAGCACATCGTGTGCTTCAAAGCGAAGGGGGGTAGGTAGGTTCCCTCACGTCACGTCACTTAGGGCCGTCCACAGTCACGTAACGCAGGAAGAGCGCTTACAGATGCTGCGGTGCCGTGCGGTACGTACAGAGTACAACGTGCTTAGCAAGGCCGGGTCTTATTATAGCCACGTTTGAGGTAAAGTGCACTTAGAGCCACGTAAAACGTCGTGAAGGGAAAACAGCAATTACAACCATGTAAAATTGTACAAAGTGGATGGCAGCTCTCGCCTACAGAAAAAGGGAAAAGAAAAAGAAAAAAAAAATCTGGTGTAAACTGACTTTGACGGCAATAATAGCCACATGAAACGGCATGAGAACGAAAGGCACTAACGTGGACCATGAAATAAGTACAAAGCGAAAGGTGCCTACCGACACATGAAGTGGTGCCAAAAGGAAATGTGTTTACAGCCACATGATAATCACGTGTTAGCTTAACGGTGGTGCTTACAGCTTATCTACTAGTGCAAAACGAAAGCACCCAATTAAAACCACATCACTGATGTGGCAGAAAAAAAAGAGAAAGGCACTTGCAGCCACATTCATGTGGTACAAATAGAAAGACAAACATGTGGAGTGATAGCCTAGATGTAACGCGTCCGCCTAGGAAGCGAGAGAATCTAAGCGCGCTGGTTCGAATCACGGCTCAGCCGCCGATATTTTCTTCCCCTCCACTAGACCTTGAGTGGTGGTCTGAACGCTAGTCATTCGGATGAGACGATAAACCGAGGTACCGCGTGCAGCATCCACGGCAACAAAAGGTTTGTCCCTGGCAAAATTCTGAACAACTGCGCGCGGGAAAAATACAAAAAAAAGAAAAAAAAAAGGAGGGGGGTGGGGGGATGCAGGGGGGGAGGCGGGGGGAGGGGGGGGGCTGAGTGGAGGGGGCGGGGTGAGGGAGGGGGCTCTCAGTGTAGCGATGCGCTTTCCCTGGGGAGAACAGCCCGAATTTCACACAGAGAAATCTGTTGGAACAAAAATTAGTAATACAATACAATATACAGCCACACCAGCCGGCATATCAAATGCAGCACACGGCAATATCTGGCTTTGATCACTGTCTCAAATGTCAACGTTACAACGCTCTGAAAACCAGTGGGCGACACCCGGTGTGCTAACTACCTTACCCCCTCCACCACGGCAGGACTCCAGACCTGTCCTCACTTCGCTGAAAGCATTGGGAAGAAAAGTTTGATGGAAGCCTTCAAAGAAAAAGAAAAGCTTGTTAAAAGCCTTCAAAGAAAAGCTTGTTGAAAGCCTTCGAAGAAAAGCTTGTTGAAAGCCTTCAAAGAAAAAGAAGAGCTTGTTGAAAGCCTTCAAAGAAGAGCTTGTTGAAAGCCAAAGAAGAGCTTGTTGAAAGCCTTCAAAGAAAAGCTTGTTGAAAGCCTTCAAAGAAAAGCTTGTTAAAAGCCTTCAAAGAAAAGCTTGTTAAAAGCCTTCAAAGAAGAGCTTGTTGAAAGCCTTCAAAGAAAAGCTTGTTGAAAGCCTTCAAAGAAGAGCTTGTTGAAAGCCTTCAAAGAAAAGCTTGTTAAAAGCCTTCAAAGAAAAGCTTGTTGAAAGCCTTCGAAGAAAAGCTTGTTGAAAGCCTTCAAAAGAAAAGTTCGATGGAAGCCTTCAAAGAAAGCTAAAAGCTTTACGAAAGCCTTGAAAGAAAAACTCGATGAAAGCCTTAAAAGATTAGCTCGAGGAAAGTCTTGAAAGAAAAGTTTGTTGAAAGCCTTAAAATAAAAGCTTAATGAACAGAGAAAAGAACTTGATGAAAGCTTTAAAAGAACTTGATCAAAGCGTTAAAAGAAAAAAAAAACTTGTTAAAAGCCTTCAAAGAAAAACTTTACGAAGACTTAAAAAAAAAGAAGAAGACAAAAAAGACCGATGAAAGCCTTTAAAGAAAACAAACAAACAAAAGAACTGGGCTCGATGAAAGCCTAAAATGAAAAAGAAAACAACTTTTGAAAGCCGTAAAAGGTAAACCTGACTTGATGAAAACCTTAAAAGAAAAAACTCGACTTCATGAAAACCTTGATAAGAAAATTTCTTAAAAGAAAAAAAAAAATCATCATCATCATCATCATCATCATCTTCGTCATCATCAATGCTGTTGTCCTCATATCAAATTAGCGGTGACTGTTCTGTTTCCCATGCTGTCTGATCTACACTTGGTTAATTAAGTTGCTGTATAATTATGCATATGTAAGAACCTTCCATTTCTGCGAAATATAACCTTTCGAGGCCGGCGGGGGAAAGACAACGTGTAGTGTACGTCTTGCAGCAGCAGCAGCAGCAGTTGCAGCAGCAGTGGTAGCAGTAGTAGTAGTAGTAGTAGTAATAGCAGCAGCAGCAGCAGCAGCAGTAGTAGTAGTAGTGGCAGCAAAGGCAGCAGCAACAGTAATGGCAGTAGTGGTAGTCGTAATAGTTAGGAGGAGGAGGGAAAAACCAGGCCAAGAGTACAACCACATGGCACTCCCCCGTGCCAGGGAAAAGTTAATCGCTCACATTTCCACCAAAAGGACAGAAACCGCGTGTCGGTCTGTCCTCAGCACTGGATCAACAACATAGGTTCTTGGGGGTGGGGGGGTGGGGGGGGGGGGGTGATGCGGGGGTGCGTGAGGGGATGGGAGAAGGAGAGAGAGACAGAGACAGAGAGACAGACTGAGAGACAGTCAGAGAGACATGGGAATATTATTGTCTGGTTTAGTATCTCTATCTCACCCCCCCCTCCCCCCCCACACACACACACACGTTGCATGAGTGTTAAAAAGCAGCAGCATATCGAATGGCATTAGAATAGTAATCAACAATTGTGTTTGTATATCAATCAGTTCCTCCACCCCCCCCCCCCCCCCGTGTGTGTGTGTGTGTGTGTGTGTGTGTGTGTGTGTGTGTGCGTGCGTGCGTGCGCCCGCGCGCGCGCGCGCGTGTGTGTGTATGTGTGCGTGTGTCTAAGAGAGAGAGAGAGAGGGAAAGAGAGATAGAGAGAGAGTATGTGTGTGCGTGTGTGTGTTTGTGTGTGCAACCCACTAGGATATAATGTTCACTATGTATGACTATGGTGTAACCGCATAGTATATGTTAAAAAAAAAGAACAACAACAACAACACAACACCAGATGATTCTTATACACTATATTTTAACCCCCCTGGCGCCACTCCACGCACCCCCATACCCTTCCCCCCACCCCACTTTTCCCACACCACACACCCTGTAATAAAACGTATCATCAAGCACACCGGCTATCCCCCAGCCCACCAATGGTAACCCCCACCCCTACCCCATGGTACCCTCCCTCCCTTCATGTCCCACCTCCACCCCCCCAACCCCCTCGCCCCCCCCCCCCCCCCCCACCCACACACACATCCCCAGTACACGTGCCACATGGGGGGGTGCGGAGTGGGTGGGTGGGAGGGTGGGTGGGAGGTGGGCAGGAGGGGGGGGGGGAAATGTCAGTGCCTCATCAGGTACATGTTTGATTGATGCTTCATGACGTGACTCGGGGAAGGGTGGGGGAGAGGAGGGGGTGGTGGTGGTGGGGGGTGGGGGGGTAGTTAGAGTCGGTGTGCCTTCAACAACAACAAACAGACCACACTCTGTACTCTATCTCATCTGACAATAACAGATGGGGTTTTTGGTCCCCCCCCCCTACCCCCCGCAACCCCCCCTCCCCCCCCCCATCCCCCTGTACCCAGGCAGGCAGTGCGGGTAAGTGTCAAGGTTGCTTGCTTGCTTTGCTTTTGCTTTTGCTCTTGCTTTTTTTTGTTTTTTGTTTTTACTCTTCTAAGCCACCAACACCACCGCTCTGATGTGTGTGTGTGTGTGTGTGTGTGTGTGTGTGTGTGTGTGTGTGTGTGTGTGTGTGTGTGTGTGTGTGTGTGTGTGTGTGTGTGTGTGTGTGTGTGTGTGTGTGTGTGTGTGTGTGTGTGTGTGTGTGTGTGTGTGTGTGTGTGTGTGTGTGTGTGTGTGTGTGTGTGTGTGTGTGTGTGTGTATCTCTGTGTGTCTCTCTCTATATATATCTCTGTGTGTCTCTCTGTCTGTCTCCGTCTCTCTCTGTAAATGTCAAATTACCATTCATGTATCCATGACTATAATACGCATGCTGTACTGATATAATGATTCCCCCTTTGTTTATGTTACTGTTTCCCCTTCGAGGGCTGGATGAAGAAAAAGCATTATTTTGCTTACTCTATTACCCTGAGAAAATAAAATTTATTCACGTTTATTCTCTCTCTCTCTCTCTCTCTCTCTCTCTCTCTCTCTCTCTCTCGTTCTCCCTGTACACTCCTCTCTTTCTCCACTCACACATACACCTTCTCTCTCTCTGTGCTTTCTCTGTCTTCCACCATCTCTCTCTCTCTCGTTCTCCCCTCACCCCCCTCTCTCTCTCTCTGAATTCTCTCTCTTCCACCATCTCTCTCTCTCTCTCTCTCTCTCCCCTCACCCCCCCTCTCTCCCCCCTCATCCCCCTCTCTGCATTCTCTCTCTTCCACCACCTCTCCATCTATCTGTCTCTCTGTCTCCCACCTCGCCGCCCCGCCCCCCCCCCCCCTCTCAACCCCAACCCCCTTCCCGCCCTCAAAGGTTTCAGACGAAAGAAAAGCATTCCATTGGAGCGTTTAAAGCGGCAGTGAAAACATTCACGTCAACAAAACAAAGCACGCGCAAAGCACTTCAGCTGGCAAGGAACAATAAAAAGACACTGTGTAGAAACACACCTCAGCGAAAAAAAAAAAAGGAACAGTTTCAAAAAGCTTGTACTTTGTAGCGGCTGAGTTGTATCACTGAGAAGACGCTATAGGTAGCACTTTTTTTCTCTTCTTTTTTTTGAAACCGCACCTTGGAACACTAATATTTTTGTGTGTGTGTGTGTGAACTTTGTGGATCTATTCTATAAATTGAAACAAAGGATGCTATGGCGCATAGTTTTTGTTTGGACGGAAACCGCACGTGGAAATGCTGCATACCATCAGCGTAAGATCTGGATCAGTTCTCAGTTCTGTGTTGAAACAAGGAATGTTGTAGCATTGATTTCTTTTCAAGTTAAGCGAAACTTCGCAGTGTGGCGAATGGTTTGATTCCGGAGTCACCCAGGGAATCACCCATTAAACACACACACACACACACACACACACACACACACACACACACACACACACACACACACACACAGAGAGAGAGAGAGAGAGAGAGAGAGATCCGTAAATATGATCAATTGAATATCTGGTTTAGAGCACACTAACTAATTTCACACACACACACACACACACACACACACACACACACA
>NC_134879.1:4929383-4931883 GCF_041734735.1 Babylonia areolata
CTCCTGCACTCCTTTCTCTCTCCCCTTCTCTCTCACTTCCTCGCTCTCTCCCTCTCTCCCTCTATCTTCCTCGCTCTCTCCCTCTATATTCCTCGCTCTCTCCCTCTCTCTCCCCTTCTCTCTCACTTCCTCGCTCTCTCCCTCTCTCCCTCTATCTTCCTCGCTCTCTCCCTCTCTCTCCCTCTCTCCCTCTATCTTCCTCGCTCTCTCCCTCTCTCCCTCTCTCCCTCTATCTTCCTCGCTCTCTCCCTCTCTCTCCCTCTCTCTCCTTCTATCTTCCTCGCTCTCTCCCTCTCTCTCCCTCTCTCCCTTTCTCTCCTCTATCTTCCCCGCTCTCTCCCTCTCTCTCTCCTCTCTCTCGCCCCTCTCTCTCTCCTTCTCCCCTCCCCTTTCTCTCTCCCTCCTCTCTCTTCCTCGCTCTCTCCATCTCTCTCCCTCCCTCTCTCTATCTCCCTCTCCTTCTGTCTCCCCCCTCCCTCTCTCTCCCTCCCCCCGCCCAGAGTCTGGTCTTTTGTCGTCATGACATACAGAACAAGTAACTAGTTTAAATTAGACCACAGGCTTGTTCCTTTTCTCCAACTCAGATTTCCCTCTTGTTCTTTTGTATGGCTTTTAAAAAATTCTTTCTTTCTTTCCTTCTTTTATCTTTTTCTTTCTTTCTTTTCTTTCTTTTCTTTCTTTCTTTCATCCCTTCTTTCTTTCTTTCTGTTCTTTGTTTCTTTTCTTTACTTTCTTTCTTTTCTTTTTCTTTCTTTCTTTCATTCTTTCTTTTTATTTTCTTTCTTTCTTTCTTTCTTTCTTTTCTTTTCTTTCTTTCTATTTTCTTTTTCTTTCTTTCTTTCTTTTCTTTTTTTCTTTCTTTCTTCTTCTTCGTCATCGTCGTCTTCTTTCTTTCTTCTTTTGATCTGTCTCTGTCTCTCTGTCTCTCTCTGTGTCTCTCTGTCTCTCTCTGTGTCTGTGTCTCTGTCTCTCTGTCTGTCACGCCCACTTTTTAAAGGAGCTGTTGATGAAAGAAAACGTAGACGCCCCCCCCCCCCACACACACACACACAATTAATAGTTGGTGGCAGGCACCAATTTTTCTTCATCATCATCATTATTATTATCATCATCATCATCATCATTATTATTATTGTTGTTGTTGTTTTTGTTGTTATTATTATTACTATTACCATCATCATTATTATTATTATCATCATCATTATTATTATGAATGCAGCAACAAGCAGTGGAAGAAGGCAAAGGATATGATCACCATCACGCTGACAATATCTCCACAGACTGTACAGGACGTACCCTTTTTCCCCGCACGGATCGATGAGCACCCGATAATGTCGTGGCCAACCAACCCATCGATCGGGAAAGATATTCGTGGATCCAGCACGACATTATTGTCTGTATAAATAAATGATCATGTCTACTATCGTCTCAAAATGGTATGATCTCCATCGATTGTATTGTTCTGTTGACGGGGCGCGCGCGCGCGTGCGTGTGTGTGTGTATGTGTATGTCTGTGTGCATGCACACACACACACACACACACACACACACACACACACACACACACACACACACACATATATATATATATAGATATAGATAGATAGATAGATAGATAGATAGATATATGTTCGTCAAAATAGACTCTAAGATATCAGCTGGCAACAATCCGTTGGGTGTATGCAACATTTCAAAAGTAAATGTTTGTGTGTCCGTGTGAAGAAAATGAATGGGTTTTCTTTTTTCTCCCTCCCTCTTTAATTAGCTAGGTTTCAGCATCCTTCTTTTCGGGAGGGTGGAGGGTTGGGGAGGTGGGGACTGGGGATGCAGCGGAGAGGGGAGGGGGCAAGGGGGGAGGGTGGAAACGAGAGGGGGGGGGGGGGGGGGGGGGGGGGTGAAGTGACATTATTATCGGACGGCCATCGGTTCAGGAAACGAGTTTTCAAGGATGCAGATACCTGGCAGCTGAAAAACATCTTCTCCACACACAGCTAAACACTCCCCCCCCCCCCCCTCCCACCACCCGCGCGTCCCCGCCATCCCCCCCCCCACACCCTCACTCCTCTGGACTCCACTCCACCCCTCCCAAATACCCAACCTCTGCACTAGTCTGTCTGTCTGTCTGTCAGTCTGTTTGTCTCACCCCCACCTCTCTCTTTTTCTCTGTGTGTTTCTGTCTCTGTCTCTCTCTGTGTTTGTCTCCCTATCTCTCTCTTTCTCTCCCCCCCCCCACCCTCCCCTCTCTCTCTCTCTCCTTCCTTCTCTTCTTCTCCCACCCCCCACCACCATTTGTCTCTGTCTCTCTCTGTGTCTCTCATTCTCTTTGCCTCACTCTCTCTTCCTCCGCCTCTCTTTCTCTCTCTCTCTCGCTCTCTGTCTGTCTGTCTTGTCTGTCTCCCAATCTTTCTCTTTCTCCCTCCTCCCCCCCTCTCTCTTCCTCCTTCCTTTTCTGTCTCTCTCTGTGTCTCTGTCTCTGTCTCTGTGTCTCTCTTCCTCTTCC
>NC_134879.1:4949383-4954383 GCF_041734735.1 Babylonia areolata
ACACACATACACACACATCACCACACACACACACACACACACACACACACACACACACACACAGCGCTTAGCTGAACAGAGAGGAGCTAGATAGATAACCCAGCTTTTTTTCTTTCCTGTATGCCTTCCCACGACACCCAGCCGAATTTCGTTTTTCATTGTTGTCCTTTCCAGACACACCTTTTCATTATTATTCATTTACCTGTGTTGCTCATTTCGTGTAAACTCCTTTTTTTTTCTTCCTTTATTGATGTTAATTGTCCTTCCCAGACACATTTTCATTTTTATTCATCTATTTGTGTTGTTATTTTTTGTAAACTTCTTTTTTTTTTCTTCTCATATTCATGTTAATTGTCCTTCCCAAAGATACCTTTTTATTTTGATTCATCTATCTATGTTGTTAAGTTTTTGTAAACTTCGTATTTTTTCTTCTTCTCGTATTCATGTTAACTGTCATTCCCAGACACACCTTTTCATTCTTATTCATTAATTGTATCTGTGTTGTTCTTTTTTGTAAACTTTTTCTCTTCTCATGTTCATGTTAATTGTCCTTCTCAGAGACACACCTTTTTATTCTTATTGATTTATCTGTGTTGTTCATTTTGTGTAAACGTCTTTCCCCCCCCTATATTCATGTTATTGTACTTCCCAAACACATTTTCATTCTTATTCATCTATCTGTGTTGTTCATTTTTTTGTAAACTTCTTTTTTTTTTCTTCTTCTCATATTCATGTCAATTGTAATTCTCAAACACACCTTTCCATTCTTAATCATTAATTTTATCTGTGTTGTTCTTTTTTGTAATTTTTTTTCTTCCCATGTTCATGTTAATTGTCCTTCTCAGAGACACACCTTTTTATTCCTATTCATTTATCTGTGTTGTTAATTTTTTTGTAAACTTCTTTTCTTTTTCTTCTCATATTCATGTTAATTGTAATTCTCAAATACAACATTTCATTCCTATTCATTTATCTGTAAACTTCTCTTTTTTCTGGGCATATTAATGTTATTTGTCCTTCCCAAACACACCTTTTCATTCTTGTTAATTAATTTTATCTGTGTTGTTCTTTTTTCTTTTCTTTTTTTCTCTTCCCATGTTCATGTTAATTGTCCTTCCTAGACACACCTTTTCAATCTTATTCATTTTTTTGTGTTGCTTATTTTGTGTAAACTTCTTTTTATTTCTTCTCACATTGATGTTAATTGTCCTTCCCAAACACAACTTTTCATTCTTGTTCATCTATCTGTGTTGTTCATTTTGTGTAAAAGTTCTTTGTTTTCTTCCCATTTTGACGCCAATTAATTGTTTGCTCTCTGGACTCCGTGCAAGGAAGGAAGCAGAGAACGTGACAAATACCCATTATTACCATCACTATCATTTTACCTCTGTTCGTACCACTCTGGTTTTTCTTCAATGTCTTTGATCTTTAACTCTCTCCATACCAACGGCGAAAGAGACGACGTTAACAGCGTTTCACCCCAATTACCATCATCAAAATATTGCAAGCGGAAGGCTCTTATACTGAAGAGGTGAATGTTGACAAAGAATACCACAAATCTGACGACGGAAGCTAAAGGTTGGGTCATTCAGACATCCACAGGACATCCGAAGGGTCTGTGTAGAGGAGAAGAGAGGACTGGCCGTACTGAGTGAGTTAACCAACAATAAAGAGTGGTAGTAACTCTCTCTATACACAAGGTATCTTGTGTGTGGAGAGACTGAGTTACCACACTTTATTGTTTAACCATTTATTCCCCTAGCCTCATTCTTCATTCATATATGATCTTCAGTTGTGTGTTTAAAACAAAATTGGGTGGGGTGGATGGTGGGGGTGGGGAGTGGGGTGGATTCCATTTTGTCTATCTATCTTATCCATTCATTGCTTCATACTTATTCTTTTCTAACTTCTCCGTTCTTCTCTGAGCGGTGGAGTAAATAAAACACGCCAACACGACTTCCGTAGCTGTCTGTCTAGCCATTTATCTTATGCCTTTATCGCTCTAACCTGAAGAACCTTTTATAAAATGTCACAACGTTTCTTACTTTCTGTCGCTCCTTTTGCGATACCCGCTCCCGTTCCCCCCACCCCCAACCCTCCACCCCCCTGCCCACCCCCATCCCCCAACCCCCCCCCCCACCCCCCACCCCCCAAAAAACCCCAAACAAACAACAACAACAACAAAAACAACCAAACAAAAAAACAAACAAACAAGCAAACAAAACAAGAAACGGAAGAAAACTGCACATAGTATTGTTTTCTTGTTGGTGGTCGCTTTGGTTTCCCATATTTTTCATTGCAATGAAGAAGAAGGTGTGTGTGTGTGTGTGTGTGTGTGTGTGTGGGAGGAGGAGAGGGAATGGGATTTTGGGGGGAGGGTCTGTGCAGCCGGCTAAGAAGGAAAATAATGGTTTAATCCACCAGTGCAACACTACCATTTCCCCATTCAGTGGTCAACGACCCCTTGAAACCATTGTTGGCTTTTAGTTCGTTCGTGCCGGCACACACACACACACACACACACACACACACACACACACACACACACGTAGGCACACAGGCACGCACGCACGCACGCACACACACACACACACACGTATGCACACACGCACGCACGCACGCACACACACACACACATACACACACACACACGCACGCAAACACGCACGCACGCACGCACACACAAATAACAATAAAAGTTCCACTACCACTTCCACTACCCACCTTCCTTCTCCACCCCCCCCCCCCCCCCACACCTACTCCCAAGAAAAAGAGGAAGAAAAAGAAGCTGACTGATAAGACATATCAAGCTCTTCCTAAGCGCTGTACAAACATGGAGTCAGATCCGACTAACAGCCAGCTTGCCATCGGGCGCTCATCACTCGTTTCCTGCGTCATTCTAACGTGTGTGTCAATCACAACAGATTTCTCTGTGTGAAATTCGGGCTGCTCTCCCCAGGGAGAGCGCGTTGCTACACTACAGCGCCACCCGTTTTTGTTTTTTTGTTTGTGTGTGTGTGTGTGTGTGTGTGTGTGTGTGTTTTGTTTTGTTTTGTTTTTTCCTGCGTGCAGTTCTTTTATTATTTGTTTTTCCTATCGAAGTGAATTTTTCTATAGAATTTTGCCAGGAACAACCTTTTGTTACCGTGGGTTCTTTTTACGTGCGCTAAGTGCATGCTGCACACGGGACCTCGGTTTATCGTCTCATCCGAATGACTAGCGTCCAGACCACCACTCAAGGTGTAGTGGAGGGGGAGAAAATGCCGGCTACTGTGCCAAGATTCGAACCAGCGTGCTCAGATTCTCTCGCTTCCTAGGCGGACGCGTTACCTCCAGGCCATCACTCCACACTCATACAGACATGCAACATCACCCTGATCACAATCATCACCAAACAAACGACATGAAGTTAACACACCTTTCGTTCTCTCTCCCTCTCTCTCTCTCTCCTCCTCCCCCTCTCTCTCCCCCCTCTCTCTCCCTCCCGCCCTCTCTCTCCCTCCTTCTCTCTCTCTCTCTCTTCCTCCCCCTCTCTCTCTCCTTCTCTCTATTCCTCCCTCTCTTTCTCTCTTCCTCCCCCTCTCTCTCTCCCTCTCTCTCTCCCCCTCTCTCTCTCCCACCCGCCCTCTCTCTCCCTCCCTCCAGCCCTCTCTCTCTCTCCCTCCCTCTCACTCTATCTTCCTTCCCTGTCACTCTCTTTGTTATGTACGGCTGTCTCTTCATCCCATCCATCCATCCATCCATCCCAATTGCCTTCCTTTCTTACTTCCTTCCTACCTTCTTTCCATCCCCCCCCACCACCAGCCGACCCCCTGCCCCCACCCAGGCCCCCCCCCCCCTCACTCACTCCTGTACTCCCCCCCCCCCACTCCTTCCTCTGGAGCTGCCTGCTAATGTGCTGTGAAAAGACCGGTAAACCTCTCCAGAGGCAAACACACACGGAAAGGAAATGTATAGCCATCAATTTTCAACATCCTGGCGTGGCGTCGATTTTTTTTCTTTTTTTTCTAACCAGTCTGCTTGAACAGAACAACACGACTCTCTCTCTCTCTCTCTCTCTCTCTCTCTCTCTCTCTCTCTCTCTCTCTCTCTCTCTATCTATCTATCTATCTATCTATCTATCTCTCCAAGGTGTCGCTAATCTCTTATTCGTTTATTTTGTTACAATTTTGTTTTTCCTTTCTGTTCCATCTGTATCTGTTTTTGCACCATTTTGTTCTAATAAGTAACTACTAATGTCACTAGAGCTTTACAGTGTTCAGTGTTCTCTCTGTGTGTGTGTGTGTGTCTGTGTGTGTGTGTGTGTGTGTGTGTGTGTTGAAACTCCCTTTCCTCAAGAGGTGCTCGGAGACATTCGGAAAACGTGTGTGGGTATCTCAGTTCTCAGTTCTGTTTCTTTGGCTCCAGAGCCGTCCGTGACCAGAAGGAGAAGAAAGGATACGAGGAACCTTTCTTTGGTGTCATGTCTGTCTGTCTGTCTGTCTGTCTGTCTCTCTGTCTTGTATTGTGACGTGCTGCGTTGTGCTCTGTTGTATTGTATTGTATACATTTCTCTGTGTGAAATTCGGGCTGCTCTCCCCAGGGAGAGCGTGTCGCTACACTGAGAGCGCCACCCATTTTTTTGTGTTATGTTTTTTCCTGCATGCAGTTTTTTTTTGTGTATGTTTTCCTATCGAAGTGGATTTTTCAACAGAATTTTCCCAGGGACAACTCCTTTGTTGCCATGGGTTCTTTTTACCTGCGCTAAGTGCATGCTGTACACGGGACCTCGGTTTATCGTCTCATCCGAATGACTAGCATCCAGCCCACCACTCAAGGTCCAGTGGAGAGGGAGAAACTAATGGCGACTCTGCCGGGATTCGAACCAGTGCGCTCAGATTCTCTCGCTTCCTTGGCGGACGCGTTACCTCTAGGCCATCACTCCACATCTTATTATATCTTGCTGTGTTGCGTTGTGTTGTGTGTGCTGTGTTGTATTCTATTGCATCTTATTGTGTTGT
>NC_134879.1:4961883-4974383 GCF_041734735.1 Babylonia areolata
GAGGCACACACAGGAATGTCAGCTTAACTAACGCCGCGAGCAAGTGAAAGCTTGCCGTGAAGCCAGCTGAGCGCTCGGCTACACATATGAAGTCACCGCTTCGCGCTATACTAACACGAGTATCAATATGGCTGATTTAACACTTCCGCTGGCTTCAGTTAGCAAAGGGGCTCAAAGAAGGCATGCGCTATCCACCTATTTTTAGATCAGAGCCCCAAACCTCTGCAGTGACAAAGTGAACCGACCACCAACTTAGCTGGGGCCTCAAATGGGACTCAAGAATGCTTTTGCTTGTCCCCCCACCCCACCATAACTGTTTTGGGGGGTTCACTAAGCAGACAGGTAGGCGCAACATGAACACAAAAATCGCCTCTATGCAACTGGAAAGAAAGGAGAAGGGGTGGGGGTGGGGGTGGGGGTGGTTGGGGTGGAGGGGAGGGAGGGAAGAGGGCCGGGGAGGCGGGGGGTGGATGGGGTGGAGGGGAGGAAGAGTACTTTCCAAAACACTTCACTATCTTCTTCTTCTGCTGCTGTTGCTGCTGCTGCTTCTGCTTCTTCTTCTTCGTCATCGAATAAACGATTCGGTTCAGAAGACACAGCTGCTACAACTACTGCGGTTTTAGAAGTCAATCTTCTTCTCTGCTTCTTCGAGAGAGAGAGAGAAAAAAAAAGAAAAGAAAAAAAGATTCTGTTCAGAAGACAGAGTTCCTACAGCCACAGCTGCTGCGGGTTTAGAAGTCAAAGCGGCTGTGTCCATCAGCAAGCCCTACCATACCCACCCCCCCCCCGGTCCATCCATCGTCTCTTTTCGGCTATCAGCGGCGTGAAGCGATGAACGATATGATGATGGCTTTAGAGAGTGCCGACGCCACTTTTCCGGCCGAAGAGAGTTTTCATGTCGGCAGCACGCAATGCCAGAGAGAGAGAATTGTTTCATACTACTGGTAGGACTTGGAGATGTGTGTGTGTGTGTGTGTGTGTGTGTGCTTGTGGCTTGTGTTACGTTTCTGTCGTCACCCAGTGAAGGTGATACCCCCCCCCCTCCCCACTACCTGCTTACCCGTTGATCTGTCGGGGGAATCTCTCACAGGAGGCTGTTGATTTGTTGTTGTTGTTGTTGTTTCTGTCGCGAAAACAGTAGCGTCTGTTATCTAACACGACTTGTATAAAACTTGTGTGTGTGTGTGTGTGTGTGTGTGTGTGTGTGTGTGTGTGTGTGTGTGTGTTTGTGTTTGTGTGTGTGTGTGTGTGTGTGTGTGTGTGTGTGTGTGTTGTTATTGTTGTTGTTGCTGTTGCTGTTGTTGTTGTAGGTGCTGTTACAGAGATGACATTGTTGCTCTGTCAATGAGAGGAGAAAAAAAACCTAACGCACCAAAGAAAACAAAAACAAAAACAACAACAACAACAACAAACCAACAAGAAAACCCAAAAGATCATTTAATTCAAACCAGTTTATTTCGCCACCATATTATATACATTGTCCGACCGGAAGTTGACGCTCCTTGTGAATGCCCCATCCATCAATCCGGGACCCCATTGACGCTGTCTGTGGTTGTCGTATCCACCAATCGCATGCCTCGTTTCGTCACATGCTTTGTTTTGTTTTTTCTTAGCAACTTCGGTGAAGCATATGCTGGTGCCAGTAATTCAGCTATAAACAAGCTTTTGACACGTCGGTGTGAGTTTAAATCGCCTCATAATTCCGTGCTCAGTCACACTGCAATGAGTACTTGATATCTGCACTCAGGTCCATCGAAGACTGAGTGTATCTGTCTGTCTGTCGATCGATGGAATATAGACTGTGTTCAGTGAGCTATAAAGAGTATTGAAAAGTTTTTTTGTATGCTTGCCTTCTTTGAGAGTGTCGTGTGAATACCGTTTCGTTTTATACAGCTAAATCAGCAAGTACTTTTATACAGCTAAATCAGTAAGTACTTTTATACAGCTAAATCAGCAAGTACTTTTATACAGCTAAATCAGCAAGTACTTTTATACAGCTAAATCAGCAAGTACTTACAGCTAAATCAGCAAGTACTTTTATACAGCTAAATCAGCAAGTACTTTCATAGCTAGAGTAGGAAACAGGTTTTAGACAGCTAAACTAGCAAACCATAATCTTGCTTTAAGAAAAAAAAAGGAAAAAAAGAAGGGTATCGGCTTTGGCGAGATAACTAACGTCGTCTGTGCAGTTCGTATTACTTCATTTTTAAGTTGAGAAAAGGAGCCCACATGTTTTTAGTTATACACAGTACTTCTAACAATTATCCAACGTGTCCCGCTAGCTTGTTGATCAATTAGAATTACTTCCCTGTTATGACTGAACACTTGGCTTATTATATCAGAGATTGGCGTCAGGTTACAGTTGGGCCAACAGCGAGGTGAGAACCGTGTGATCAATTGTTTCTCCACGGCACTGGAAATTCTTTTACAGCTTAGTTTTCGTGAGGGACTCTCAAATTAGGAGGCAAGATTGCACTGACTTTTATTGCTGCAGCTTTGGGGGCTAGTTGGCCTTTGGGGACCATCACCACGCCGACTGTCCTTCATCTCTCTTGTCCAGGAGAGTGGGATGTAACTTGGGCAAGACCGCAATAATCGAATTCTTGCCTAGATAGTCGGACCAGCAGTTGCATCTACTGATGCTGTGATGATCAAAGTCGGACACGACTGATGATCATACTTTGATGGTCTGTGTACGTGGGAACAGTTCACCTGTTGGGTCCTTTTGTCTTTTGTTGCACCTCCCCTCACCCCTCGGATTGACGATACTGAACAACGATTCTCATTCTGGGTTTGATTCTCCAGCGATACCATTCTGAACGGTGACGGTTCGTTCTCTGAGCCGAGTGTGCTAACTAAACGAAGATGGAAAATGCCTGAACAGTCTGCTCTGATAGACTGTCTGAAGATTGACAGCTTTGAGAAGAACATTAGGAACCATCCCTTCTTTATTACCAAACCAACATTTTTTTCCAACACCGCCCACATTATGTTTCGTATGAGTTTGGAAATTCGTTCGAAGAAAGGGACGTTGTTGTTGTTGTTGTTGTTGTTGTTGTTGTTGTTGTTTTCTTTTCATACACGTACTGAATTGAAACGAACAGCTCCTGATGAAAACAAGGTGTGCGCTATCAGGACTTGTTCCCACTGCTGACGATGTCAATGACAGCTGTTATGAGGACGATAACATAAAAGAATCTGCTTATTGAACGGATTACTTCAATCATGATGATTTGCATGACTGGTTTTTCTCAACTCCAAACTTCATCACGAGGTGTGCGTGTTCCCCCCCCCCCTACCGCCCCCCACCCCCCTTCCCCCGAGTAAACTAACATGTTTAACGCAGGCGCTGCCTCACTTTATTATCATAAACACGTGATGCTTTTCCTGGTGTATTAACGTTCTGAATCTCAATGCGTGTGTGTTAACGCGTGCACAAAAAGATCAAAAAAAGAAAAAAAGAAAAAAGAAAAAAAGAAGTTTTATGATGAAACAGCCGTTGGAGAGTGCTTTAAAATGCTTGTTTAAGAGAACATGAAAGACATACACCAATCAACGTACAGGTGGGACGTTAATGGAACTAATGTTTTTTCCTCAGTTTGTTTCGTCATTGTTTTCTTTTTCGTCCATGTTCATATATTTATCATTTGCGTGTGTTCGAAGAGGCGAGTTAGTGACAAGCTCCTGTAGTTATTTTCATTATCATTTCATTATTGTTATCGTCATCGCGGTAATTATCACTGTCGAAGTTGCTGTCATCTTCTTCAAATTGATTAAAGCTGCGATTGTTTTGTTGCAAAAGTGGGACTGGGGAAACTGTTGTTTGTTGTTGTTGTTGTTGTTTTTTTTTCTGAATGTTACGACCGTACTATTGCTGTTCTTGGTGTTGTTTAGGATTCTTGTTGATGATGACGATGACGAAGATGAAGACGACAATCTATTGCAATTGTCATTGCTAATGATTTATGTTTGAGTTTTGTTTTCTCCACTATTTTGTGTCAGCTGGCTGAACGTCATTGTCTTTAGTTTCCTGACCGTTACTTTTTGGCTCCTGTCTTGTTCCTCTTGTCATGCTGCTGTCCATTTCATCTGAATTTTGGTTAATGTGAAAGAAAAAAAAAGGAAAAATATCAGCCAAAATCCAGTAACCGATTCAACAACCGATGCTCCAATGTACTTGATAATTCGAGAATTATAACAAAAACATGTTTTTTTCTCCACAACCGCACTTGTATAAAAGTAAAGAAAAGAAGCAGCAAAAAAAAAAAGAATAGAAACTAACACGACATTAAAAATGTACTGAAATGACAAAATGTGCAGAAACGGAAACACGCGAAAGTTTGACCATATGACGTTTCGTTCAAAGAATATAGATATGAAGCCAACAAAACCTTCCCCTTGTCATTTCACACCTAACATGCACAAACCCACCCGTGACTCAGCACCCAAAGGTTCTCCTCCCAACAAAACGCCAAGCACTCCGATTTAGTATGATGACGCCAGCAGCAGGAAATAAACTTGTCAGGTCTACAATGTTTTTTTTTTCTTTCTTTCTTTCTCTCTCCCCCTTTCTTCTTATCTTATCACAATGGGCAGACAAGTCAGGAATTCGCGGATATAGAGAATGTGAAAATATTGGGCATCAAATCAGGACTCCCCGCAAAGACCCCTGGACTACGATTCTCCATCTTCTGCTCTCTTTTTGACTTCCTCCTCTCCTGCCTGTCCGTTTTCAGAACCAGTTTCTTCCCCTGGTCTTTCTTCTTTTTTGGGGGGGTGGGGGTGGGGTGGGGCGGGGGGCAGTGGGGAACCCGGGGGGGCGGGGTTGGGGGGGTACCCAAGATTGACAGCTCACCGCGGGGTACTTGCATTTCTCCTGGCGAGGACGGACCTCATGGCGAGCTCGGCATTCTTCACGAGATGGTCCAGCTATGAAAATAGTCACTAGGGGCTATCAAGAGACGTCAGTGCTATGAAGTACGGGCCCGCCTGTCTTCCCCCCCCCTCCCCCTCCCCACAATCCCCCTCCCCCCCCTCCCCTTCCCTTGTCCCAAAATACCCCGACTTACGGCTCCTGTGGCGCAGGAAATAGAATGGCCGGGTAAAAATAACTTCTAGTGCCGGGGAGGTGAGGGGGAGAAGCCAGTGACTTTTTTGTTGGTTGGTGATGGTGATAGTTTGATGATACCAGAACGATCCGTTTTTTATTATCATTATCCCTCTTGGCCTCCCATCCACCTTCTCTTTCTCGCTCTCTGTCTGTCTGTCTGTCTGTTTCTCTCTCTCTCTCTCTCTCTCTCTCTCTCTCTCTCTCTCTACATGGCTCTCTGTGTCTCTGTCTCTGTCTGTCTGTCTCTCTCTGTCTCTGTCTCTCTCTCTCTCTCTCTTTCTCTGTATGACTCTGTCTCCGTCTCTGTCTTTGTCTGTCTGTCTGTCTGTCTTTTTCTCCTCTCTTTCTGTATGACTCTCTGTCTCTGTTTCTGTCTTTGTCTGTCTGTCTTGTCTGTCTTTTTTTCTCTGTCTCTCTCTCTCTCTGTCTCTGTCCCTCCGTCTCTGTCTCTGTCTGTCTGTCTGTCTCTTTCTCTACTTCCTAATCGCTTTCCCTGTGCCCACAGCGTCCTCCTTCCTTCCCACCCTCTCTCCCCATAAGGACGTTAGCCAGGACCATAAGGACGTTAGCCAGGACTATAAGGACGTTAGCCAGGACCATAAGGACGTTAGCCAGGACCATAAGGACGTTAGCCAGAACACTAAGTCAGGCCATTAGTGCATGCATGTATATTTGTTGTACCTATCAGAGTGGACGTCTTCTGCAGAATTTTGCCAGAGGACAACATTGCCATGGGTTCTTTTCCAGTGGCTAACGTCCGCATGGTCCTGACTTTAGTCCTTAGTGTCCTTAAGGCCCTGGCTAATGTCCTTAAGCTGACGTCCTTAAGGTCCTGACGAACGTCCATATGGTCCTTGTAAACGTCCGTAAGGGCCTGATTAACTTCCTTAAAGTCATGATTCAAGTTCTTAAATCAAGGTCCTGGTTAACGTCCGTAAGGTCCTAGCTTACGTCCCTTAAGGTCATGATTTACATTCTTGAATTAAGGTCCTGGCTAACTTCCTTAAGGTCCTGGCTAACGTCCTTAACGTCAAGTTGTTCAGGGGCTCAAGTCTTGATATAGGCGCGGAGGAGAGCCCTATGTCACAACAAATGATACTGTCCATGCGAAAGTTGAATCCGTTTTTTTTACGGGAATACGCTGAAACTTTTGTGCTAGTAGTCTGCTACCCACACGGAAACGGGTGGCGCGCCTATACTACTGTACGCCAAAACCGGATCAGAGAAAAACGTGTGGGAGGGGGGGGGGGGGGGGGGGGGTTGGGGGGGGGGGGGCGTGGGGGGCTGGTAAGGGGGGGGGGCTTGTGGAGGTGGTGGGGGGGCGGTGGGGGGTGGAAGAGGAGACGTAGTAGTTGAAGGGAGAGAGAGACGGGGGGGTGGGGAGGCGGGGGCAGGGGAGGTATGGAGGGTGTTTTGTTGGGGCGGATTTTTAGCCCAGGAAACTCAACAGATGTTGCAAGCTCGACTGGAAAACAGCGCCTTCTGTTTTTCATACTTGCCCACAAAGCTGAGCAGGCCGGGGTGCGAGGCAGGCAAATTGGTGTTGTTCTTTCTCCGGCGTTCCTGGCGCTGTTGACTGCACACCGCCCACTTTCTGTCCCTCTCCCTTCATCAAGCTTTTTGGGGTCTTGTTCTTTTCTTCTTCTTCGTTTTTTGTTGTTGTTTTTTTTCAAGTTTCTACTCACACACACACACACACACACACACACACACACACACACACACACACACACGCACGCACGCACGCACACACACACACACACACACACACACTCACCAAACAAACACATGCACACACACTGACACACTCTCTCACTCACACACTCTCTCACACACACACACGCACGTACACACACACACACACACACACACGCATACATACATGCACGCACGCGCTCACACACACTGACATACACACATACACATACACACACATACACACAGACACACAGACACACACACACACACACACACACACACACACACACACACACACACGTACACACGCATGCAGACACGCCAAACACACACACACACACGCGCACACACACACACACACACACACACACACCACACACGTGCAAGCACTGCGCACTCTTCTTTGTCAATGGGGTGTTGCATGTACCACAGGCACTCCTTTCCTGTTCCCATGGGGGCTGGTCTGAATCAACACCTTCCATTTCCAATACAAAACAAAGGATTCAAATCAAAGGCGAGCGCTCAAATACACAGACACTCACACAGACACAGACACAGACACAGACACACACACACACACACACACACACACACACACACACACACACACACACATATACACACACACACACACACACACACACACACACACAAGAAAGAGAGAGAGAGAGAGAGAGAGAGAGAGAATGAATTTTGTTTGCTATACGAGTCTGTAATTCAAACTGGTGTTCTATTGTAAAACAAGCAAACAAGACTGTGATCTACACACACACACACACACACACACACACACACACACACACACACACACACACACATACACACACACACACACACACACACGTACGCACGCACGCACGCACGCACGCATCGCACGCACACAAACCAACGAACACACGGCTTCTAAGAGCAACTTGAAAACGAAAGTCAGCATGGCAGGTTTCAAACAACGTCAGTTCGGTCTACTTAGACCTCAAACAAAGAAAAGGGTTTTTTGAAGGCGTAAAAACAAACAGAATCGACAGGCAGCTTTTCGCTTTGTTTTCGTTTTGTTTTGTTTTGTTGTTGGGTTTTTTCTCCAGGTTTTTGGGTGTGGTTTTTTTGTTTTTGTTTTTTTTCTCTCTCTCTCTCTCTATTTTTTTTTCTTTCTTTTAAATTCAGACTTGCACATGCTCCATCACCCACCCGTGGTGTGTGTGTGTGTGTGTGTGTGTGTGTGTGTGTGTGTGTGTGTGTGTGTGTGTGTGTGTGTGCCTGCACGTGTGTGTGTGTGTGTGTGTGTGTGTGTGCGTGCCTGCACGTGTGTGTGTGTGTGTGCTTGCACGTGTGTGTGTGTGTGTGTGTGTGTGTGTGTGTGTGTGTGTGTGTGTGTGTGTGTGTGTGTGTGTGTGTGTGTGTGTGCTTGCACGTGTGTGTGTGTGTGTGTGTGTGTGTGTGTGTGTGTGTGTGTGTGTGTGCGTGTGTGCTTGCACGTGTGTGTGTGTGTGTGTGTGTGTGTGTGTGTGTCTTTCCTGGTGAGTGGCCGGCAGTAGGAGTGTCGTTGTTGTGTTGTTGTCAAACTATTTTGTTAGATTTGATTTTCCGCCTCTTTCACCCCCTGAAAACACCACACAGTCCCGCTGGTGATTGATTCATAAATCGACCCATTGCACTGGGCCCACAGACCTTTCGGATAGCGATTAGCAACACTCTCAGCCTCCCTGCCTTGCCTCGATGTGATCGGCAGTCACCTGGTGGAAAGGGGTTGTCCTGGTGTTAAGTCTCGCTGCTGGACTTTTGGGGTGGGTGGGGGTTAGGGTGGGGGTTGGGGTGTGTGCGTGGAAGGGTCAGGGGGGTTAGGGGGCGGGGGGTAGTGGACTTTCGCCAGCAGATCTGCTTGGATTTAATAAAAGTAACAAGAGGTCCCCTGGTGGTATCAGTCTGTTTTTTTTGTTGTTGTTTTGTTTTGTGTGTGTGTGTGTGTGTGTGTGTCTGTCTGTCTGTCTGTCTGTCTATGTCTGTGTGTGTGTGTGTGTGTGTGTGTGTCTGTGTGTGTGTGTGTCTGTGTGTGTGTGTGTGTGTGTCTGTCTGTCTGTCTGTCTGTCTATGTCTGTGTGTGTGTGTGTGTGTGTGTGTCTGTGTGTGTGTGTGTGTGTGTGTGTGTGTGTGTCTGTCTGTCTGTCTGTCTATGTCTGTGTGTGTGTGTGTGTGTGTGTGTGTGTGTGTGTGTGTGTGTGTGTGTGTGTGTGTGTGTCTGTGTGTGTGTGTGTGTGTGTGTGTGTGTCTGTCTGTCTGTCTGTCTGTCTATGTCTGTGTGTGTGTGTGTGTGTGTCTGTCTGTCTGTCTGTCTGTCTGTCTGTCTATGTCTGTGTGTGTGTGTGTGTGTGTGTGTCTGTGTGTGTGTGTGTGTCTGTGTGTGTGTGTGTGTGTGTGTGTGTGTGTGTGTCTGTCTGTCTGTCTATGTCTGTCTGTGTGTGTGTGTGTGTGTGTGTGTGTCTGTCTGTCTATGTCTGTGTGTGTGTGTGTGTGTGTGTCTGTCTGTCTGTCTATGTCTGTGTGTGTGTGTGTGTGTGTTTTGTAGGGGGAGGGAGGAGGAGGGGTGAGAGGGGGTATCTATCTGGGTGTGTGTATGTGTGCACGTGTCTTTGTGTGCATGTGCGTATATATGTGTGTTCACGCGCGTGTGAGTACATGTATTATCAAGCGCGTGTGTGCGTGTGTGCATGCGTGCGTGCGTGCACACATGCTTGTGTGTGTGTGTCAAGTCTGTACGTGCGCGTGTGAATGCATGTAGTGAGTGAGTGTGTGTGTGTGTGTGTGTGTGTGTGTGTGTGTGTGTGAGTTTGTGTGTGTGTGTGCGTGCGTGCGTGCGTGTGAATGCGTGTAGTGAGTGTGTGTGTGTGTGTGTGTGTGTGTGTGTGTGTGTGTGTGTGTGTGTGTGTGTGAGAGTATATGTGTGTGTGTGTGTGTGCGCGCGCGCGCGCGCGTACAGCTTACACACGTGCCAAAAAAATAACCGGGCGAATGCAGCATCACTTTGTCAATGTCACTGGAGACATGCTTATTACACCTTGTGCCGGATTCTGGTAACATCGTATAAACTGAAACAGTCTGCACCACGATTCCCAGTCTGTGTTAAAACTATCACAAGGATTTTTTCCCCATGCTGACAAGCCTATTTATACAACAAGGACAACAAACCGAAACGATAACAAAACAATGGAAATAATAATAATGGTGCTAAAAATAGAATGAACTAATTTATATTAAGATGGAATAAATAGAATATAACAAAATAAGTTATGAAAA
The DNA here is from genome assembly GCF_041734735.1 of Babylonia areolata. Taxonomy (NCBI): domain Eukaryota; kingdom Metazoa; phylum Mollusca; class Gastropoda; order Neogastropoda; family Buccinidae; genus Babylonia; species Babylonia areolata. The sequence continues at coordinate 4,971,980 of NC_134879.1, forward strand.
AAAAAATCACACCAATCATAAACGTCTTCGTTGCTGCTTTCCATGCCAGTGGGCGTACGAAGCAATATGTAAGTAAGTAAATAAGTAATCATAGGTATCATGGACAATAAAAAAAAAAACATTTTGATCAATGGAATTAGTAGTACACAGGTTGGTGAAGAAAGAACAAGGTTGTGTAGGTTCGGAAAAAGACGGGTAGATGGGAAATACTCAGGTGATTCACCTTGCACAATACATGCCAAGAGAGAGAGGGGGGGGGAGAGAGGGGAGAGAGAGAGAGACAAAGCGAGAGGGACAGAGAGACACAGGGAGAGAGAGAAAGGGAGAGAGACAGACAGACACAGGGAGAGAGAGAAAGGGAGAGAGACAGAGAGACACAGGGAGAGAGACAAAGCGAGAGGGACAGAGAGACACAGGGAGAGAGAGAAAGGGAGAGAGACAGAGAGACACAGGGAGAGAGAGAAAGGGAGAGAGACAGAGAGACACAGGGAGAGAGACAAAGCGAGAGGGACAGAGAGACACAGGGAGAGAGAGAAAGGGAGAGAGACAGACAGACAGAGATGGGAGAGAGAGAGGGGGAAGGGAGATAGAGAGAGAAGAGTGAGAGAGAGGGAGAGAGAAAGGGAGAGAGAGAGGGGAGAGGAGAGGGGGGGGGGAGAAAGGGAGAGAAAGAGAGCGGAGGTAAAGAGAGGGAGAGAGAGACAGGAAGACAGAGAGAGAGGGAGAAATGAAGAGAGAGACAGAGAGAGAGAGAGAGAGAGAGAGAGAGAGAGAGAGACAGAGAGAGAGAGAGAGAGACAGAGAGAGAGAGAGAGAGATTACTGACGAGTGTTTTCAGGAAAAGTTTCAGTTTGTTTCTTAAGAAGGCGTCGTCACAGTGTTGAGTCAAATCCATATACGCTGCACCACAGCTGCTAGACAGATGCCTGACCAGCAGGATAACCCAACGTGTAGAGTGCATGCATGTGGTATCTGTGTACCTCTCACAATGGATTCCATGTACAGAACTTTGCCAGAGGTTTGCAGCCCAGTCCAGCGTCCCTGTCAAACCTGGAGTGTATGTATGTGGAGTGATGGCCAAGAGGTAACGCATAGGAAGCGAGAGAATCTGAGCGCGCTGGTTCGAATCACGGTTCAGTCGCCGATATTTTCTTCCCCTCCACTAGACCTTGAGTGGTGGTCTGGACGCTAGTCATTCGGATGAGACGATAAACCGAGGTCCCGTGTATAGCATGCACTTAGCGCACGTAAAAGAACCCACGGCAACAAAAGGGTTGTTCCTGGCAAAATTCTGTAGAAAAATCCACTTCGATAGGAAAAACAAATAAAACTGCACGCAGAAAAAAATACAAATAATGGGTGGCGCTGTAGTTTAGCGACACGCTCTCCCTGAGGAGAGCAGCCCGAATTTCACACAGAGAAAATTTAATATGTTGTGACAAAAAGAAATACAATTACAATTACAAATACAAATATAATGCATATCATATTTGTGCACCCATCAGAGCGGATTTCTCCTTCAGAATTTTGCCAGAGGACAACATTTATGTTGCCATGGGTTCTTTACTTTCGCGTGATAAACGCGTGCTGCACACGGGATCTCAGTTTGTCGTCTAATGCCAATGACTAGACGCTCAGCTTAAATTACTTTTCCATTCTTCTTCTTCTTCTTCTTCTGCGTTCGTGGGCTTCAACTCCCACGTTCACTCGTATATACGCGAGTGGGCTTTTTACGTGTATGACCGTTTTTACCCCGCCATGTAGGCAGCCATACTCCGCTTTCGGGGGTGTGCATGCTGGGTATGTTCTTGTTTCCATAACCCACCGAACGCTGACATGGATTACAGGATCTTTAACGTGTACGTATTTGATCTTATGCTTGCGTATACACACGAAGGTGGTTCAGGCACTGGCAGGTCTGCACATATGTTGACCTGGGAGATCGTAAAAATCTCCACCCTTTACCCACCAGGCGCCGTCACCGTGATTCGAACCCGGGACCCTCAGATCGAAAGTCCAACGCTTTAACCATTCGGCTATGACGCCCGTCTTTTCCATTCACACTTGAGATAAATAGGGAGACGGGGATTCAAACCCTGACCACCATGGTCACGCTGTACTGGAAGATGAGCGTCTTCACCATTCTGCCACTTTCTGCCTTGGAAAGAAAAAGGTAGTAAGAAAGCATGCGTGTTTGGATACTTTCATAACTTGAAAAAAACAACAGCTTTATTTGGAATAAGTAGGACTGGCATGTATCGATTTTCCTCTTTTCTTTCCCCACCCGAAAGCTGAATACTGTTCTATCATAATGCATATCTATTGACATACATAAACTGTCTTTTTTTCTTTTCCTCTTATGCTGAATATTGTTTCATCATATGACGTTACCGAATTTTGTCCT
>NC_134879.1:4979383-4984383 GCF_041734735.1 Babylonia areolata
GGTGGCAGGGTGGTAGGGGAGAGAACGAAGGGATTAGGGTGGGGGTGGGTGGGGGAGGAGGTTGTGAGGCGAGCCAAGTAGAGTTGACGAACTTTTCTTCTATTGGGACACAACAGGAGTAGAGGCAGGCAATCGCTTTTGGCGAAGCGGGCTGGGATGGTGGGTGCAGCTGTACCTATGTCATCATCATCATCATCATCGTCATCGTCATCGTTGTCATCATCATCATCGTCATCATCGTCAGTCATCATCATCGTCGTCATCATCGTCGTCATCTTCATCATCATCATCATCATCGTCATCGTCATCATCATCGTCATAGTCATCATCATCATCATCATCATCATCGTCAGTGACAGGGAAGAGTCAGCGGGGAGGTAGGTGGAAGAAGAAGAAGAAGAAGAAGAAGAAGAAGAAGAAGTAGAATAAGAAGAATGAGAGAGAGATGGACAGGATCTGACAAGGGAAGGGCTGGCGGTCACGCTGCCGGAAACGGTGTGATGGGTCAGATCAGTGTGTCTGTCTGGGGGGAGTCCACGGCACGGAGATCACAATAGTGACATGGATGAACTGACAAAAGACATGATCAGTAGAGCTGCTCAACTCCTCTGAACCCATTTTCCTTTTCCCACACACCACTGTACACTGAATCAGAATCGGTATCAGTATCTTCTTCTTCTTCTTCTCATTATTATTATTATTATTATTATTATTATTATTATTTAAGGCCACAAGCCCCCATTTGAAGGGGTAACAGCATACACTGAGAGATGATGATGATGAAGGAAGAGGAGGATGACTACGATGACGACGATGACGACGACGACGACGATGATGATGATAATGATGATGACGATGCTGCTATGGAGGTCCATTTAGGTTTGGGACAAAGTGACAAGGCAGGACTCTACGCTTCCTGTCATAATGATATCCCAGCGTCAACCAGGCCCGAGAGATACAGACACTTGCAGTGTTGGTCAGGTAATTAGAGCAACACACCCAAAGACGCATCCGTGAAGTGGATGACACTCGACTGTGTGGTCCCAGTCTCCCCATTTAAGCCCACAGCACACTCAACTCTGGGTAGGAGCCGGCCGCGGGCCGAAAAACCCACCTCCGCTGGGATTCGAACCCACGTCCTCCCAGCTGTCAGTACGCGACGCTAACCACTTCGCCACGGCGGCTGGTATACACTGAGAGAGAGAGAGAGAGAGAGAGAGAGAGAGAGAGAGAGAGAGAGACAGACAGACAGACAGACAGACAGACAGACAGACACAGAGAGAGGCACACAGAGAGAGAAACACACACACACACACACACACACACACACACACACACACACACACACACACACACACACACACACACACACACACACACACGGGGGTGGGATGAAGAAAAGAGACAATACAGAAAAGACAAAAAAAATTGAGACAGAGACGGAGATATTTTTTGCGGTGTCTTGCTTACGTCTTGGATAATTTGGTGGCGTTATTGACAGCTTGTAGTTAGTTAGTCAGTTAGTGAAGCAAGGAAGGGCAAATCAGACTCCCGATGAGGAACAACGGCGGGGGAGGAAGGGAAAAAAAAAGATTATTTTTTTCGATCCAGGGCACTATTCTGAGGTGCTTTATCTTAATGTAGACAAAATGCGTCATCAAATAATTGCCCGCTATTTACCGGTGAATCTTGAAACGCTAGAAAAGAAAAAGAAAAGAAAAAAAAATCTTTCAGTTGTTGAACGACACTGTATGAAATACATTATGCAGTTTCCAAAACAAGCGTTTTATTCGCAAACTTACACTTTTTAAAGCTTTAAGGTTATAACAGAAAGGACCAAACAGGTGTCATCACGTATTAACCAGACTTTCTTTCTTTCTTTCTTTCTTTGGGTTTCACTTTTCCACTAAACATCTCAAGCTCTTAAGAACGCCCACCCCCCACCCCCCGCCCCCCTCCCCCTTCCCCGCCATTTTTCTATAGAATGAAAAATTCAACAACACCTTGAACAGTAGCATTCATAACACTATCATGTGCAACGAAAGGCATGTATGTTGCAAGCAGGTCTCCTTGCTTGGAATCTGCTTTGAATTGACGATACATTGCATGAAGGTGTGCACACAGAGACTGTGACTAACATAATGCACACAGACAGACAGCCAGAAAGAAAGAAAGATTGATAGACAGATAGATATTAGATAGATAGATAGACAGACAGAGATTTGTAACACACTCTTAGTGCTACGAATGTTTACAATATTTTTTGTATTTTGTATTTCTTTTTATCACAACAGATTTCTCTGTGTGAAATTCGGGCTGTTCTCCCCAGGGAGAGCGCGTCGCTATACTACAGCGCCACCCATTTTTTTGTATTTTTCCTGCGTGCAGTTTTTTTTTATTTGTTTTTCCTATTGACGTGAGAATTTTGCCAGGAACAACCCTTTTGTTGCCGTGGGTTCTTTTACGTGCGCTAAGTGCGTGCTGCACACGGGACCTCGGTTTATCGTCTCATCCGAATGACTAGCGTCCAGACCACCACTCAAGGTCTAGTGGAGGGGGACAAAATATCGGCGGCTGAGCCGTGATTCGAACCAGCGCGCTCAGATTCTCTCGCTTCCTAGGCGGACGCGTTACCTCTAGGCATTCACTAGGCCATATATAACTGTGCTATTAAAAGAGAAAGACGTGGACGATATCAAATGAGTTCCAGTTCTGAAAAAAAAAACCTTAAAAAAAAACAGAAAGAAAAAGAAAATGTAGGCCGGTTTTAAGGACTTTGAAAAGTTGTTGTTGTTGTTCGGTGGTGTTGGTGTTGGTGTTCTTGTTAATTGATCTATCAACGCGAACGGGACAACACAAGCAGAGTATGACAGCATAGCATCATGGAGTGGAGTGTGTATATGAGAGATAGGGGGGGGGGGGAGAGAGAGAGACAGGGAGAGAGAGACAGAGAGAGAGAGACAAAGAGAGAGACAAAGAGAGAGAGAGAGACAGGGAGAGAGGGGGAGAGAGAGACACACACAGAGAGAGACAGAGACAGAGAGAGATAGAGAGAGACAGAGAGACAGACAGACAGACAGAGAGAGAGACAGACAGACACAGAGAGACAGAGAGAGACACAGAGAGAGACAGAGACAGAAAGATAGACAGACAGAGAGAAGGATGGACAGAGGGATGGAGCGATAATGAGAGACAGGTAGGGGGAGAGAACGAAAGTAGACAGATACAGAGAGAGAGAGAGGGGGGGGGGCGGGGATGGAGGGGAGGGGTCAGGTAGCTGGTTAGACTAACGAAACAAAAAGGTTGGTATTTAAATGTCAAACGAGCACACGGCAGCAAATGCAGGCGAGTGAAAGCAACGGAGCCACAGCAGCAACAGCAGAAGCTTCAACATGCTGCGAGAGGTACCGCCGACATAAATAGCGAAACTGATCAATCACGTGCTGTTGACAGTGCTGGTAGGTAACAGAGGTAAGCGTGATCAGCACTATCGGAACACACACACACACACACACACACACACACGTACCCGCACGCACGCACGCACACACGCACGCACACACGCACATGTACTCACACGCACGCTTTCACACACATACACACACATAGACAGCACATACACACATACACACACATAGACAGCACATACACACACATACACTCACTCTCTCTCTCTCACACACACACTCACACATGCACACACACACACACACACGCACACACACACACACACACATACATGGGCAGCACATACACACACATACACTCACACTCACACACACACACACACATGGACACCACACACACACACACACACACACACACACACACACACACACACACACACACACACTCCGGGCAGGCTACAGCCAGGCAAATTTCATATCAGGATTCATAATCAAACAAGAAAACAAATCCAAAACAAAAATTGAAACTGACCCAAACGATCCTCTCTTCCTGTTGTGAAAGATCGATGTGTTTGCCACCGGTGTTTTGCCGCGATGATCCGCGCGTATGGTCATCAGAAAAGAGGCAGCTTTGTCCAAGTTAGTCCATGTCACCTCAGTCGATTTACACACTGTGTTTATTACAATAACCTCACCTTTGTTACCCTTTTGTTATCCTTTAACATAATTATTTTCCTATTTTGAAATCGGATTTATTGTTTAACTCACTCAGTACGGCCAGTCCTCTCTTCTCCTCTACACAGACCCCTCGGATGTCCAGTGGGTGTCTGAATGACCCAACCTTTAGCTTCGGTCGTCAGAATTGTGGTATTCTTTGTCAACGTTCACCTCTTCAGTATAAGAGCCTTCCACTTGCAATATTTTGATGGTGGTAATTGGGGCGAAACGCTGTTAACGTCGTCTCTTTCGCCGTTCGTATGGAGAGAGTTAAGGAGTATAACAACAGCTCTTGATCTAACATTATGAGATGAGAATGCTAACATATTCGTACGCTCATACGGCCTAGACTGCTTAGTCTGGATTTCTAACTATCAGGTCACAAACCACTGAAGAAGAAAAAAAAAATCAGTGTTAAAAACAACAGCACAAAAAACACCTGACTAAACATCCCATTGATCGTGAAGAATGAAAACTGGAAGTGGAAGAGAGAGTTGTGGGTACCTTTACAATCATTCTTATGACAGCACGCTACAACATCCTTCTGATGTGAGCCAGTTCATTACCTTTCTTACCAGACGATTAAGAAGATGAATAAATGAAACAAAATAAAACGAAATCAAATTGAATTAAATAGAACATGAGAAAGAACCGCATCGTTGTGCATCGTATAAAGAAAAAAAAATACATATGAAATGCATACACCGCTCCGCCCCTCCCCCCTCCACCCCTCCACCCCCCCCCCCTCGACCCCCACCTTCCAACCAAAGCCAATGGATAGCTTGCATTTTCTGGGTGCTGATCATAATTATAAAAGTGCACCGAAAAAGAGAATAAAATAAGAGGGGAAGGGGGGTGGGGGGTGGAGGTGGAGGG
>NC_134879.1:4989383-4991883 GCF_041734735.1 Babylonia areolata
AAATCAAACAAACAAACAAACAAACAAAAAACAAAACAAAAAAACTGTTGTTAGGATTCTTTGGTAGTTTCTAAAAGTGTGCGCCGTTTCTTGTATGAAATACATGAAGAGAAAAAGAAGAAGAAGAAGAGGAAAAAGAAGAAAAAAACTACTTGCAAGACAGCGTTACGATGCACGCCAGCACATACACCAGTGTGTTGTACAAGTAGTGTGTAGCGCACGTGCACTTCGTTTGGCCTGGGCCCTGTGTGCACGAGACATTTTGATTGCCGCCGAGTTAATCAGTGCGGGCTGGAGGTTTTGGGGGCAGGTCCTCATCCCCCCCCACCCCCCCCCCCCCCCCCCGCCCCTCCGTCACCACAAACAAGTTTTAGTGCAGGATAAAGAACCACTCACACCCGGCATCACTTGGCAACGGTTCAAGCTGAAGCGATGTGGGTAAGAAAGAAAGAAAGAAAGAAGAAGAAGAGGAAGAAGAAAGAAAGAAGATGTTGTTTCTTGCTTGCTGTAAGTTGCTGTAAGTACATGTCTTACACACATATGTATATACGGAAAGCTGTGTGTTATACATCCATTCATCCATCCATCCATCCATCCATACATACATCCATCCATACATACATACATACATGCGCACATACATAGCTTACTTGCAAACTCACCGTACTCACGCATTTACTTAGGTACCTACATTTATGCTATCGCACTACGAACATATCTTATTCACTCTCTCACTAACTCTCACTCAGTCACTCTCACTCACTCACTGAACGACTGACTGTCTTCAATACTTAATCAGCTATTACCTGTATACATGCTACCACATTACAAACATAATTATTTACCCACTGTCTCCCTCCCTCCCTCTCTCCCTCCCTCCCTCACGTACTGAATTAACTTTCACGCGTTCATGCTATCACATTACACACACACACACACACTCACTCACACACACACACACACACACACACATATATATATATATATATATATATATATATATATATATGTATGTATATATTTTTAATACTTCCAAGATGCAGCGTACTTAAACTTGACCAGTAAACGCATGTTTACACACAGGCGAACCACGCTTGACGACACACAAGCCCAGCCCCCCATCCAATGTATCATTTGAATACTGTTGTTCCGATATCCCTGCTCTTCGCTATGCCAGCATGCAGGACAATTCAAGAAATATGTTGTTCAAGTGTTCGTCGTTTTCTTTCCATGGGTGCATTGGGAATCATTTCAGACTTTTTGTTGATGTGGTACCTTTTGGTTGGTTTTTGTTTTGTTTGTTTTTTTGTTTGCTTGGTTTTGTTTGTTTGTTTGTGTGTGTGTGTGTGTGTGTGTGTGTGTGTGTGTGTGTGTGTGTGTGTGTGTGTGTGTGTGTGTGTGTGTTGTTTTGTTTTTAAACCGAGGGACGCGAAAGAGCAGCCGTTCTACATGACAGACCAAGTTCGACAGGGTAATATAAAGATGACAGTTGTATTCTTTGAGGGTCACCTTCACAGAGGTTCACAACTGACCTGAGCACAACAAAAGCGATCCGGCATTAGTTGGTGACGTACCATCCGCCATCAATATATTTTGCTTTTGTCAGGTCATGCTGGAGCAGTGTCAAAACAAAAAACAAAAAAACAAAAAAAAGAAAGGGGGGTGGGGGGTGGGTGGGGAACAAGGCTTTCAGGGGTCTTGTCGTTGAAAGCAGCGACACTGAGTCGCTTGCAAAGGTGATATTTTTCGTCGCGTGCTGAACTGTTTGCTTGACAAAGATCCCGAGTTGGAAAGGAACCGGAAAAGGCGTTGAGAGATGGACAGACAGACAGGCCGCACGCCGACACAAACGGACAGACAGACAAACAAACAGACAGATGATAGACCAACAACTGACAACCACCACCACAGGGAGAGAGAGAGTCCTAATTTCAAACATACACAAGCGGGCGGTTGCTATAGTAAGCACGTGCGCGGCGCGGCAAGTGTTCGGATTGAGTGCGAGAAAAGGACAATGTTTTGGGCTGTTATTGTCATCAAGGGAAGTTATTTACTCGCCTCTTCCGCTGAAGGGAAGCTATTCTTGTGTGTGTGTGTGTGTGTGTGTGTGTGTGTGTGTGTGTGTGTGTGTTTATTATCACCAGTCTCAGAGCTCGTTCATCTCCCTCACCATTAGAAAGTCATTTTCTTCAGAGCTTGCCGGCGGAGGTTTTCGAGCAGCTACACAAACACACGGGACGTATTGTGTCTCGACACTCATCCCTTTCGTTTCTTACTGGTGTACAACTAGAACCTGAAGAGGATGAAATATCATCAGCCTCTTTGCTGTAACTGGTGTACAACTAGAACCTGAAGAGGATGAAATATCATCAGCCTCTGTGCTGTTACTGGTGTACAACTAGAACCTGAAGAGGATGAAATATCATCAGCCTCTGTGCTGTTACTGGTGTACAACTAGAACCTGAAGGATGAAATATCATCAGCCTCTGTGCTGTTACTG
>NC_134879.1:5004383-5026902 GCF_041734735.1 Babylonia areolata
GGCTGCAGACTGACAGACAGACAGACAGACACACTGACGAGTAGGAGAGCTGCGCTGTGATGTGCTGTGCTGCGCTGTGCTGTGCTGCGCTGTGCTGTGCTGCGCTAAGCTGCGCTGTGCTGTGCTGTGCTGTGCTGTGCTGTGCTGTGCTGTGCTGTGCTGTGCTGCGCTGCGCTGTGCTGTGCTGTGCTGTGCTGTGCTGTGCTGTGCTGTGCTGTGCTGCGCTGTGCTGCGCTACGCTACGCTGTGCTGTGCTGTGCTGTGCTGCATCTAATGCCTAGTGCTGGGAAAGACATTGGGATTGCACGAAACAAAACTCACACTACACCGCATCAGTCTGTCTCTGCTGCTGCTGCTGCAGGTCCGCGGTGCTGAGTGAGGATGGATGGAGGAGGATCTCAGGAGCAAAATTAATGCATGCAACGGGGTGGGTGGTGGTGGCTGGGGGGGGGGGTGTAGGAGATGGTTGGGGGTTGGGGGGTGGGGGTGGAAAATGAGCGCATTGGGAAAAGAAGAACAACGAACACCAGCGTACTGAGAACATATGTGATGGAGAATGATTTGCGTGTCTGGCTGGCTGATTGATATTGAAAAAAAAAAATGAAAAAAAAGAAAGAAAAAGAACCCCTACATCAGCACATAGAAACAAAATATGGGGCGATACTGCTCGATGCTGGTTTGGTTCAACAAACTTACTGATTTACTGACTTCACTGTTTATAGATAACCAAATGAATGACAAGCACCGGAGCCGGGTAGTGACAGAGATGAATAAGTTGGAATATTTTGATGACTACATTTTGAAAGCATTCGTAACCCTAGAATAGAATAGAATAAAATATGTCTTTATTACCAAGTGTACCGGGGTCACAAGGAATACTGGGGGGGATAGTACATAACAAGATACGAATATAAATCGAAAATCATACACAAACACAGATACATTAGAAATTAGGATACATACAAGTGCATATCAATATAAAAACTTGTGCATGCTCACACATGAACGCACTGCACACACACACACACACACACACACACACACACACACACACAAACTCTCTCTCTCTCTCTCTCTCTCTCACACACACACACACACACACACACACACACACACACACACACACACACATAAACTCTCTCTCTCTCTCTCACACACACACACACACACACACACACACACACACACACACACACCGCCTACCCCCCATCCAAGAAAAAAAATTCCTCGTGGTCGTCATGAGTGAGTGCTGAGACATTGTCTTTCCGAACAGAAAAAAAATGTTACCCTTCTCTCTGTCTGTCTGTCTCTCCTTCATTTTTGTCTCTACCCCATCTTTTTTCTCTATCTCTCTCTTCTCTCTCTCTCCCTTTCTCTCCATCTCCCCTCTTTATGTCTCTCTCTGTTTCTCCCCTTCTCTCTCTCTTCTCTGTCTGCCTGTCTGTCTGTCTGTCTGTCTGCCTGTCTCTCTCTCTCTCTCTCTCTCTCTCTCTCTCTCTCTCTCTCTCTCTCACGCATTCTATCTACTCTACTCCGACAAACAACCAAACAGCCTCAGTACAGTAAGAAACCTGCTGCGTGGCAAGCTTCATTCCTACCACAGCCTCCTACCACAGATATTTTTTTCCTTTTTTTTTCTTTTCTTCAGGACCCCGAGTACCCACTCTGCCTTGACCAGGTGAACCAAACAATGCCTGGAATACGCTCCACAGTCACAAGAACGAAACAGCGCCGCTCCATTTTCCTAGCCTGACACCCACCTCCCATCCGCTCCATTACCTCCCTCCTTCTTCCACATCTCCCCCCCACCCCCACCCACCCCAGACTCACGCTCTCTATCTCCTAACCCCCCTCCCCCCCCCCCTCTCTCTCTCTCTGTGTCATCCACCCACCACATTCCCCATCACCTTGCGGCTCAAGCAATGCAAGAGAAACAGCAAGCAAGAGAGAAAACGACTGAGAGAGAGAGAGAGGGGGGGGGGGTGAGGTGGGGGGGGGGGGTTAGGGACGGTGAGGTGAGGAGTAAATGGCGGCGGGCGAAAGAGTAAGTGACTGACTGACAATGATGTTTATTTGGCCATCGCCACTCTTTTTCCCCCTCCCCTAATCGAAGCGATCTGTTTAATAAAGGCCCTGCAGTCGCGTCGACTGACTGACAAACTGCTTCGATTAGACAGCCTGCCTCCCCCCCCCCCCTTCCCCCCCCGCTCACCCACTCCCTACCACTCCAGACAGCGGGATCACTTCCACCCCTACATCTAAACGAACCCCCGGTGTAAATGGATGGACTCCTAGTCTAAATAGACCCCTGTCCTGAACGGGCCCCCTATTCCGTCTACACGGCTCTGCATTCTAAACGAAGCCGTGCTATGAAATGATACGTACTTCCACTCGGAAACCTCCACACCAAACGGACATCCATCCTCAAACGGGGCCCCTGCACCAAACATAAAATATTCCAAAATGGATCCCACCCCCAGATGGACCATATTCACAAACAACCCCGACTCAAAACATAGAGTATTTCAAATGGACCCAACCACAAATAGCGCCTCATTCCAAATGGACCCCCACTCCATATAGACCTTATTCCAAACAGATCCCATTCCAAACGGGCCCTATTCGAAACGGACTCCATCCGAAATGAACCCTGTTTCAAACGGACCAAACTCCAAATGGACTCTATTCCAAACGGATCCCCACTCCTGTTCCAAACGGTCACCGACCGCACACCAAACCAACCCAATTCCAAACGGACCCCTGCACCAAATACAACATAGACCCCAACTCCAAACGGATCCTTTTCCAAACGAACCCAAATTAAAACGGAAACGAACACCAAACGGATGATCACTCCACACATACCCTCGCTTAAAAATGCCCCTTAAAATGAAGAGTTTCAGATTATAAATTAAGTAGAATGACCGGCGTTTGCAACGTCACCTTATGCTATTAGTGTAACGGGGAACAGGGATATGGCAAAGTGTTCCCTGTGATTTATTATTGTTTGGCTGATGTCTGGGATCTACCTTTTTTTTTTTACCTTGAACTTTGGTTTATGAATGATTTCTTGTGTTGTTGTTGCTGGAGGGGGAGACGGGTCAGGGGCGGGTGGGGGGTGTAGATAGGGGTGGGGTGGGTCTCTTAGCTCTTGTTATTTGTATTTGTATTTCTTTTTCATCACAAACAGATTTCTCTGTGTGAAATTCGGGCTTTTTAATACCACTCCGCTTTTCCTCATCTGTCGTTACGTAACTCAGTTCTTCTTCAGAGCGATCTTTGGTCGGTTTTGTATTTGTATTTCTTTTTTTTATCACAACAGATTTCTCTGTGTGAAATTTGGGCTGCTCTCCCCAGGGAGAGCGTGTCGCTACACTACAGCTCCATCCATTTTTTTCGTATTTTTCCTGCGTGCGGTTTTATTTGTTTTTCCTATCGAAGTGGATTTTTTCTACAGAATTTTGCCAGGAACAACCCCTTTTGTAGCCGTGGGTTCTTTTTTACGTGCGCTAAGTGCATGCTGCACACGGGACCTGGGTTTATCGTCTCATCCGAATGACTAACGTCCAGACCACCACTAAGGTCTAGTGGAGGGGGAGAAAATATCGGTGGCTGAGCCGTGATTCGAACCAAGCGCTCAGATTCTCTCGCTTTCCAGGCGGACGCGTTACCTCTAAGCCATCACTCCACTTCCCGTTAAAGACTGTGGGCTGTAAACACCGTGAAGGAATCATAAAACGGGCTCAGTTGTGTTGGATAGATCTAGCTACAGTGAACATGGTTAGGATTCTGGGTTGAGTGGGTTGCCGTTGAGCGCAGACAGTCTGAGATACAGAATACAGAATACTATATTATCTCAACAAGAGAAATTCATCCAGGATGATGGGTTTGGTGCCTTGGTTGGTCCACTAAAAACCAACCAACCAAACAAACAAACAAAAAAACTGCTGTCAGAGGTAGAGAAAGACAGACAGAAAGAAGGCACCCAAACACAACCAACCAACCAACCAAACAAAGCAAAGGGGACAACAAAGGATATATTCATTTAACCTCAAGGCATCAAAGGTATGCGTAAAAGAAAAAAAAATCTGGGGGAAAAAAAACCACCACAACAGAGCCCAAACAGAAGCCAGTTGCCTCCCTCCCGAACCTGCTTAACTCCACCCTAAAAAAGAAACCACTTTGCAGCGATCCCTAGGTTTTTTGGTGGTGTCAATCTTCGCCAGCTAAAAAACTACAAAAAACTACAGCAGTCATATGATATGAAGACACCAACAGCCTGACAGTCAGCCTATAAAAGAGCGAAAGTAAAGGTAAAGGGGAGGGGGGATGAGGGAAATCCTTATTACCCAGGCTATGAAAGGAAAGAGTTGGGGGAAAAAAACGAAAAAAGGAAAAAGAAAAGAAAAAAGAAAGCATAGTCTTTACAGAGCTATCCTCCTCCCACTTCTCTCTCTCCGCTCTCTCTCTCTCTCTCTCTCTCTCGCTCGCTCGCTCGCTCGCATCTGCCCCCCCTAAACCCTTCCTCCTCCCGTAGCCCCTAAACCTTTTGTACCCCCCCCCCCCCCCCCCCCCCCCTCCTCCCCCGGAGATTTAGATAGCTCCCTGGTCAGCTGAAATATGCAGTCAGGAGTGGGTGCTCTGTTGTGCAATGTGCAGCATCCAGCCACCTGTGACAGAAATTCCCTCCTTTCCGTTGTTTGTTGACTCTCCAAGAAGTGCCATCACAGCTGGGGGGTTTCAGCACACTACTAAAAACACATTAAAAGTCCACCACTCACCCACTCACTCACTCACCCGCATACATTCATTCTCCTCCACCTCTACACCCCCCACACCCCCCTTACCCACAGCTCCTCCTATCCTTGCTCTCATCTCTGGCAAGATACCAGCCAACTAGCTCTTCAGGCTGTGGAGAGAGAATGGAGCCGGTCATTCACTTCGCAAGGTTTTGTGGTTTTTGTTTGTTTGGTTGTTTTTTTGTGTTTTTTTTGTTTGTTTTTTGTTTTTGTTTTGTTCTTTTTTTGGGGGTGTGGGGGTGGGGGGGGGGGGGGGTTTGTTTATTTGCTGCCTTTCCTTTGCTTTGCACTCCTGTGCTCTTTTCTTTCTCGTCAATGCGGATTGTGCTTTAGTCAGGAGAAGGAAGTGAAGAAAACACTCAACAAACAAACAAAATAAAAGGGAAAAAAAAAAAAAAAAAAAAAAAAAAGCCAATCTATATTTTTTTAAGTAGAACAATACCATACCATATGATCTCATTTTGTTCATCCAGCTTCTAATGAATGTAAGTCAGCCGATTTTGATAATCAATCAGTCAATCAGAACTGTATTCTATTGGCAGTCCACCAGCTGGCTCTGTCCTTCCCAGGTCAGTTGATTTTAGGCTCTCGTATCAATCACTCTGTCAAAGATCCTTAAATCATACTGTCTCCTCATATTCATTCTCGTGGTTATAAACGTAGTCGCCTGTCTAAGTTTCCCTTATTTCGGTTTTGATATGTTAAATCACGGCTATACATGATATGTGTTCGTCAACATAGGATATGGTCATTACGAGCAGAGGCACCTCCCTCCACAATTTGTTGCTTCTTCCAAATCTAGACGGAAGGTTATCAAACTGGAGAGATCGAAACTACATTGACAGTTCTACATTTGTTACTGCTCAGCTGTTTGCGACGCATAATAATGTTATTCTTCGACGTATTTTCAGAAACGTGAAAATTCTACGACAATGCCGACCCGATGTACAGTCTTTACACTTCATCATCGTTCTCAATCACACAACTGACCATTTCTGACCCGGAGACGCTTTTCTGTGTCAAGCTCTGACCACACACACACACACAAACACCGTCACTTCAGCAAGAACTAGATCAGACCACGTGACGGTACAGCTTGCAAAGTTCGTTTATCACGTGCCTCGGAACAAATCACGTATATCCGTGTGGAATTTGAGCTTCGCAAGTTCTTTTTCGAAGTTCAGGCAGGCCTGACCACATTTCTTTCGGCAGCTTGTTCCTGTCCTGTCTTGTCTTCTGATTTTCTCAAATCGATTCACCGCTTTCACCATTGCATTGGAATCGCACGAACGCTCTAACCAAGCGTCATCGTCACGCGACCGATTTGAAGGCTGCTGTTTGAAGTGCAGAGAACAACTTTTCAAATGTCTGTATTTCTGTGGCTGTTTATTTATTTTATTCTTTTTCTTTCTTTTTTTTTTTTTTTTTTTTTTTTTTAGATGAGCTCGTCTGTCTTGTCAGCATAGCCACGAACGTTTCACATCCCCAGCAAGCAAACCATTTTGTCAATTTATTTTCCTTATCCATGTCCGGCTCTTGATGACTCACAAGTGGGTTGTGGTCAGCTGCAGTGCCGCAGTCGCACACGGACGTGTAACGTCTTCTGGCCTTCTTCGTTGTTCTGCTGCCGAGTGTGTTCTAAGTTCCCCGTTTGCCTATGTTCCTCCCGGCGGTAATGTTCTCCCTTGTCTGTGTTTTCCCACGGTCCATACGCCCTCCCAGGTCTATGCCCCCCCCCCCCCATACCCTCCTGTCTATGTTCCCCGGTCTAAGTTCCTCCCCCAGGTCTATGTTCCCCTGGTCTGGGTTCACGAGGTCTATATCCCAGGTCTGTGTTTTCCCCTGGTATTATTTCCCCCAGGTCTGTGTTCCCCCAGGGTTTATGTTCCCCCAGGGTCTATGTTCCCAGGTCTGTGTTTTCCCCTGGTCTGTGTTCCCGGTCCTGTGTTCCCCAGGTCTATGTTCCCAGGTCTGTGTTTGCCCCTGGTCTGTGTTCCCCCGTCTGTGTTCCCCCGGTCTATGTCCCCCAGGTCTATGATCCCCAGGTCTGTGTTTCTTCAGGTCTTACATTCCCCCAGGGTCTATGTTCCCCAGGTCTGAGTTCCCCAGGTCTATGTTCCCCCAGGTCTATGTTCCCCAAGGTCTGTGTTCCCCCAGGTCTTTGTATCCCCCCAGGTTCTATGTGCCCACAGGTCTGTGTTTCTCTCAGTCACGTTCCCCCAGGTCTGTGTTTCTCTCAGGTCTCGTGCCCCAGGTCTATGTACCCCCAGGTCTGTGTTTTCCCCTGGGGCTGTGTTCCCCCGGTCTGTGTTCCCCCAGGTCTATGTTCCCCAGGTTTATGTTCCCCAGGTCTGTGATTTCTCTAGGTTACGTTCCCCCCCCAGGTTATATCCCCCAGGTCCTGTGTTTTCCCCTGGTGTGTTCCACACGTCTGTGTTCCCCAGTATATGTTCCCCCAGGTCTATGTTCCCCCAGGTCTAAGTAACCCTCCCCCAGGTCATGGTTCCCCCAGGTCTGTGTTCCCCCCAGGTCTATGTTCCCTCGGTCAATATTCCCCCGGGTCTTATGTGTCCCCCAGCTTATGCTGGGGAATGTGTGGCAGACAGACTGGTTATTTAAGACGCTCAGCTGCCAATACAGAGAGTCAGTGAGGGTGTGGGTTCGAATCCCGCTCTCGCCCTTTCTCCTAAGTTTGACTGGAAAATCAAACTGAGCGTCTAGTCTTTCGGATGAGACGATAAACCGAGGTCCCGTGTGCAGCACGCACTTGGCGCACTGAAAAAGAACCCATGGCAACGAGAGTGTTGTCCTCTGGCGAAATTACGTAAAATGAAATCCACTTTCATAGGTACACAAATATGTAAGCATGCACTCAAGGCCTGACTAAGCGCGTTGGGTTATGCTGCTGGTCAGGCATCTGCTCAACAGATGTGGTGTAGCGTGTATGGATTTGTCCGAACGCAGTGACGCCTCCTTGAGAAAGTGAAACTGAAACTGAAACTTATGCATGTTTGATGATTTATTACACTTTTGGGTTATGTTCAGCAATGGTCAGCAGTGGTCAGTTGTTCATTGGCGGTCTGTAGCTGGTCAGTGACGTCATAATACTGCGCAAACGTGATAAAACAACGCAGAGGATTTTTTCTTTTGCCGTGGTGGGTTCTGTAATGGGTCAGCAGTGGAAGTAATGGTTGTAAAGCCAACAGCAGTCAAAATAGTTAGCTAATGGTCAAACCTGCCAAGACCTACCAAGTAATTCTCAATAACGTTCGCCAACGTGATGCAAAAGTCGAACTCTGTTAATTGGTACACACATTCCTGTGAGGAGTGGTTAAGCAGCGGGGAGGGGGGGTCGTAGACCTTGGGGAATTAGACATGGCTGAAGAAAATGTGGGGGAACATAGACCTGGGGGAACATAGTCTTTGGGGAACTTAGACCTGGCTGAAAGAAAATTTGTGGGGAACATAGGACCTCGGGGGAACGTACTTGACCTGGGGGGGAACTTAGAACTGGGGGGAACTTGACCTGGGGGAACAACGTAGACCTGGGGGAACTTAGACCTGGGGGGGGACGTTAGGAACCTGAGAGAGAAACACAGACCTGGGGGAAGTTAAGACTGAGATAAAAACACAGACCTGGGGGAACATAGAACCTGGGGGGGGGAACATAGACCTGGGGAAACACAGGACCTGGGGGAAACATTCGACCTGGGGGAATAGACCTTGGGGAACGTAGACTGGGGGAACGTATAGACCGAGGAGAAAACACAGACCTGGGGGAAACACAGACTGGGGAAACACAGACTGGAGGGTAACACAGACCTGAGAGGAAACACAGACCTGGGGAAACAGACTGGGCGAACACAGACCTGGGGGAAACACAGGACTGGGGAAACACAGACCTGGGGGGGAAACACAGACTGAGCGAAACACAGCCCTGGGGGAACAAGACCTGTGGGACATAGGGATAATACCTGGGGTAACACAGACATGGGGGAACACTAGACCTGGGGGAACGTTGGACCTGGGGGAACGTAGACCTGAGAGAAATGGGGAGGAGGAGGAAACACAGACTGGGGGAAACACAGGGAATGGGGGAACACAGACTGAGAGGAAAACACAGACTTGGGGGAACACGACCTGGGGAACCACAGGACCTGGGGAAACACAGCACCTGGGGAAAAAGGAAACACAGACCTGGGGGAACCTAGCCCTGGCTGAAAGAAAATTTTGGGGAACATAGACCTGGGGGGGGAAACACAGACATGGGGGAAACATAGAGTTGACCCCGTGTGGTTGCACTCTGCTGGAGAGACGCACAGTTTGGTCCTGCGGAGCTGCACTGTTTTATGACAGGAATGGACGAGTTCGTGAAAAGACATCACTGAAGACATGCTGCTTTGTTTCTCTGTCTGCTGCTTCGCAAAAAGAGAGACGAGAAACAGAGAGCGGGTGATTATTGTGCTTTGGCCAAAACTACAAAAAGCTATGCACACACTTGCGTGTTCATGGTGTTGTTGTGTGTGTGTGGTGTGGGTGTGTGTGGTGTGTGTGTGTACGCGCGCGCGCTCTCTCTCACTACCACGACATTGAAGTGGTAAACTTGATCCATTCCATCAACATTTAGCTGCACACAACAACATTACAGCATTTTGCTGCACACAACACACATTACAGCATTTTGCTGCACACAAAAATCACCATTACAGCATTTTGCTGACACAACACACATAAGCATTTTGCTGCACACAAACACATTACGCATTTTGCTGCACACAACAACATTACAGCATTTTGCTGCACACAACACAAATTCCTTTTTGCTGCAACAACCACATTACGCATTTTGCTGCACCCCCATCACACATTTACAGCTTTTGCTGCCACACAAACAAAAACACATTACAGCATTTTGCTGCACTCATCAAATTACAGCATTTTGCTGCACACACACACATTACAGCAATTTGCTAACAAAATACACATTACAGGGAGACACACAACATAGACAATCGGCAACCTATTTAGGCAGCCTAACCTAAATACTACCCCCACCCACACCCACACACACACACACTCTCCACCAGCCTCCCTCTCACCTCACCCCTCCCTCCCCCAAAAAAAGCAGAAAAAAAGCAAAATTCCTATGAAGATGCGCAACCGGAAAGACCAATCTGACGATGCAAAATCGTATTAACACTCAGCCAAAACAAAAAAATATCAAGCATATCCTCGGAAGTATTTCATGCGGAGCATTGTCTTCACGTGCAAATCAAATGAGATATCCCCCGCGAACACGGAACAAAGGCGCAGCGTATCTCGCTTGCTTGCTTTAGCCATGATCTTATTTACGAGCCATAATGTGATGAGCTGAGACGCCCACGCGGACTTCTGTCTCCATTTAAGGGCGTTTAACTGGGTCGGGCAACGTTCTGTCCACTTCCGAGTGTTCCGGATCTGATTAGCGGTCCGCTCCAAAACGGGGGCGTTTGCTTTATCTCACCCGGTACATCCAAGCCCGGTCCACCCCACTCCCCACCCCTACTCCCCACCCCCACCCCAACCCTCGCTCTTTTCTCTACCGTCTCCCCAGGGGAGGGAGGGAATCAGTTAGAGATGAACGGCCAAAGACATCCATTTGTTTACTTAGTCGTCCAGGCCTTTAGCGGCACACCCACCCACTCGTAAGAAACGAAAAGAAAGAAGGAAAAAAAAAAAAAAAGAAAAAAAAGAGAAAAGAAAGAAAAAAGCCAGGCCTGTAAGAAAAAGTTCAAGTGTTGAACGCTGGAGTTATCTTCATTTCTTGTTTTCCTTCATCATCATCTCATCATCATCATCTTCTTCGTATTCTTCTTCTTATCTTCTTCTTTTCTTCTTCTTCTTCTTCTTCTTCTTCTTCTTCTCCCTCCTCCTCCTCTCTCTGTAACATTACACAATCGCGGTGACTGTTGGTCCTTTTGGGGGAATGGAAAAAAAGTTGAGGTTATGTGTTCCGCATTGTCATTGTTTCATCTTCATCATCATCTTCATCATCATCAATCTTCTTCTTCTTCTTCTTCTTCTTCTTCTTCTTCTTCTTCTTCTTCTTCTTCTTCTTCTTCTCTTCCATCAATGCTGCTGTTTTTCTGTCCCGTAGCCAACGCCCTTTCTGCGTCCATCACTTTTCCCCAGGTGCAGTTTCTATCTACCGCTCTCCTTTCTTTCACCTTCCGCACCCCCTTCCTGTCTTCCCACTTGTTATTTTCCTGTCTTCCTCCTCCTCATCGTCATTCTCCATCTCCCCGTTCCTCCTAATTATTCTTCCTCTTTGCCTCCCCCCCCCCCTTCCCCTCGCCTCCTCTAAACCCTACCTCTCCATCTGTAAGAACAATGACTACAGTTTAACAAGATTTCCTTGAGTGGATTTGTCTCCGAAAAATCATGTATTCGGGACAATCTGTTCTTGGGCGCGCTCGCGCTTGTGTGTGTGTGTGGGTGTGTGTGTGTTTTTCGAACGGGATTAGAACTAGGAGGGGGAGGAGAGGAAATAGAAAGGAAAGAAGAAAAAGAAGAAGAAGAGGAGGACAAGTGGAGAGTGAGAGAGGGAGAAGGGTGGCAGAATTTCGTGGCGGTTGGGGGGTGGTCTTTAACCGATAGAGGGTGTCTGTTGGGCGAGGGCAAAGGTCAACGACCTGTTTTTTCAGATATCGCCCGTGGACAGACTTACTCTTCCTGGTGCACCAAGGGTTTGGGGGGAGGGGACTTGGGGGGGGATGGGGTGGCAAGACATGGGGGGTTTGAGGGGGGGGGGGATTTCTTCAAGTTCACCTGGTACCCTTCCCCCCACCTCCCCGCCCCCAACCCCCCAACCCCCAACCACGCCTCGATCTGTCCTCTGCTGCCTGTCCTTGTCTGGATGTCTTTCTCTGTACTATCCGTGTATCTGTTCTGTCGGTTTCTTCCGTCTGTGTCTGTCTCTGTGTGTCTGTCTGTGTCTGTCGGTCTCTGCATGTGTGTATCTGTCACTGTCTGTGTCTTTCTATCTCTCTGTCTCTGCCTTCCCCCTCCCCCCCCCCCCCCCCCCCTCCGACCCCCCAGTCAGTCATGTTTTGTCCATCTCTCTGTGTCCACAGAGGACAAAAGGAGTACTCCAGCACCAGCTTCCGTTTGCTAGTCCGACAGACAGTGGAAGGACATCGCTCGTCCGTGTCACAGGTAAGTGTTCATTGGTGGGAGTCTGCAGCTCTAAACCGTCTACTCATTTAAAGCATTTTTCGAAGGACACCTTGGAGACGCATGTCAAGAGTTTTTTTTACTTAGCATCAGTAGTTATAATTTGGTTATCTATGATAGTATACTGTGTACCTCTCCGGCGAGATGATTGAGAGCTCTGGGGATAACCTTGCGATGCATGCCAAAAAGTATGCCTTTAGTTTCACATTTCTGGGGGAGACGTTCTAGCGATTGCATGCCAAAAAGTATGCTTTAGTTTTCACTTTTCTGGGGGGGAGACGTCATCGATGCATTGCCAAATGTTGCCTTAGTATCACATTTCTGGGGGAGAGTTCTGCGATTGCATGCCAAAACGTATGCCTTTAGTTTTCACATTTCTGGGGGATAAACCTCTGCGATGCATGCCCAAAAGTATGACCTTAGTTTCCATTTTCTGGGAGAGACCCTCAGTATGCATGCCAAAAGTATGCCTTTAGTTTCATATTTCTGGGGGATACCGTTGGGGGAAGCATTTGAGGATTGCGCCTAACGTTTCTAGGGTGATACTTTTTTTTAGGGAAAATGTCAGGGTTCGTGTGCCTTAAAACTTTTCTGAGGGAGGATACCTTCGGGGATACATGACAGGATTGTACCTTAACCTTTGTGGGGGATACCTTTTGGGATACAAATCAGGCGTTGTGCCTTAACGTTTCTGGGGGATACCTTTTTAGGGAAGCATGTCGGGGTTGTGTGCCCTTACCCTTTTCTGGGGGATGCATGTGAGGGACATATCCTGTTCAATGTTCTGGATGATACCTTTCAGTTTTGTTTGTTTTTTTTCTTTCTTTCAAGGCGGTCAGACTGAGAAGGGTTTGTTTTAAACTCGTTGCGCCATGCTCACAAACACAATCCAGTTCCCGTTCCCACGTTGCTGTCACCTGACGACGAAACGGACACGCTCACACACAAGAACAACAGGAATCCATTGAATTGCTATCTTTTCCTTTTATCACCCCAACCCCACCCCATTCCCCCCCCCACACCATCTTCTGGTTCTTCTACCACACCACCTCCCGCCTTTCCTCCATCCACCCACCGCCTTCTAGTATGCAGTATTAATTAGTTGTTGTTTTTTTGTTTTATTTCTTTATTTTAGATTTTTTTGGACCAATTTATATATAGATATATAATGTATATATATATATATATATATATATATATATATATTTATAGATTATCTATGGACAGGTTATCTAACTATTATGGATTCACACGAAACGCCCTTCTTCCTTTTCTCTCTCTCCCCGCCCCCCAACGCCCCCCACCCACCCCACCGCTTCCCATTTGAGGGAGTGCATTTTGATTTCTTTAGTCGTACCTCATTATTATTTTCATTATTTATTATTATTGGGTGCTACCTATATGGTTATACTGCTGCTGCTGCTAATACTAATACTACTAAACTTTTTTATTTCTTTAAATCAAAGACGGTTGTATGTGATAGAGATTCTGTTCTCTTTTTTTTTTCCATGGAAGTGGTGGGGGTGGTGGTGGTGGTGGTGGTGGTGGTAACGATACGAAGCGATTCTCTACCGGCATTTACGGACCACGTCCGGGACACGGCTTCATGTCGGTCTGTCTGTTTGCGCTGTTCTTCTGTGTGTGTTGTGCGAGAGATCGTCTTCGGTTTGCGAGAGTTGAGAGAGGAGTGAGAGAAGACAGAGACAGAGACTGGAGGACAGAGAGACAAGAGAGAGAGGAGGAAAATGTCACACTCCTCGCGATGGAATTGGACATCGTGTTCCAATCAATAAAAGTTGGGACGGGGTGCTTTTTTTTCGCTTATGTTGTTTTCATTTATCTCTCTGGTGGTCTCTCTCTGTCTCTGTTTCTCTCTCTCTCTCTCTCCTTCATCCTCTCTCTCTCTCTCTTCTTCTCTCTGTTCTCTCTCTGTCTGTTGGTCTCTCTGTCTCTGTCTTCTGTCTCAATTTCTCTCTCTCTCTCTGTCTCTGTCTCTGTGTGTCTGTTCTCTGTCTCTCTCTCCATGTTCTCTCTCTCTGTCCCTCTTCTGTCTCTCTGTCTCTGTCTCTTGTCTCTGCTGTTACTGTCTCCTCTCTGTCTCTCTCTCTGTGTCTCTGTGCTCTCTCTGTTGTCTGTCTCTCTCTGTTGCGTCTTGTCTCTTCTGTCTGTCTTCTTGTCTCTGTCTCTTTGTCTCTCTCTCTCTCTCTCTGTTCTTTAACAGTATCGTGGCATTGTGGACGGTGAAGTTAGTGCGTGAGAAGATCAGACGCAGTTGTTTTTTTGGCGGGGGGGGGGGGGGGGGGGGGGGGGGGGGGGGGGGGGGTGGTGGGAAGGAAGGAAACAAAAAAAGAAAAGAAGAAAAGGATGATTTGAAACGGTTGTCTTTCTTTTGATATGATGAAAGTCTTGTATTTGATGTGTCTTTCAGTCTTTCTGTGTCTGTCAGCATCTGTCTGTTCGTCTCCATTAGCTTCTGAGTGTTATCTGCAGTGAATTGTGTGTGTGTGTGTGTGTGTGTGTGTGTGTGTGTGTGTGTGTGTGTGTGTGTGTGTGTGTTGTGTGTGTGTGTGTGCATGAGTGTGTGTGTGTGTTGTGTGTGTGTGTATGTGTGTGTGGGGTGATGTGTGTGTGTGTGTGTGTGTGTGCAGTGTGTGTGTGTGTGTGGTGTGTGTGTGTGTGTGTGTGGTGTGGTGTGGTGTGGTGTGTGGTGTGTGTGTGTTGTGTGTGTGTGTGTGTGTGTGTGTATTGTGTTGGCTTAGAGAGAGAGAAAAAAAGAGGTGGAAACGTACTGGAGAAGAAATCGTGAAAATTCCAACCATAAATTGTTGACTCGCTGACTGTTAATCTTTTTGCAGCCTCTGGAATGTACAGTCTTTTTCACTTCTATCAAATCATTTTCCCTACCATTACAGAATGACCTCCACCCACACAAATAAGACTATCAGGTATTCACACACTCTCCTTCACACCCACTTCTCCATCCATCGGAAAAAAAAACAATCTTTAAAAACAGCGGTTTAAACTGTCTTTTGGTCAGCATAATCTTATTTTCCATGACTATGATTCTAATATAATTTTCTGATAAAGAACACGATTTTCCCACCCAAAGAGAATATGATTTTCTATTGCCTTGGCTTTGAAACGATATCAATTCAAACACAACAGGAAATACCCACTCTCCCATAACAAACACACACAAAAAATTGAAAACGAAGGGTGTTCCCCACCATTGATGAACGGTATTTGTGTCTTTCCAGCAGAGAAAATATATCTTTTTTATTATACAACAAAATATTCTTTTCAATCCAGATGAAATGCTGTATTCTCTTTATCCATCGGAGCATTTTGGTTTTTTTTTCTTCTCCAACATCATTGTCTGTTGTTTTCGACCCAAAGATCCAGCAACAACGAAAAGAGGACGGGGAAACAAAAGAAACTTCTCAAATGATTTTGTAACAAAAAAGTATTTTTTCAGATGCTAGAAAAAATCCTGCTTCCATCCCAAGGAGAAAGCGGGTTTTTTGTGGGGTTTTTTTTTCTCCTGCTTCAGTCGCAGATTACTTACAAAACATCCTGGTTCCCAGCCCTTGAAAATAATATCCTGTTCACCACCGTCAGGTAACAAAGAGTTTTTCTTCTTTTTTTTTCTTATTTCTTCCTCGTCTTTTTTTTTTCTTTTTTTTTTTTTTTTTTTTTTTTTTTTACACCGCAGTGAAAACAATTCTTTTTCTGGTCTTCTTCTTCTTTCTTTTCATCTATTTATTCTTGGGTTGTTGTTTTTTTTTTAGCATCCCAGACTGGACTAAATAATCGAGAATGCGGCTGCTGCTGCTGCTGCTGCTCGCATGACAACGAGCGGTTTTGGGGTTACTTGGCATCATTGTGTATTGCTGCCGATTGTTTATCATACACAGTTTGTTACTGTTCCATTTTATCAACAAGGATGGATAGGAAGGAGGAAGAGAGGGGGGGGGGGTATGGAAGGGGGGGGGGGAAGAGGAGGGAGGGGATAGGTGGGGGGAGGGAAGGTGAATGGTATTCTTTCCGACGGGCACAATAGCTGTATGGTTAAAGCGTTGAACTTTCAATCTGAGGGTCCCGGGTTCGAATCTCCGTGACGGTGCCTGGTGGGTAAAGAGTGGAGATTTTTCCGATCTCCCAGGTCAACATGCGTGCAGACCTGCTACTGCCTGAATCCCCTTCGTGTGTATATGCACACAGATCAAATACGCACGTTAAAGATCCTGCAATCTATGTCAGCGTCGGTGGGCTATGGAAACAAGAATGTACCCAGCATGCACCCCCCCAAAAACGGAGTATGGCTGCCTCCATGGCGGGGTGAAAACAGTCATACACGAAAAAGCCCACTCGTGTACATACGAGTGAACGTGGGAGTTGCAGTCCACGAACGAAGAAGAAGAAGAAGTATTCTTTCCGAAGACCAGCGTAGGTTTCTTGGTTTTTGACGTGCCTCAGTGACTCGTGTGTTGGTTTGCTAGTTTGTTTGGGGGGGGGGGGGGGGGCGAGGGAGAGGGGGGGGGGAGGGTTGGAAGGAAGGGAAGGCGTGGGTGGTAGTGGGTGGTGGTGGTGTGGATAGGGTTGGGGCGGGGGGGTGGGGGGTATTGATTCTCCCTCCTCCACTTCTGTGTCTGTCTCTTCAGACCGCCTGTCTACTTTCTCTCTGTCTCTGTCTCCCTTCCTTCGCTCTCTGTCTTTCTGTCTGTGTCTTTATTTATTGTGCACAAAAAAACAAAAAACAAACAAGGGTAGGTTATGGTGGTGGGGGGATATACTATTTTACTATATATACTACTTTCCCCGTGTGTGTGTGTGTGTGTGTGATCGTTTTTTTCTATGACGGTCACAAGACATATCAATTTGAGTCAATGAAACATTATAGGTATATCCTGTTAAATTCGAATCGATTTCATCTAGTTTCAAAAGCCAGACAGCCGACGTATGTGTGTGGGTGTGGGTGTGGGTATGGGTGGGTGGGTGGTGACGGGAGGAAGGTATAGTGTGTGTGCGCGAGCTCTTGTGTGACGTAGTGAACGTCACTCGCTGACGCATTTTTCTTGTCTCTCTCTTCCACCCCCCGCTCTCCGTCTCTCTTTCTCTCTCTCTCTCTCTTTCTCTCTTTCTCTGCGCGCGCGCGTGTGTTTGTGTGTGTGTTTTGGAACTGGCTGGTGGATTAGTGGGTGGAGCAAATACATAAGTAGTCGAATGCAGTCTCTGTTCCTTTGACAAAAAGCAGCTTTGCCGGTGTGACGTAATGTAAGCTCGTATGACGTCATATAAAGTCATTACATCGGTATATTATTTCTGTGTGTGTGTGTGTTGTGTGTGTGTGTGTGTGTGTGTGTGTGTGTGTGCTCGCATGCGCGCGTGCACGCAAGCCTACGCACTAAGAGAGAGAGAGAGAGGGGGGGGGGGGAGAGAAACTCAACTCTGGAAGAGAGAGAGAGGGTGGTGGTGGCGGGTGGGGAGCTGGGGGTGGGGGGAATGGGGTGGGGGGGGGGGGGGCTGGAGCTGAACACCTGCATCCCGAGACCTGAAGACTGCAAGACATGCTGATCAGGCTGTCACATTACTAAACAGCTCCCATCAGTGCATAGCTCCCTCCATACCATCCCCCTAGCTGCCACCCCGCCCCTCACCCCCCTCAACCACTGCAGTCACTCCCTTCCTCCCCTCCCCCCCCCTGCCTCCCCCTACCCCCCCCTCTCCTCCACCCCGCCACACCCCCCCCCTCTCAGCAACCCGCATCACCACCACCACCCCTCCTCCCCCCCTGCCACATACAACCATTCACCATCAACCTCACCCCCCCTCCATCCATCCATCCATCAATACTACCTTCCTCACACACCCCCGAGGTTCTTAGTCCCCTCCCCCCCTCCCCTCCACCCCCCCCCTCCAACCCCCTTCTCTCTCCAGCATCCACCCCCACCACCCCCTTCTCTCTCCAGCATCCACCCCTTCCAACCCCTCTCTCTCCAGCATCCACCCCCTCCAACCCCCTTCTCTCTCCAGCATCCACCCCCTCCACCCTCTTCTCTCTCCAGCATCCACCCCCTCCACCCCACCCCCTTCTCTCTCCATGCCTCACCCATGCCTCTAGACCCCAAGTTCGTTAGTGCTCGTGAGAGATAAGAGACCAAGAGAGAGATGTGGTTGACAGAGACAGGGAGAGACCGAGACAGAGACAGAAGCAGAATAGACACTTACAGGTGGAGAGAGAGAGAGACAGACAGACAGACAGACAGACAGAGACAGAGAGAGACACAGGCAGAGGCACAGAGAGAGAGAGAGAGAGACAGACAGAGATTCTGGGATGAGCAGAGGGTCCTGAGGAGGTGTGTGGGGGAGGGTATCCCCGGGGGTGAGGAGGTCTTGGGGCCGTGAACGCATGTAGGTATGGGGGTGGTGGCAGATAGGCATAACAGCAGTCCCTTCCCCCAAAGAAAAAAAAAGGGGGGCGGGTGGAGGGGGAGACAGAGACAGACAGAGACAGAGAGAGAGAAAGAGAGAGCTGAAAGTGATACCGGCATTTTCACGGCCGCACTGGGAGCTTCACATTTCTTAGCGTTCCGCCAGCAGCATTACTGTCACCACGACATCCCCCCCCCCTCGCCCCGCTTCGCCCCCCCCTCCCTCCCACACACACACGACTGGGAATTGACCATGAAATAGTCATGTGTTCTGGCTACAGGCGCATGATACCCACGCACACACGCACACACGCACGCATGCATGCACAGACAGACATACACAGGTGTATCCGATACTTATGGGATGCCTTCTCAGACGAGAAATATTTAAGAGCTTTCAACATGCCATGGATAAAAACCCAACTTGTTCAAATAGAAACAAAGATTAGATACGTATATTGAAAATGATACCGGGATTTCTAAAACTAGCACAAAACAATACTATTAATGATTTTACACAAATGATGAAATTTGCGCTAATGTAAGTCTTAGGAAGAAAACAAACGTTCGTAAGCGCAAAAGAAAAAACATTAAAAAATGGTTTGTTTGTGAATGTTATGAACACAGGAAAGATCTTAGATCGATACTGAATGCCTAAACAGGCATCCATATAATAAATCCCTATGCAAAAAATATTTTTCCAAACGTAAGATCTATAACAGACTGTTAAGACGAAAGAAAAGAATGTACACAAACGATCTTGCGAATAAAATCAGCGACGTCCTTTTATAAAGATCCAACACTGCTTGGAAAACATAAAAAGTTTACAAACTGCAGGCGAGAATGCCACACGCAAATATCAGTTTGAATACATCCATATGGGATTTCACATCTGGAAAAGCTCATTGGCAAAGAGGTGAATGTGAAGAAAAAACAAAGGCAAAAAATCAGAAACTAACTTAAAAAACAGTCTAACAGATGAGAGTCTGCTTTCAAATATCACTTAACAATATCAAACAGAGAAATCAAGAAAGCGTGCAAGCATCAAAAAAATTAATAAATCACCAGGATTGGACGGCATTACAAACGAAATGGTCAAAACAAGTCTTCCAATAACTATCAATATCATTCAAAAAATGTTTAACATTATTTTCACTCAAGGTATATATCCAGAATGTTGGAAAAATGGTTTAAACATTCCATTGTATAAAAATGGGAACCCGGGAGATCCAAATAATTATCGGGGAATAACATTAACCAATACCTTGGGAAAAGTTTCTGCACAATATTAAATAATCGAATAACTGAGTACCTAGAACAAGGTGAACGCCTAACAAAGGAACAAATAGGATTTCGGAAACACTACAGAACAACTGATCAAATCTTCATCTAAAAAAGATCATTAATGAAGTAATAAAAGTAAAAAATGGTAGATTATACGGTTGTTTTGTAGATATTTTGAAAAAGCCTTTGATAATGTTTGGCACGATGCCCTGTTTCCTAAAGTTGAAGAGAATGGGCATAACTGGGAAAATGCTTTGATATAATTAAAGACATGTATGATAATTCCAAAATTCAAATAAATTCATACGGAGGTCTCAGCACAGAAATAACTGTACAGAAAGGGTGTACAACAGGGGCAATACACTAAGCACAACTTTATTTAATATTTTCATAGATGATATTGGTAAAAATCTATGGAAAGTAAACGATTCTCAAAATTCAATGCTGTTTCACACCCACCCAATGTACCATGTTTACTTAGCTGATGATCTGGTTATTCTGTCTTTAACAAAAAAGGATTACAAAACAAAAATTACATAATTTGAACACATATTGCCATAGTTGGGGATTAAAAATTAATAGAGAAAAAACGAAAGTGGTAATCTTTACAAGATCTGACCCAAAAGTACCAATATATTTCTACTTGTGGGGAAGATATAATACAAACAGCAGAAGAATATAAATATTTAGGAGTTATATTCCACAAAAGGTGGAAGTCTGATAAGAGCACAGGACACCTAACTAACAAGCAAAACAAAGCATTGCATACTTTACGAAAGAACATTCAAAGGCTATCAACATCAATCAGTACCATATCTAAACTATATGATACTTTGATAACGCCAATATCGATTTTATGGGGCGGAGGTAATGGTTACCTTACCAAGTCAAACCGGATGATTCTTTCGATTTAGCACAGTCTTTTTGACGACTGCTTATCGAATAAGTTTCCACATGAAAAATTACACATTAAATTCTGTAAGCACTTACTTGGAGTACACAAAAAAGCTATGGTGCTTCCTGTGTTAGGTGAACTGGGCAGATTCCCAATAAGTTTAAAGATAGATGTGCCAAATTATTACATATTGGATTCACATTATTCAATTACCAGAAACTTTCCCTCATCAACAAAATATATAAGTCCCATGTACCAACAAGAAAATACAACTTCCCCCATGGTTGATTTTTGTTAAAAAGATACTCGAAATTATAGGCCTTGATCACATTTGGAAAAATCAATTCACATTCACGTACATAGACTGAAATACGTCGTGTAATAAAAAAATTAGAAATGAATATATCAAATACTGGAAAGAGAAAAGAGAAAAAACATTAAAGCTAAAATTTTACAATACGATTGTAGCAGAATACAAAACTGAAACCTACCTTTTAATATATCAGATACAAAACACAGACAAGCTTTAACGAAACTCAGAATAAGCGCGCATGACCTAAGATTGAGAAAGGGTAGATATTTAAAATATTCCAACATGAAGACAGATTGTGCAACAAATGTAACATCCTGGAAGACGAAATCCATCTTCTTGATGATTGTATTAAATATGAAAACCTTAAGGCAACAATTTTTAAAGGATATCAAAATTCGAATAACACAGGACATATTCCCAGTCCAATTGATGCTAACAGATGATGAATTATATACAAACAAGATTAGGAAAATTTGTGTATGAATGCTGCTGCAATTTACCGCATTAACTGATTGATAAATTGTGTGGTGTTTTCATTCGTTCATTCATTTACCATTGCAATTGTGTCTTATAAACCCTTCCGGTTTCATGACAAGAAAATTATTCTTTTCTATTCTTTCTATTCTATTCGACACACGCAGCACGGCTGGCGCAGCCACCCCCCCAATCCACCAAAATCCGCACGCTCCCACACGGCACGTACAAACCGCACATATGATGGTGATCACACGCGCGCACGAGCAAGCACACACGCACAGCAGGGCACACACACACGCACTCACCGCACACGCCACGCACGCACGCTACACACACACACACACACACAACACACCACCACACGCACCACAAAACAAACAAACACCACACACGCACGCACACACAAACAAACAAACACATACTCACACCACACAGTGACACCACACACACACACACAACACACACTTGACCACCATCACACACACACACCGCACACACATACACACACTCACATTAAATCACACACACACACATCACTCATCACTACTCCACTGCAAACACACACACTCAACTCTCACACTCACAAACACACACACATCTCACACACATCAACACACAACTCACACACCACACCCACAGCTCGGGTCAGTTCTGCGATTGCTTGCAATCAATCAAAATGACCCTTGGAAAGCCAGAATTGCATGTCGGGTTGGATAGATTTAGGGGGATATAGGTAAGCTAGCAGGCGGACAGCTGCCGCATGCGGTTTGACCCTTCTGTCTGATACGGGGGGTGGGTGGGGTCGCGCGCGCGAGCTACAAAGTTGGAGGTCATTCCATAATCGTATGATACCATAACGCAATGTATGCATTTTCCAGTAATTTAAATATCCCCAGGCAGTAGGGCGGGAACGAAGAGGAGATTGAGTGTGTGAGAGTGAGCGGGTGTTGGGTGTAGTGTGTTGTGTTGTGTGTGTGTGTGTGAGGTGTGGGTTTGCCTCTGTGTGTGGGTGTTGTCTGGTGTCTGTGTATGGTGTGTGAAATGCGTGTGTGTGATGTGTGGGACTCTAGGGGGTGCGGTGGCCCGTTTGAGGGGGGCTTGGGGGGGG
>NC_134879.1:5032002-5057002 GCF_041734735.1 Babylonia areolata
ATGGTGTTGAACCACTATCCTCTGAAGATCTGACCAGGGCATTGGGTTTATCCATGCGGAGATCAGGCACCTACCAAGCTAAACTACTCTCAACTAAGAAATATACAAGTAGTTAAAACAAACAACGAAACATAAGAAACATTAGAATCATGTGCTCTTGGTGTGTACAGTAAATCTGTTATAAAACTTATTCTGAAATCACACATCAACATCGCAGCTTGGAAAATAAAACTGAAGTTTCTGGACTTTTCCCTTATGAAACAATGTCCAAAACTACACAGCCTGTGCCAGCTGGAAGAAGGTGGACTCAGAAGATACAGAACAAAGATTTGAACAAACAGCACATAGAAGAAGAAATAGAAGAAAATGAAGTAGCAACTGAAGGTGTTGTAATAGCTCTGGCAAAGATGAAAGAATATCCAGGAGTTCTCAGATCACACACACACACACACACACACACACACACACACACACACACACACACACACACACACACACGCACACACACAAACGAAAACGGAATGGGTGATAACAAGACCAAAAGGTGGTTGCATAGCAAATGGAAAGGAAAGTAACACCAGACCAACTTGAATTCACTGGAAAAAGAAAAAAAAAACTCTGTTGAGACAAATGAACATACAAAAAAAGAAAAGAAAAGAAAAACAGGGGTTTCAGAAAATTCCAGAAGAATCGCTCAGGTGATGAGAGATGGTTGTCAAAAAATCTATGAAGATGAATGATAAGACAAAACGAAGACAGTAAGATTCCACACAATGTAAGGGAAACACTCAAACTATCCATAGAAGAATAACAGCGGACCACTCAACTAAAGGGGAGTAATTAGAACGGTATCAGCAAGTGAAACCCCAAAGGAAATGAAAAATGGGCAAACTCCATAGGCCTTGGTGGATGTGTGTCACGGACAAGGAGGGTTGTGCGTGCGTGTGTGTGAACGCTGCCACTTTTGGTTGACCCCTCTCCTTGTAGCTCTTCTGCGTGCTCCATGTAGCCAAGGAAGTGTATGGAATGCACGTGTTGCACTAGAAAACATGACGTGCATATTTCTAATTTGTGAGTTATAGAAAGTTTTCTCCTTTTGGAAAACCAGCACCATTAGTCAGTGGAGCAGGACACTCGGCCAGGTCAAGTGTAGGGTCCTATGGAGAGAGACGCTCAGCCGGTATTTTGGCCGGATCTCAGAAACCGTTGAGGTATTCATTCATTTATCTTAGTCGTTGCATTGATAAAATGATCTTACAGTTTGTAGTATTTGTTGTACAGCCGTCCGAAAATATACGTACCTGTATTATTAGTCGCTTTTGCTCTTCATGTGTTACCTGAATTTTTTACGGTCTGACGTTACATGTTCTTAATCTCTCATTTTCGTCGTAGAGTTATTTCCTAGTCTGGAACGTTACCAGTTTGCTTGAAACTGACACGTGGTTTTTTGCTTGAGTGTTTATTCTCTAATTCGGTATTACTTTCACCGTATTAGTTTCAAATTACCTCATGTATTCTGTTTAATGTGCTAGAATTACTATTTCTCCCAGTTCTGAATGTGGAAACAGTGAAGTAAAGTCTAGCCTACATTTGTTTGTGAGATTATTTTCCGTGGATTTGTAAACTACTTCGGGAATTAATATTTCGTAGAAAGACTGGAAGACCATTCAGTTTGTTCAGATTGCTTTGCCAGTAAACCATATTTAAGGGGAGTGAATGAGTCAGTCCATAATGTAACGTAGTGCTATTGTGATTCCCCTTCCGCCCCGAGATGGTGGGCGGCGGCGGAATCCTACCAAAATCGTGGATAATTCACTAGAACTTAGCCGCAGATTCTAGGTTTTTGTCTAGGGAACTCCATTCTTCCTGTGTGGAGACCCGACTTCATCACCGCTGTTTGAGCGGCCGTCTTCCGCCTGGGGAGCTCGAGCGTCGCTGGTGGACGTGTTTCCCCAAGCCAACACCAGAGTCCACCTTCCAGAACTACGAACTGTGTAGTGCCAGTTTCTATCTCCCCCCCCCCCCCCCCCCCCCCCCCCCACCTAAGCTGAGTATTACTGGGAAACGGACAAACTGTCACAGAAGAGGGTGACGAAGGGAAAATTGTGGGTGTTCCTCATGTGAAAGAGGAAAACGAACAGACTTTTTTCTTTGTGGTGTCTAATTAAGTATTGTATCGTGTCTGTGATTTTTTGTTAAAGTATTTGGAGTAAATGTTTTGTATCTGTTTATTCGAGGCTTTTGTTTGGATAAAGGTGAGAGAGCGTGAGAGAGCTGGCCATAACTTTAGTTTGAAAAGTTGCACGCGACAATTGGCGAGCCTGCCAGGATCCTTTCTTGGATAGTAGTATCTGAATTCATTTTTGTCACTGGCCACTCTCCTCGTTCATTACTCACTCCCATCTCCCAATCTTAATTACATTATCGTAATGAATTGACAGGTAGCTGTAGGTGTTTGGAGTGGACTTGGATCTGTAAGTTACCAGTTAGTTTACATTTGTACATTACTTCATTCTTTTGTGTATGATACTGGTCATTCATTGATTGCATGGAACTTCGTTCTGGCTGCAAGCTTAGCGTCATGGCAGAAAGTAGGCTGGATCGCATTTCACGGTGGCGCAGTTTCGCTGCTGAGTTAGAGGTTCCCAGGGAGCAAGTTGCTGAGTTTGTTGCTAGTCAAATGCTTAAGGAGGATGAGGCTGCAGAGAAAAGGGAGTTAGAGGAAAGAGCTCATCAGAGACAGCTGGAATGGGAAGAAGAGCAGCGGCGGAAACAGCTGGAATGGGAGGAGGAGCAACACCAACAACAGCGTGAAGAGCATTCCCTCCGGCTTGAGGTTCTGCAGAGGGAGAAGAAAGGGAAGAATTATGGCAACAGTATGGTGATGGATCAGGTAGAGGGAGAGTCTGACACTGACGACGACCGTGGATTTCGCCCCAGCCTTCCAAAGTTCGATGACAGTAAGGGTGACATTTCGTCTTGGTTAAAGAGGTTTGAGCGTGTCGCTACTCTGTACGGATGGAAGAAGAGCACCTGGGCAACTCGAGTTTCTACTCGTCTCACTGGTAAGGCCGAGGACGTCTACAACAACCTGAGCGACGCTGACGCGGGTGACTACGATAAGCTGAAGGAGCAACTTTTAGCTCGGTACCAATTGAATGCAGAGACGTATCGTCGTCGTTTCAGGAACTGTAAAAGAAAAGACAATGAAACTTTTGTGCAGTTTAGTGCCAGGTTGCAGGACAACTTAAAGCAGTGGCATGAGCAATCTAAGATTCCTGATCTGAAACAATTGATTCTCCTTGAGCAGTTCTTACAATCTTTGCAGGCTGACATGGCCGCCTACGTGATGGAGAAGCAGCCACAGTCTCTGGAAGAAGCTGTCGCATCAGCTGAAGTTTACTTCATGGCTCATAGGGGTGGGAGGAAGTTTCTTCAGCCGGTAGGTCTTAGTGGTAACGCTTCAGCGGGGCAGGATAAGTCCAAGGTGGGTGGAACTAAGAGCGAGTCTGGGAATTCCTCTGTTAAGACTTGTTTCATCTGTCAGTCACCTAAGCACTTGGCTAGAGACTGTCCCAGGAAAGGGAAATCGGCGGGCGCAGTACAGCATCAAGGGACAGAGGTCAGGCAATCAGTTCAGGTGCCTACTCTCTGCACGCCATGTAGAGAGCAGGAATACGATCCACACTGTCTGGTCGTGGTCGAAGGCAAGGCAGTACTAGGACTGCGTGATACAGGGTCTCATGTCTGTGTCGTGAAGAAGTCCCTCATATCGGATTGTCATCTTACCGGCAGGCAACTTGAGGTTTCAATGGCCGAGAAAGACATCAAGCGGCACTATCCTATTGCTGTGGTTAGGATAGAGAGTCCGTTTTTCACAGGTCAGGTTGAAGCTGTAGTTATGGAGACTCCAGTGGTTGATTTCATAGTTGGGAATCATGCTCGGTTGGAAGACCGAAAAGTTCTGCCAGTGTATGGTACACCCAAGGAAATCCCTGTAGTCACTCGTGCTCAGGCAGCAGAGAAGAGGCGACCTTCTACTTTGCGGGTGGCATCTCCAGGTCTCGAGACCGTGACGCCAGAGCAGTTGAAGGAACTACAGAAAGGTGATCCCGGATTGAAGTCTTTGCGGGAGGCAGCCGATCGTAGAGACGTTAGGGTTTCTGGTCGTACAGGCGAGGTGTCCTTCAGGTGGAGGAAGGGTATTCTGTACCGTGAGTACCGTCAGGCGAAGACTGAGTACAGTCAAGTTGTGGTCCCCGCACAGCTTAGACAGGGAGTAATGAAACTGGCTCATGAACCGCCTATGGGGGGTCATCAAGGAGGAAAGAAGACTCTGGACAGGATTTGGAAACAGTTTTTCTGGCCTGGCATGTGTGCAGACGTTCGCCGATTTGTTTCGTCCTGTGACCAATGCCAGAAAGTCTCTCCAAAACCTCAGAGGGTACCTCTAGGGAAGATGCCTCTGATCGACACTCCTTTTGAGCGGGTAGCAGTTGACCTTGTTGGGCCGATTACTCCTGCGTCAGGGTCAGGGAACCGCTATATCTTGGTGGTTGTGGATTACGCCACCCGGTACCCCGAGGCCGTTCCTCTTAAGACCGTTGAAGCTACCACGGTTGCTGAAGCGCTGTGGGAGGTCTGGACTCGAGTTGGTGTGCCGTCTGAGATTTTAACTGATCGCGGAACCCAGTTCATGAGCGATGTAATGAAGCAGATGGAGAGATTGTTGTCCACCCGTGGGTTGGCAACAACTCCTTACCATGCTCAAGGAAATGGGCTAGTAGAGCGGTACAACGGCGTTCTGAAGACTGCGTTGCGGAAGCTTACTCAGGAGAAACCAAAGCAATGGGATCGGTATATCCCTGCACTGCTCTTTGCTTACAGAGAAGCGACTCAGGAGAGTTTGGGGTTCTCACCATTTGAGCTCCTGTACGGAAGAACAGTACGAGGGCCTTTGTCTGTCTTGCGCCAGCTGTGGACAGATGAACACACTTCTGAAGACGTTCGCACTACTGCAGAGTACGTAGTAGACTTGAGGAACCGTATCGAGGAAACCTGTGAGTTGGCACGCAGGAATTTGGCTGCAGCTTGTCAGAGACATGCTGAGGTTTTTAACAGGAAGTCTCAGAATCGTGCGTTCTCCCCTGGTGACAAGGTACTGCTGCTTTTGCCCCAGAGACATAACAAATTACAGCTGTGCTGGCAGGGTCCCTTTGAGGTATTGGAGAGGAAGGGAGAAGCTGACTATAAGATTCGCATGGGAGGACAGGACAAATTGTACCATGCGAATCTGTTGAAGAGGTATGTGGAAAGACAGGCGGACTCTGTTTCTTGTGAAGTTCCGATGGTGGCTGTTGCTGTCATAGAGGAGACTGAACCAACTTCTGCCGCTGACAGGGAGTTGCCTGTGCCCAGTCTGGTGGCTGAGGAAACAATAGCTGACTTGAACTTTGGACCAGGTCTGAATGACAAACAGAAAGAGGAAGTTTTGACAATTGCTCGTCGGCATGAGAAGGTCATCACGGATGTACCGTTGAAGACGAACTTGGCAGAGTTTGACATGACCGTAGAGACAGCAAAGCCGGTGCGAGTAAAACAGTACCCTTTGCCCCACGCCAAAGTGGAGATCGTCAAGCAAGAGGTAGAGACCATGAAGACGCTTGGGGTGATAGAGCCTGCTGCATCTCCCTATAATGCGCCGGTAGTTCTCGTACGCAAGAAAGACGGAAAGATCCGGTTCTGCGTTGACTATCGACGTTTGAATAACGTCACCGTCTTTGATGCGGAACCTCTACCTGACGTAGAGCATCTTTTCTCTTCTCTGGGTAAAGCCCGGTACTTCAGCAAGTGGGACCTCAGCAAAGGTTACTGGCAAATTCCGGTCAGAGAAGACATCCGGCCTATGACCGCTTTCACTACCCCCAGTGGACAGTTCCAGTTCACTGTGATGCCCTTCGGCTTGAAGAATGCAGCAGCAGTTTTCTCAAGGATGATGAGAGCTTTGCTGGATCCCATAGGCATGAAAGATGTACATAACTTCATGGACGACATCATGATTGCGTCCGAAACATGGGAAGAACATCTCTCTGCTATAGAGGCAGTTTTCCAGCGATTGGAGGAAGCAAATTTGTCAGTCCGTCCAAAGAAGTGCTACATTCGGTTCGAGGAACTGAGTTTTCTGGGACATGTCGTACGGCACGGTCAAATCCTGCCGGAAATGGACAAGGTGGAGAAAGTTATGAAAGCACCAGTTCCTGAGACTAAGACGCAAGTGCGAGCCTTCTTGGGCCTGGTAGGCTACTACCGTAAGTTTATCCCTAATTTCTCTGCCATAGCACTTCCCCTGACGGACCTCACCAGGAAAGGTGCTCCCAACAACGTCGTTTGGACTCCAGAGTGCGATCGGGCCTTCAAAACTTTGAAGGGTCGTCTGGTTTCTAGGCCAGTGTTGCAACTGCCAGATCTGTCCTGCCAGTTCGTCTTACGAACTGACGCCTCAGACCGTGGTCTGGGGGCGGTGCTCCTACAGGAGAAGGAAGGTGTACTACACCCTGTCGCGTTTGCCAGCAGGAAATTGTCTGGAACTGAAAGTCACTACTCTACGATTGAGAAGGAGTGCTTAGCAGTAGTGTGGGCTACAGACAAATTCCAGCAGTTTTTGTATGGTCAGCAGTTTGTGCTCGAGACTGATCATCAACCTCTGCGGTATTTGCAGACAGCAAAAGTTGCGAACCAAAGGCTGCTGAGGTGGAGTTTGCTCTTAGTCTTACTCCTTCACAGTTCGAGTGATCCCTGGCAGACTGAATGTTGGTGCCGACTATTTGAGTCGGGCATCTGTGGAATAATTGTTTCCCCTTTGTAGCCGTGCAGACAGATGTCTGTGCTCAATCAGGGGGGTGTTGTCACGGACAAGGAGGGTTGTGCGTGCGTGTGTGTGAACGCTGCCACTTTTGGTTGACCCCTCTCCTTGTAGCTCTTCCGCGTGCTCCATGTAGCCAAGGAAGTGTATGGAATGCACGTGTTGCACTAGAAAACATGACGTGCATATTTCTAATTTGTGAGTTATAGAAAGTTTTCTCCTTTTGGAAAACCAGCACCATTAGTCAGTGGAGCAGGACACTCGGCCAGGTCAAGTGTAGGGTCCTATGGAGAGAGACGCTCAGCCGGTATTTTGGCCGGATCTCAGAAACCGTTGAGGTATTCATTCATTTATCTTAGTCGTTGCATTGATAAAATGATCTTACAGTTTGTAGTATTTGTTGTACAGCCGTCCGAAAATATACGTACCTGTATTATTAGTCGCTTTTGCTCTTCATGTGTTACCTGAATTTTTTACGGTCTGACGTTACATGTTCTTAATCTCTCATTTTCGTCGTAGAGTTATTTCCTAGTCTGGAACGTTACCAGTTTGCTTGAAACTGACACGTGGTTTTTTGCTTGAGTGTTTATTCTCTAATTCGGTATTACTTTCACCGTATTAGTTTCAAATTACCTCATGTATTCTGTTTAATGTGCTAGAATTACTATTTCTCCCAGTTCTGAATGTGGAAACAGTGAAGTAAAGTCTAGCCTACATTTGTTTGTGAGATTATTTTCCGTGGATTTGTAAACTACTTCGGGAATTAATATTTCGTAGAAAGACTGGAAGACCATTCAGTTTGTTCAGATTGCTTTGCCAGTAAACCATATTTAAGGGGAGTGAATGAGTCAGTCCATAATGTAACGTAGTGCTATTGTGATTCCCCTTCCGCCCCGAGATGGTGGGCGGCGGCGGAATCCTACCAAAATCGTGGATAATTCACTAGAACTTAGCCGCAGATTCTAGGTTTTTGTCTAGGGAACTCCATTCTTCCTGTGTGGAGACCCGACTTCATCACCGCTGTTTGAGCGGCCGTCTTCCGCCTGGGGAGCTCGAGCGTCGCTGGTGGACGTGTTTCCCCAAGCCAACACCAGAGTCCACCTTCCAGAACTACGAACTGTGTAGTGCCAGTTTCTATCTCCCCCCCCCCCCCCCCCCCCCCCCCACCTAAGCTGAGTATTACTGGGAAACGGACAAACTGTCACAGAAGAGGGTGACGAAGGGAAAATTGTGGGTGTTCCTCATGTGAAAGAGGAAAACGAACAGACTTTTTTCTTTGTGGTGTCTAATTAAGTATTGTATCGTGTCTGTGATTTTTTGTTAAAGTATTTGGAGTAAATGTTTTGTATCTGTTTATTCGAGGCTTTTGTTTGGATAAAGGTGAGAGAGCGTGAGAGAGTTGGCCATAACTTTAGTTTGAAAAGTTGCACGCGACAATGTGGAACACAGTTCTTCAAATGACCATGTTTCTTGGTTTTCGTTGTACAGTCTACAAAATGTCACCGCCACAATGACTCTTTCTTTTCTTTTTCTTTTTTTTTTTTTTCTTTTTTTTAATGAAATCTGGACAGCTTGATGTGTTATTTTCGCCGCTATTTGCAGAGATGGACGTCGGTTGTTGCTTTGTTTTAAAACGACCGCTTTTTGTTGTTGTTGTTTTGCACAGGAACAAAGGCTACAGAAGATAAGACCGTGTGTTTCCCCAACCCTCCGCAATTAATAAGTATTACACTGATTAACTTTTGCTGTTGTTTTGGCTGCTAGACTCTTTCTGCAGCCGTGGGGGAAAAAAAACAAGAAATAAAAACTCGATAATATTATTTTATTTATCGCCTTTAACGTCAGGATTTACGAATTTGTTTTCCTCTTTTTGATCAGAAAAAAGAAGATAGCAACAAAAACTTGTAAAAGATGAACGAGGTGCATTCACCTGGGGCGTAAAAAAGGTCATCTTTCCTTGTCCGTTTTGCATTTTACTCTGGCTTATTTCCCTCATGCCTTTACTCAAGTATTCGTTTTGCAGCTAGTTGGGTTTTTTTTTCTTTCTTTTTGCTCTATCTCTGTTTCACTCTGCCTCTCTGTCTCTGTCTCTCTGTCTCTGTCTCTCTGTCTCTGTCTCCCTACTTCCTCGTGTGTTTCAATGCGTTATACGGCGACAGTACGTCTGCACTGAAAACAAAGAGCAGAAAGAAATAGAAACATAACTTCAGCACATTCTTAATTCTCTGTCTGTCTGTGTGTTTCTCTCACATCCCATAATCCTCAACTGACTACCGACGGTGTTTCTACCCTTTCTTATAATCAGCAACGAACGAAAAGTTGCACAACTCGAAGTCCCACTCGACTTG
Source organism: Babylonia areolata (assembly GCF_041734735.1). Classification (NCBI taxonomy): domain Eukaryota; kingdom Metazoa; phylum Mollusca; class Gastropoda; order Neogastropoda; family Buccinidae; genus Babylonia; species Babylonia areolata. Next base: position 5,041,213 of record NC_134879.1, read on the forward strand.
AAAAAACAAAAACAAAACAAAAAAACCCAAAAAACCCAGAAACGCGTACCCCCAAAAAACAAGACCCACCAGAGTGTGTGAAAACTTAGGAGAGGAAAAACAAACGAGTGATTGATTCTATGCCATTATGAGGCTGCGCCCTCCACCCCCTCCCACCTCCCAGCATCCCCACCCCCTCCTTTACTGTGGGGACCAACCCCCCCGTGAGTTACCCCCCCCCCCTTCCTGCCCCCTCAAAAAAAAAACAAAAAAAAAAAACACCGTGATGGCGACATTCCCTTAATGGTCAAACATCGTTAGCTCCAGACAGCAGCTCAGGTCCACCTGGGTTTCAGCAGCTTTCGCAACTTGCCATCCGCAAAGGTACCACCACCAGGGGGGTGTAGGGGGAAAGAAGGGGGGGGGGGGTAGATGGAGGGGCTGAGGGGGAGGGGGGTAGATGTGAAGGCATAGGAGGGCGTGCGGGTTGAATGCTGGATGGGTGTGGAGGGGGATGGGGAATGGACGGGAACTCCAGGGAAAAAACAAACCAAACCCGGCGTACCGTCAGAATCCGCCCACCACCCAAACCTCTGAGGAGTATATATATATATATATATATGTATGTATGTATGTATGTATGTGGCAGAGACATCTATTCCGCCAACGCACAATGCTTTTTGTTTCTTCTTTTTTTTCTTTTTCTTTTTTTTCTTAACCACGCGTATTACCTACAGTCCCATTTTGTGTGTGTGTCCGTTTGTTCGTTCCCGGGAGAAATAACTCTGTTCCCCTCCCCTCTATATCTCTGGTCCGGCAGCGTCACCAGCAGCACCATCAGCGTCACCAGCAGCATCACCATCAGCGTCACCAGCAGCATCGCCAGCAGCAGCCACCGCCCACACCATCAGTGGCTGGTGGTAATAAGGGGAAAACATGCTGCTGGCTGCAGACTGACAGACAGACAGACAGACACACTGACGAGTAGGAGAGCTGTGCTGTGCTGCGCTGTGATGTGCTGTGCTGTGCTGTGCTGCGCTAAGCTGCGCTGTGATGTGCTGTGCTGTGATGTGCTGCGCTGCGCTGCGCTACGCTGTGCTGTGTTGTGCTGTGCTGTGCTGTGCTGCGTTGTGCTGTGCTGTGCGGTGCTGCGCTGTGCTGTGTTGTGCTGTGCTGTGCTGTGCTGTGCTGTGCTGTGCTGCGCTGCGCTACGCTGTGCTGTGCTGTGCTGTGCTGCATCTGATGCCTAGTGCTGGGAAAGACATTGGGATTGCACGAACAAAACTCACACTACACCGCATCAGTCTGTCTCTGCTGCTGCTGCTGCTGCAGGTCCGCGGTGCTGAGTGAGGATGGATGGAGGAGGATCTCAGGAGCAAAATTAATGCATGCAACGGGGTGGGTGGTGGTGGCTGGGGGGGTTGGGGGGGGGTGTAGGGGATGGTTGGGGGTGGGGGGGGGTGGGGGAAAATGAGCGCATTGGGAAAAGAAGAACAACGAACACCAGCGTACTGAGAACATATGTGATGGAGAATGATTTGCGTGTCTGGCTGGCTGATTGATATTGAAAAAAAAAAGGAAAAAAAAGAAAGAAAAAGAAACACTACATCAGCACATAGAAACAAAATATGGGGCGATACTGCTCGATGCTGGTTTGGTTCAACAAACTTACTGATTTACTGACTTCAAGCACCGGAGCCGGGTAGTGACAGAGATGAATTAGTTGGAATATTTTGATGGCTACATTTTGAAAGCATTCGTAGCCCTAGAATAGAATATGTCTTTATTACCAAGGTCACAAGGAATATTGCGTGGGGATAGTACATAACAAAATACGAATATAAATCGAAAATCATACACAAACACAGATACAGTAGAAATTAAAATACATACAAGTGCATATCAATATAAAACTTGTGCATGCTCACACATGCACGCACTGCACACACACACACACACACACACACACACACACACACACACACGCACGCACACACAAACTCTCTCTCTCTCTCTCTCTCTCACACACACACACACACACACACGCACACACATAAACTCTCTCTCTCTCTCTCTCTCTCTCTCTCTCACACACACACACACACACACACACACACACACACACACACACACACACACACACACACACACACACACACACACACACCGCCTACCCCCTATCCAAGAAAAAAATTCCTCGTGGTCGTCATGAGTGAGTGCTAAGACATTGTCTTTCCGAACAGAAAAAAATGTTACCCTTCTCTCTGTCTGTCTCTCTCTCTCTCTCTCTCTCTCTCTCAGATGGAAGCCTTTCTGTCTGTCTGTCTCTCCTTCATTTTTGTCTCTACCCCATCTTTTTTCTCTCTCTCTCTCTCTTCTCTCTCTCTCCCTTTCTCTCCATCTCCCCTCTTTATGTCTCTCTCTGTTTCTCCCCTTCTCTCTCTCTTCTCTGTCTGCCTGTCTGTCTGTCTGTCTGTCTGTCTGCCTCTCTCTCTCTCTCTCTCTCTCTCTCTCTCTCTCTCTCTCTCTCTCTCACGCATTCTATCTACTCTACTCCGACAAACAACCAAACAGCCTCAGTACAGTAAGAAACCTGCTGCGTGGCAAGCTTTATTCCTACCACAGCCTCCTACCACAGATATTTTTTCCTTGTTTTTTTTTTCTTTTCTTCAGGACCCCGTGTACCCACTCTGCCTTGACCAGGTGAACCAAACAATGCCTGGAATACACTCCACAGTCACAAGAACGAAACAGCGCCGCTCCAATTTCCTAGCCTGACACCCACCTCCCATCCGCTCCATTACCTCCCTCCTTCTTCTACATCTCCCCCCCCCCCCCCCACCCACCCACCCCAGACTCACGCTCTCTATCTCCTAACCCCCTCCCCCCCCTCTCTCTCTCTCTCTGTGTCATCCACCCACCACATTCCCCATCACCTTGCGGCTCAAGCAATGCAAGAGAAACAGCGGTGGCAGCAAGCAAGAGAGAAAACGACTGAGAGAGAGAGAGAGAGGGGGGGGGGGTGAGGTGGGGGGGGGGGGGATAGGGGCGGGGAGGTGAGGAGTAAATGGCGGCGGGCGAAAGAGTAAGTGACTGACTGACAATGATGTTTATTTGGCCATCGCCACTCTTTTTTCCCCTCCCCTAATCGAAGCGATCTGTTTAATAAAGGCCCTGCAGTCGCGTCGACTGACTGACAAACTGCTTCGATTAGACAGCCTGCCTGCCCCCCCCCCCCTCCCCCCCGCTCACCCACTCCCTACCATTCCAGACAGCGGGATCACTTCCACCCCTACATCTAAACGAACCCCCGGTGTAAATGGATGGACTCCTAGTCTAAATAGACCCCTGTCCTGAACGGGCCCCTATTCCGTCTACACGGCTCTGCATTCTAAACGAAGCCGTGCTATGAAATGATACGTACTCCACTCGGAAACCTCCACACCAAACGGACATCCATCCTCAAACGGGCCCCTGCACCAAACATAAAATATTCCAAAATGGATCCCACCCCCAGATGGACCATATTCACAAACAACCCCGACTCAAAACATAGAGTATTTCAAATGGACCCAACCACAAATAGCGCCTCATTCCAAATGGACCCCCACTCCATATAGACCTTATTCCAAACAGATCCCATTCCAAACGGGCCCTATTCGAAACGGACTCCATCCGAAATGAACCCTGTTTCAAACGGACCAAACTGCAAATGGACCCTGTTTCAAACGGACCCCCGCTCCAGACGGACTCTATTCCAAACGGATCCCCACTCCTGTTCCAAACGGTCACCGACCGCACACCAAACCAACCCAATTCCAAACGGACCCCTGCACCAAATACAACATAGACCCCAACTCCAAACGGATCCTTTTCCAAACGAACCCAAATTAAAACGGAAACGAATACCAAACGGATCATCACTCCACACATACCCTCGCTTAAAAATGCTCCTTAAAATGAAGAGTTTTAGATTATAAACTAAGTAGAATGACCGGCGTTTGCAACGTCACCTTATGCTATTAGTGTAACGGGGAACAGGGATATGGCAAAGTGTTCCCTGTGATTTATTATTGTTTGGCTGATGTCTGGGATCTACCCTTTTTTTTTTTACCTTGAACTTTGGTTTATGAATGATTTCTTGTGTTGTTGTTGCTGGAGGGGGAGACGGGTCAGGGGCGGGTGGGGGGTGTAGATGGGGTGGGGTGGTCTCTTAGCTCTTGTTATTTGTATTTGTATTTCTTTTCATCACAACAGATTTCTCTGTGTGAAATTCGGGCTTTTTAATACCACTCCGTTTTTCCTCATCTGTCGTTACGTAACTCAGTTCTTCTTCAGAGCGATCTTTGGTCGGTTTGTATTTGTATTTCTTTTTTTATCACAACAGATTTCTCTGTGTGAAATTTGGGCTGCTCTCCCCAGGGAGAGCGTGTCGCTACACTACAGCTCCACCCATTTTTTCGTATTTTTTCCTGCGTGCGGTTTTATTTCTTTTTCCTATCGAAGTGGATTTTTTCTACAGAATTTTGCCAGGAACAACCCTTTTGTAGCCGTGGGTTCTTTTACGTGCGCTAAGTGCATGCTGCACACGGGACCTGGGTTTATCGTCTCATCCGAATGACTAACGTCCAGACCACCACTCAAGGTCTAGTGGAGGGGGAGAAAATATCGGTGGTTGAGCCGTGATTCGAACCAAGCGCTCAGATTCTCTCGCTTCCCAGGCGGACGCGTTACCTCTAGGCCATCACTCCACTTCCCGTTAAAGACTGTGGGCTGTAAACACCGTGAAGGAATCATAAAACGGGCTCAGTTGTGTTGGATAGATCTAGCTACAGTGAACAGGGTTAGGATTCTGGGTTGAGTGGGTTGCCGTTGAGCGCAGACAGTCTGGGATACAGAATACAGAATACTTTATTATCTCAACAAGAGAAATTCATCCAGGATGATGGGTTTGGTGCCTTGGTTGGTCCACTAAAAAACCAACCAACCAAACAAACAAACAAAAAAACTGCTGTCAGAGGTGGAGAAAGACAGACAGAAAGAAGGCACCCAAACACAACCAACCAACCAACCAAACAAAGCAAAGGGGACAACAAAGGATATATTCATTTAACCTCAAGGCATCAAAGGTATGCGTAAAAGAAAAAAAAAATCTTGGGGGAAAAAAATCCCACCATAACAGAGCCAAACAGAAGCCAGTGCCTCCCTCCCGAACCTACTTAACTCCACCCTAAAAAGAAACCACTTTGCAGCGACCCCCCAGGTATTTTGGTGGTGTCAATCTTCGCCAGCTAAAAAACTACAGCAGTCATATGATATGAAGACACCAACAGCCTGACAGTCAGCCTATAAAAGAGCGGAAGTAAAGGGGATGGGGATGAAGGAAATCCCTATTACCCAGGATATGAAAGGAAAGACTTGGGGAAAAAAACGAAAAAAGGAAAAAGAAAAGAAAAAAAGAAAGCATAGTCTTTACAGAGCTATCCTCCTCCCACTTCTCTCTCTCTCTCTCTCCGCTCTCTCTCTCTCTCTCTCTCGCTCGCTCGCTCGCTCGCATCTGCCCCCCCTAAACCCTTCCTCCTCCCGTAGCCCTAAACCCCTTTGTACCCCCCCCCTCCTCCCCCCGGAGATTTAGATAGCTCCTTGGTCAGCTGAAATACTGCAGTCAGGTGTGGGTGTCTGTTGTGCAATGTGCAGCATCCAGCCACCTGTGACAGAAATTCCCTCCTTTCCGTTGTTTGTTGACTCTCCAAGAAGTGCCATCACAGCTGGGGGGTTTCAGCACACTACTAAAAACACATTAAAAGTCCACCACTCACCCACTCACTCACTCACCCGCATGCATTCATTCTCCTCCACCTCTACACCCCCCACACCCCCCCTACCCACAGCTCCTCCTATCCTTGCTCTCATCTCTGGCAAGATACCAGCCAACTAGCTCTTCAGGCTGTGGAGAGAGAATGGAGCCGGTCATTCACTTCGCAAGGTTTTGTGTTTTTTGTTTGTTTGTTTTTTTGTTGTTGTTTTTTGTTTGTTTTGTTTTTGTTTTGTTCTTTTTTTGGGGGGTGGGGGTGGGGGGGGGGGTGTTTTGTTTATTTGCTGCCTTTCCTTTGCTTTGCACTCCTGTGCTCTTTTCTTTCTCGTCAATGCGGATGTGCTTTAGTCAGGAGAAGGAAGTGAAGAAAACACTCAACAAACAAACAAATAAAAGGCCAAAAAAAAAAAAAAAAAAAAAAGCCAATCTATATTTTTTTAAGTAGAACAATACCATACCATATGATCTCATTTTGTTCATCCAGCTTCTAATGAAATGTAAGTCAGCCGATTTTGATAATCAATCAGTCAATCAGAACTGTATTCTATTGGCAGTCCACCAGCTGACTCTGTCCTTCCCAGTCAGTTGATTTTAGGCTCTCGTTATCAATCACTCTGTCAAAGATCCTTAAATCATACTGTCTCCTCACATTCATTCTCGTGGTTATAAACGTAGTCGCCTGTCTAAAGTTTCCCTTATTTCGGTTTTGATATGTTAAATCACGGCTATACATGACTATGTGTTCGTCAACACAGGATATGGTCATACGAGCAGAGCACCTCCCTCCACAATTTGTTGCTTCTTCCAAATCTAGACGGAAGGTATCAAACTGGAGAGATCGAAACTACATTGACAGTTCTACATTTGTTACTGCTCAGCTGTTTGCGACGCTAATAATGTTATTCTCGACGTATTTTCAGAAACGTGAAAATTCTACGACAATGCCGACACGATGTACAGTCTTCACACTTCATCATCGTTCTCAATCACACAACTGACCATTTCTGACCCGGAGACGCTTTTCTGTGTCAAGCTCTGACCACACACACACACACACACACACCGTCACTTCAGCAGAACTAGATCAGACCACGTGACGTACAGCTTGCAAAGTTCGTTTATCACGTGCCTCGGACAAATCACGTATATCCGGTGTGGAATTGAGCTTCGCGCGTTCTTTTTCGAAGTTCAGCAGGCCTGACACATTTCTTTCGGCAGCTTGTTCCTGTCTTGTCTTGTCTTCTGTTTTCTCAAATCGATTCACCGCTTTCACCATTGCATTGGAATCGCACGAACGCTCTACCAAGCGTCATCGTCACGCGACCGATTTGAAGGCTGCTGTTTGAAGTGCAGAGAACAACTTTTCCAAAAGTCTGTATTTCTGTGGCTGTTTATTTTATTTTATTCTTTTTCTTTCTTTTTTTTTTTTTTTTTTTTTTTTTAGATGAGCTCGTCTGTCTTGTCAGCATAGCCACGAACGTTTCACAACCCCAGCAGCAAACCATTTTGTCAATTTATTTTCCTTATCCATGTCCGGCTCTTGATGACTCACAAGTGGTGTGTCAGCTGCAGTGCCGCCAGTCGCACACGGACGTGTAACGTCTCTGGCCTTCCATCGCTGTTCTGCTCCGAGTGTGCCTAATTTCCCCCCTGCCTATGTTCCTCCCGGCATATGTTCTCCCCGGTCTGTGTTTTCCCCCGGTCCAAGTCCCTCCCAGGTCTATGCCCCCCCCCCCCCCATACCCTCCCTGTCTATGTTCCCCCCGGTCTAAGTCCTCCCCCAGGTCTATGTTCCCCCCGGTCTGTGTTCCCCCAGGTCTATATTCCCCCAGGTCTGTGTTTTCCCCTGGTCTATATTCCCCCAGGTCTGTGTTCCCCCAGGTCTGTGTTCCCCCAGGTCTATGTTCCCCCAGGTCTGTGTTTTCCCCTGGTCTGTGTTCCCCCAGGTCTGTGTTCCCCCAGGTCTATATTCCCCCAGGTCTGTGTTTTCCCCTGGTCTGTGTTCCCCCAGGTCTGTGTTCCCCCAGGTCTATGTTCCCCCAGGTCTATGTTCCCCCAGGTCTGTGTTTCTCTCAGGTCTACGTTCCCCCAGGTCTATGTTCCCCCAGGTCTGTGTTCCCCCAGGTCTGTGTTCCCCCAGGTCTATGTTCCCCCAGGTCTGTGTTCCCCCAGGTCTATGTTCCCCCAGGTTCTATGTTCCCCCAGGTCTGTGTTTCTCTCAGTCTACGTTCCCCCAGGTCTGTGTTTCTCTCAGGTCTACGTTCCCCCAGGTCTATGTTCCCCCAGGTCTGTGTTTTCCCCTGGTCTGTGTTCCCCCCGGTCTGTGTTCCCCCAGGTCTATGTTCCCCCAGGTCTATGTTCCCCCAGGTCTGTGTTTCTCTCAGGTCTACGTTCCCCCAGGTCTATATTCCCCCAGGTCTGTGTTTTCCCCTGGTCTGTGTTCCCCCAGGTCTGTGTTCCCCCAGGTCTATGTTCCCCCAGGTCTATGTTCCCCCAGGTCTAAGTAACCCCTCCCCCAGGTCTATGTTCCCCCAGGTCTGTGTTCCCCCAGGTCTATGTTTCCCCCGGTCTATATTCCCCCGGGTCTTTGTTCCCCCACGCTTATGCATGGAAGGTGGCAGAATGGTTAAGACGCTCAGCTGCCAATACAGAGAGTCCGTGAGGGTGTGGGTTCGAATCCCGCTCTCGCCCTTTCTCCTAAGTTTGACTGGAAAATCAAACTGAGCGTCTAGTCTTTCGGATGAGACGATAAACCGAGGTCCCGTGTGCAGCACGCACTTGGCGCACTGAAAAAGAACCCATGGCAACGAGAGTGTTGTCCTCTGGCGAAATTACGTAAAATGAAATCCACTTTCATAGGTACACAAATATGTAAGCATGCACTCAAGGCCTGACTAAGCGCGTTGGGTTATGCTGCTGGTCAGGCATCTGCTCAACAGATGTGGTGTAGCGTGTATGGATTTGTCCGAACGCAGTGACGCCTCCTTGAGAAAGTGAAACTGAAAACTGAAACTTATGCATGTTTGATGATATATACACTTTTGGGTACTGTTCAGCAATGGTCAGCAGTGGTCAGTGATCAGTGGCGGTCTGTAGTGGTCAGGACGTCATAATAATGCGCAAACGTGATAAAACAACGCAGAGGATTTTTGCGTGGTGGTCAGTAATGGTCAGCAGTGGCAAGAAATGGTTAGTAAAAGCCAACAGTAGTCAAAATTAGTTAGCTAATGGTCAAACCCTGCCAAGACCTTCCAGTAATGCAATAACCGTCGCAAAGTGATGCAAAGTGAACTCTGATAGTGTACAACAGTTGTGAGTAGTGGTCAAGCAGCGGGGAGGGGGGGTCGTTGACCTTGGGGAACTTAGACATGGCTGAAAGAAAATGTGGGGGAACATAGACCTGGGGGAACATAGACCTGGGGGAACATAGACCTGGCTGAAAGAAAATTTGTGGGAACATAGACCTGGGGGAACATAGACCTGGGGGAACTTAGACCTGGGGGAACTTAGACCTGGGGGAACATAGACCTGGGGGAACTTAGACCTGGGGGAACGTAGACCTGAGAGAAACACAGACCTGGGGAACACAGACCTGGGGGAACATAGACCTGGGGGAACATAGACCTGGGGGAACACAGACCTGGGGGAACATAGACCTGGGGGAACATAGACCTGGGGGAACTTAGACCTGGGGGAACGTAGACCTGAGAGAAACACAGACCTGGGGGAACACAGACCTGGGGAAACACAGACCTGGGGGAACACAGACCTGAGAGAAACACAGACCTGGGGGAACACAGACCTGGGGGAACACAGACCTGGGGAAACACAGACCTGGGGAAACACAGACCTGGGGGAACACAGACCTGAGAGAAACACAGACCTGGGGGAACACAGACCTGGGGGAACATAGACCTGGAGGAACACAGACCTGGGGGAACACAGACCTGGGGGAACACAGACCTGGGGGAACGTAGACCTGAGAGAAACTGGGGAAACACAGACCTGGGGAAACACAGACCTGGGGGAACACAGACCTGAGAGAAACACAGACCTGGGGGAACACAGACCTGGGGAACACAGACCTGGGGAAACACAGACCTGGGGAAACACAGACCTGGGGGAACCTAGACCTGGCTGAAAGAAAATTTTGGGGAACATAGACCTGGGGGAACACAGACCTGGGGGAACATAGAGTTGACCCCGTGTGGTTGCACTCTGCTGAATGAGACGCACAGTTTGTCCGCGGAGCTGCACTGTTTTGTGACAGGAATGGACGGTTCGCTGAAAAGACACTCACTGAAGACATGGCTGCCTTCTGTTTCTCTGTCTGCTGCTTCGCAATAAAGAGAGACCGAGAAACAGAGCGGGTTTATTATTGTGCTTTGGCCAAAACCATACAAAAAGCATATGCACACACTTGCGTGTTCATGGTGTGTGTGTGTGTGTGTGTGTGTGTGTGTGTGTGTGTGTGTGTGTACGCGCGCGCGCTCTCTCTCACTACCAACGACATTGAAGCTGGTAAACTTGATCCATTCCATCAACATTTTGCTGCACACAACACACATTACAGCATTTTGCTGCACACAACACACATTACAGCATTTTGCTGCACACAACACACATTACAGCATTTTGCTGCACACAACACACATTACAGCATTTTGCTGCACACAACACACATTACAGCATTTTGCTGCACACAACACACATTACAGCATTTTGCTGCACACAACACACATTACAGCATTTTGCTGCACACAACACACATTACAGCATTTTGCTGCACACAACACACATTACAGCATTTTGCTGCACACAACACACATTACAGCATTTTGCTGCACACAACACACATTACAGCATTTTGCTGCACACAACACACATTACAGCATTTTGCTGCACACAACACACATTACAGGGAGACACACAACAAAGACAAATCGGACAAACTATTTATGCGCAGCCTACCTAACATACTACCCCCCACCCACACACACACACACACACACCCTCTCCACCAGCCTCCCCTCTCACCCTCACCCCTCCCTCCCCCCAAAAAAAGAAGAAAAAAAAAAGCAAAATTCCTATGAAGATGCGCAACGGAAAGACCAATCTGACGATGCAAATCGTTTAACACTCAGCAAAACAAAAAAAAACAAGCAAATCCTCGGAAGATATTTCATTCGAAGCATTGTCTTCACGTGCAAAATGGCCGCGAACACGGAACAAGGCAGCAGCGTACTCTCGCTTGCTTAGCTTGAGCCATGATCTTATTTACGAGCCCATAATGTGATGAGCTGAGACGACCCACGCGACTGTCTCCATTTAAAGGGCGTTAACAGGGCTCGGGCAACGTTCTGTCACTTCCGAGTGTTCCGGATCTGATTAGGTGTCCGCCTCCAACAACGGGGGCTGTTTGCTTTATCACCCGGTCCCACCAAGCACCGGTCCACCCCACTCCCCACCCCTACTCCCCACCCCCACCCACACCCCTCGCTCTTTTCTCTCCCGTCTCCCCAGGGGAGGGAGGGAATCAGTTAGCAGATGATCGGCCAAAGCCATCCATTCGTCTTACTTTGTCGTCCAGGCCTTTAGCGGCCACCCACCCACTCGCTAGAAACGAAAAGAAGAAGAAAAAAAAAAGAAAAAAGAAAAAAAGAAAGAAAGAAAAAAGCCAGTCCTGTAAAGAAAAAGTTCAAGAGTTGACGCTGGAGTTATCATCATCTTCTTGTTTTCCTTCATCATCATCATCATCATCATCATCTTCTTCTTCTTCTTCTTCTTCTTCTTCTTCTTCTTCTTCTTCTTCTTCTTCTTCTTCTTCTTCTCCTGTAACCATTACACAATAGCGGTGACTGTTGTCCTTTTGGGGGAACTGGAAAATAAAGTCTGAGGTTATGTGTTCCGCATTGTCATTGTTTCATCTTCATCATCATCTTCATCATCATCATCTTCTTCTTCTTCTTCTTCTTCTTCTTCTTCTTCTTCTTCTTCTTCTTCTTCTTCTTCTTCCATCAATGCTGCTGTTTTTCTGTCCCGTAGCCAACGCCCTTTCTGCGTCCATCACTTTTCCCCAGGTGCAGTTTCTATCTACCGCTCTCCTTTCTTTCACCTTCCGCACCCCCTTCCTGTCTTCCCACTTGTTATTTTCTGTCTTCCTCCTCCTCATCGTCATTCTCCATCTCCCCGTTCCTCCTAATTATTCTTCCTCTTTGCCTCCCCCCCCCCCTTCCCCTCGCCTCCTCTAAACCCTACCTCTCCATCTGTAAGAACAATGACTACAGTTTAACAGTATTTCCTTGAGTGGATTTGTCTCCGAAAAATCATGTATTCGGGACAATCTGTTCTTGGGCGCGCTCGCGCTTGTGTGTGTGTGTGTGTGTGTGTGTGTGTGTGTTTCGAACGGGATAAGAACTAGGAGGGGGAGGAGAGGAAAAAGAAAGGAAAGGAAGAAAAAGAAGAAGAAGAGGAGGACAAGTGGAGAGGTGAGAGAGGGAGAAGGGTTGGCAGAATTATCGTGGCGGTTGGGGGGGTGGTCTTTAACGATAGAGGGTGTCTGTGGGCGAGGCAAAGGTCAACGACCTGTTTTTTCAGATATCGCCCGTGGACAGACTTACTCTTCCTGGTGCACCAAGGGTTTGGGGGGAGGGGGACTTGGGGGGGGGGATGGGGTGGCAAGACATGGGGGGTTTGAGGGGGGGGGGGATTTCTTCAAGTTCACCTGGTACCCTTCCCCCCACCTCCCCGCCCCCAACCCCCCAACCCCCAACCACGCCTCGATCTGTCTCTGCTGCCTGTCCTTGTCTGGATGTCTTTCTCTGTACTATCCGTGTATCTGTTTCTGTCGGTTTCTTCCGTCTGTGTCTGTCTCTGTGTGTCTGTCTGTGTCTGTCGGTCTCTGCCTGTGTGTATCTGTCACTGTCTGTGTCTGTCTGTTTATCTCTCTGTCTCTGCCTTCCCCCTCCCCCCCCCCCCCCCTCCGACCCCTCAGTCAGTCATGTTTGTCCATCTCTCTGTGTCCACAGAGGACAAAGGAGTACTCCAGCACCAGCTTCCGTGTTGCTAGTCCGACAGACAGTGGAAGGACATCGCTCGTCCTGTGCACAGGTAAGTGTTCATTTGTGGGAGTCTGCAGCTCTAACCGTCTACTCATTTAAGCATTCCGAAGGACACCTTGGGAGACGCATGTCAAGAGTTTTTTTCCTTAAGCATCAGTAGTTATAAGTGGTATCATATGATATCTATACTGTGTACCTCTCCGGGGTGATTGAGAGCTCTGGGGGATAACCCTCTGCGATGCATGCCAAAAGTATGCCTTAGTTTCACATTTCTGGGAGAGACCTCAGCGATGCATGCCAAAAGTATGCCTTTAGTTTCATATTTCTGGGGGATACCGTTGGGGGATGCATTTGAGGATTGCGCCCTTAACGTTTCTGGGTGATACTTTTTTTTAGGGAAACATGTCAGGGTTGTGTGCCCTTAACCTTTCTGAGGGATACCTTTTCGGGGATACATGACAGGATTGTACCCTTAACCTTTGTGGGGGATACCTTCTTGGGATACAAATCAGGGTTGTGCCCTTAACGTTTCTGGGGGATACCTTTTTAGGGAAGCATGTCGGGGTTGTGTGCCCTTACCCTTTCTGGGGATGCATGTGAGGACTATCCCTGTCAATGTTCTGGATGATACCTTTCAGGTTTTGGGTTGTTGTTGTTTTTGTTTGTTTGTTTGTTTGTTTTTCTTTCATGGCGGTCAGACTGAGAAGGGTTTGTTTTAAAACTCGTTGGCGCATGCACACAAACACAAACCAGTCCCGTTCCCACGTTGCTGTCACCTGACGACGCACAACCGGACACACACACACAAGCAACAACCAGGAATCCATTGGAATTGCTCATCTTTTCCTTTTATCACCCCCACCCCCACCCCATCTTCTGGCTCTTCTACCACCACCACCTCCCGCCTTTCCCATCCACCCACCGCCTTCTAGTATGCAGTATTAATTAGTTTTTTTTTCTTTATTTCTTTATTTTAGATTTTTTTTGCCATATATATATATATATATATATATATATATATATATATGGACATGTATATAAATATTATGGATTCACACGAAACGCCCTTCGTTTCCTTTTCTCTCTCCTCCCCCCCCCCCCCAACGCCCCCCCACCCCCACCCCACCGCTTCCCATTTGAGGGAGTGCCATTGATTTCTTTAGTCGTATCATTATTATTATTATCATTATTATAATTATTGTTGGTACTACTACTACTGTTACTACTGCTGCTGCTGCTAATACTAATACTACTAACACTTTTTTACTTTCTTTAAATCAAAGACGGTGTGATAGAGATTTTGTTCTCTTTTTTTATTCCATGGAGTGGTGGTGGTGGTGGTGGTAACGATACGAAGTGAATTCTCTACCTGGCATTTACGGACCACGTCACGGGACGCGGCTTCCATGTCGGTCTGTCTGTTTGCGCTGTTCTGTGTGTGTGTGCGAGAAGATCGTCTTCCGGTTGCGAGAGAGAGAGAGAGAGAGACAGGACAGAGACAGAGACAGAGACAGAGACAGAGAGACAGAGAGAGAGAGGAAAATGTCACACTCCTCGCGATGGAATTGACACTCGTGTTCCAATCAATAAAAGTATGGGTGCTTTTTTTCGCTTTTGTTGTTTTCATTTATCTCTCTGTGTGTCTCTCTCTGTCTCTGTTTCTCTCTCTCTCTCTCTCTCTCTCTCTCTCTCTCTCTCTCTCTCTCTCTCTGTGTGTGTGTGTGTGTGTCTGTCTGTCTCTCTGTCTCTGTCTCTCTGTCTCAATTTCTCTCTCTCTCTCTGTCTCTGTCTCTGTGTGTCTGTCTCTGTCTCTCTCTCCGTCTCTCTCTCTCTGTCCCTCTCTCTGTCTCTCTGTCTCTGTCTCTCTCTCTGTCTCTGTCTCTGTCTCTCTCTCTGTGTCTCTGTCTCTCTCTGTCTGTCTGTCTCTCTCTGTTTCTGTCTCTGTCTCTTCCTGTTTGTCTCTCTCTCTCTGTTCTTTAACAGTATCGTAGCATTGTGGACGGTGAAGTTAGTGCGTGAGAAGATCAGGACGCAGTTGTTTTTTTTGGGGGGCGGGGGGGGGGGGGGGGGGAAAGGAAGGAAACAAAAAAAGAAAAGAAGAAAAGAATGATTTGAAACGGTTGTCTTTCTTTTGATATGATGAAAGTCTTGTATTTGATCTGTCTTTCAGTCTTTCTGTGTCTGTCAGCATCTGTCTGTTCGTCTCCATTAGCTTCTGTCAGTGTTTTCTGCAGTGAATGTGTGTGTGTGTGTGTGTGTGTGTGTGTGTGTGTGTGTGTGTGTGTGTGTGTGTGTGTGTGTGTGTGTGTGTGTGTGTGTGTGTGCATGAGTGTGTGTGTGTGTGTGTGTGTGTGTGTGTGTGTGTGTGTGCATGAGTGTGTGTGTGTGTGTGTGTGTGTGTGCTGTGTGTGTGTGTGTGTGTGTGTGTGTGTGTGTGTGTGTGTGTGTGTGTGTGTGTGTGGTGTGGTGTGTGTGTGTGTGTGTGTGTGTGTGTGTGTGTGTGTGTGTGTGTGTGTGTTGGCTTAGAGAGAGAGAAAAAAAGAGTGGAGGACTACTGGAGAAGAAATCGTGAAAATCCCAACCAATAATTGTTGACTCGCTGACAGGTTAATCTTTTTTGCAGCCTCTGGAATGTACAGTCTTTTTCACTTCTATCAAATCATTTTCCCTACCATTACAGAATGACCTCCACCCACACAAATAAAGACTATCAGGTATTCACACACTCTCCTTCACCACACTTCTCCATCCATCGGAAAAAAAAACAATCTTTAAAAACAGCGGTTAAACTGTCCTTTGGTCAGCATAATCTTATTTTCCATGACTATGATTCTAATATAATTTTCTGATAAAGAACACGATTTTCCCACCCAAAGAGAATATGATTTTCTATTGCCTTGGCTTTGGAAACGATATCAATTCAAACACAACAGGA
>NC_134879.1:5069502-5079502 GCF_041734735.1 Babylonia areolata
CCCGCCCCCCTCTAACCCCCACTCCCCCCTTACTAAACAAACAAACAAACAAAAACAATGTCGGTAGTGTACGATGGTAGGATGGAGTTCGGTTGTGGGTTTGTTTTTTTTGCTAAAAAAAAAAAAAAAAAGTGGAAAGAAGGAGTTTGTTTCTTTGCTAATAAATGGAAAGTTGGAGTTCGTTTCTTTGCTAAAAATTGGAAAGATGGAGTTTGTTTCGTTGCTAAGAAATTGGAAAGTTGGAGTTCGTTTCTTTGCTAAAAATTGGAAAGATGGGGTTTGTTTCTCAGCTAAAAAACAACAACAAAAAAACAAAAAAACACAAAAAAAAAAAGTGGAAAAATGGAGTTCGTTTCTTTGCTAACTAAAAAGTGGAAAGATGAAGATGGAGTTCGTTTCTTTGCTATAAAAAGTGGAAAGATGGAGTTCGTGTCTTTACTAAGAAATGGAAAGATGGAGTTTGTTTCTTTGCTAAAAAATAGAAAGATGCAGTTCGTTTCTTTGCTAAAAAAAAAAAATGGCAACATGGAGTTCGTTTCTTTGCTAAAAAGGTGAAAAGATGGAGAGTCCGTTTGCAAGCTAAAAAAAGAAGATGGAGTTTGTTTCTTGGCTAAAAGTTGGAAATGTGCAGTTTGTTTTGTGAGAAAAAAAGTTGAAACAATATGGTTTTGTTGTTTGATGTGTCAAAAATGGAAAGAAGAGATTTTTTTTGTTTGTGCCTAAAAGTTAGAAAGTTGTAGCTTCGCTGTTGGCTAAAAGTTGGAAAGACAACGAGTTTTGTTCAGCTGTTGGCTAAAATGAGGAAAGATAGGAGCTTTGATCGTTGATGTAAATGTGGGAGGAAAAAGGAGGAGTTAGTTATCTTTGTCCGTTAGACTCTTCGTAATTCCTTATCAACATAGTTATCTTGTATCTGCTCTCTCTCTCTCTCTCTCTCTCTCTCTCTCTCTCTCTTTGTGTCTCTGTCTGTCTGTCTCTCTCTCTCTCTCTCTGTCTCTGTCTGTCTCTCCCTGTGTCTCTGTCTGTCTCCCTCTCTTTCTGTCTGTCTGTCTGTCTCTCTTTCTCTCTCTCTCTCTCTGCCTCTGTCTGTCTCTCCCTGTGTCTCTGTCTGTCTCCCTCTCTTTCTTTCTGTCTGTCTGTCTGTCTCTCTCTCCCTTTCTCTCCCCCTCTCTCTCTCTCTCTCGTCTCCTCATTATTCTTTCTCGATCTTTCCCCTTTCTTTCTCTCCCAGACTTCTTCCTCTCCACACCTCACTTAATCCCCCCACCCCCTCTCTCTCTATTCCAGTTCCGTCTTCTCTCTCTCTCTCTCTTTCCGTGTGTGTGTGTGTGTGTGTGTGTGTGTTCAAAACACCGCCCAAGGAAAGGGGGTGAGGGGGTTGGGGGGGTGAAGACCAGCATATGAATAAATCATCCGTATCTCATCGGCAAGGCGCGCGTATCACTTCTTTTAAACGTGCAACCGACAGACAAGCGAGGAATATTTTCATTTAAAACACATAACCATGAAACTCTTTCCTTCTTCTTTTTCTTCTTTTCGTAACACGACCAGCATCGACTTGCCGATGACTCTGTCCTGGTTGATGGATGGTGGGTATTTTAGTGTTTCCATAACCCACCGAACGCTGACATGGATTACAGTATCTTTAACGTGCGAATTCGATCTTCTGCGTGCGTATATACACAAAGGGGGTTCGGACACTTGCAGGTCTGCACATATGTTGGCCTGGGAGATCCGAAAAATTTCCACCCTTGACCCACCAGGCGCCGTTACCGAGATTCGAACCCGGGACCCTCAGTTTGTCTATGTCATTCATGACTTATTTGTTTACATGTTGTTGTTGCTGCTTTTTCTTCTCCATCATAGGCATTCCTCCCTCCATCCTCCCTCTCTCGTTCCCCCCCTGGCCCCCCCTCCCCCTCCCGCCTATCTCTGCCGGGGCACGCCGGGGATAGAAAGAGAGAAAGGAGGGAGGGAGAAAGAGGGACAGAGAGACAGGTACGCAGGTAAGGCAGGCGGCGCAGGCACACAGAGAGAGAGAGAGAGAGACAGACAGACAGACAGACAGAGACAGAGACAGAGGCAGAGATTGTTTAATTGTATAGGCTTTGGCTCTTTAACAAGTGGTGTAAACAGTGCGTATAAAGAAAGAGTCAAAAACTGAAAGAGAGAGAGAGGGGTGTGTGTGATGAGGAGGACACACAGAGATAATAGCACAGAGAGAGAGGGAGAGAGAGAGAGAGGGGGGGGGTAAAAAAAAGAGAGGAAAAATACTGAATGGAAAGAAACACACACACGTAAATGATATTCAAACATACATTCCTGTATTCGCACGTACCGGAGACAGACACAAATAAAAAACATATATAATATAGCGAGACCGACAGACAGGAGGACAGAAAAGAGAAAGACAGAAAGTGGCAAAGGAAGAAAAAGGACTGACGAGCTAACTGAACAAACAAACAACAAGAAGAAGACTGCAATTAACTTGTGAAATATAATACACGAACATCAACAAGAAACGAAGGATCGGATGGGCGGAAGAATGGGAGGAATAGAAGAAACTACGAAAGGCCACAGGATAGAAAGAAAGGCAGGAGAAAAGAAAAGAAAGAATCGAACAAACAGACAGACAATCAAACAGACAAACAAACAAACAGAAGCAAAGGAACAACGTAAGAAACGTCTTAACCCTTCACCAGCTTCAGTTTCAGTAGCTCAAGGAGGCGTCACTGCGTTCGGACAAATCCATATACGCTACACCACATCTGCCAAGCAGATGCCTGACCAGCAGCGTAACCCAACGCGCTTAGTCAGGCCTTGAGAAAAGGTGTTTCACCACCAAACTCGCATTTATGCACAAGTTGGGTAGAGGACACATGTCCCTGAAGGGTGACCAGATCATGGGTCTGTTATCCATGAACCTACTGTTCTTAATGCTCCGTGGTAGGACACGCCATATTTTCTACACATCACAGCGGTAATCCCCAGCTATTCTTTGACACCATCTTTTCTGTGTTTACAGCACAAGGGAATTTTGCACTCTGGCTTGACTGGCGGTGAAAGGGTTAAAGAATTAAAGACGCTATCACATCACTGTGTAGCTTGCTTGCACAAAACGCCAATGCTTAATTGAAAGACACAGAGAAAGACATTGAGATCACGATATATATACATCGACTAACAAGGAAATGAGATCACGATATATATATATACATCGACTAACAAGGAAATGAGATCACGATATATATACATCGACTAACAAGGAAAATAGATCACGATATATATACATCGACTAACAAGGAAACAAACAAAAAATCATACAGACAGAAGCAGAGAAAGAACGGAAGAAACGGCGGAAATAAAGCAAAAGAAAGACGATCACATCACAACAGCCTGCTGCTTGCACCCAACACGTCAATGCCTAAAGACTTAAGTTGGAGATCTCATTGAGCGACGAAGCTTGTTCGTCGTTGCTGTTGTCTATTTTGTTGTTGGCTTTCTCTCTCAGCCTTTTCAGCATCTTCTGACGGGAGTGTCCCGATGTCAGTTGCTTGCTGCTTCCAGAGAGGGTTCTGTTATATGGGGTATCAGCATGTGCCAAGTGCTATCGTAATTACTGCGGGCCCCACGATGAAGGAAGGGTAAGTATGGCCTCAAAGATTGTATGCCGTTTGAAAAGCTTTGGCTGTAGTCAAGACTGCATTTGTTTGAAAAAGCTTGATGATGTATACATTCTTCTCCCTTTCTGATAATACCTTGACTGCACCTCACGCCCCCCCCCCCCCCTCCCTCTCCTGCTACCCTGTCTTGATATTGTGGAGCTTTGCTGTATTCGAGATTATATTTGTTTGAAAAAAAAAAGCTTTGATGTGTTCTTCTACCTTGACTGCCACACACACACACACACGCGCGCGCGCGCGCGCGCACACACACAAACACACACACGCACACACATACACACACACACACACACACACACACACACACACACACACAACACACACACACACACACACACACACACACACACACGCGAACACGCACACAAACACAAACACACACACACACACACGCGTACACATAGAAACACACACACACACACAAACATACACACACACACACACACACACACACACACACACACACACACACACTCACTCACTCACACACTCACTCACTCACACAAAAACACGCACACATAGAAAGACACACACGCGCGCACGCACACACACACACACACACACACACACACACATACAGGCAAAAGAGAGAGAGAGAGAGAGAGGGAGGTGGTCAGGGTGAGAGACGCAGACAAACAGACACAGCGACGAACAGACTGAAGCAGGGACGGAGAAAAGAAAAAAAAAAAAAAACAACAAGAAAAAACAAAACGTTACAGTGACAGCGAAATAGTCCAGAAGAACAAATAATTCTATCGCTCTTCCCCATCCACCCGTCACCAGCATCACCAGCATCATCACCATCATCATCATCATCATCATCATCATCATCATCATCATCATCATCATCATCATCATCATCATCATCATCATCATCATCATCATCATCATCATCACGATCATCATCATCACCACCATCATCATCATCACCATCATCATCATCATCATCATCATCATCATCATCATCATCATCATCATCATCATCATTATCACCTCCCATTCCCCCGATCCCGTCTTCCACCCCATTCCTCTTACTCCATCCCCCGCCCCCTTCCCCTCTCTCTCACTGCCAGGCTCCAAACCTCAAGGTGTGTGTGGGGGGGTCCCTGTGCACTGCGTACACTCACGCACACATGCACTCATACATGCACTCACACGCACACACACACGCGCGCGCGCGCGCACACACACACACACACACACACACACACACACACACACACATGTGAACACCTTCTCCGTCACTCACTCTCCCACTACGCCCCCACTCTCTCTCTCTCACGTACACACTACGTCTCTCTCATTATAAGCCTCTCTGTCTCTGTCTCTGTCTCCCTCTCTCTCTCTACAACCCTCACCCCCCTCTCTCACACATACACGCTATCCTCTCTCTGTCATAACAAGGCTCTCTCTCTCTCTCTCTCTCTCTCTCTCTCACACACACACACACACTCTCTCTCTCTCTCTCTCTCTTCTCTCGGGTGCTGAGACAGAGCTACCTGTTGTATATAATTAACAGTGTGCCTTGCCCCCCGCACTCCCTACACCCCACACCCCTCCCACCCACCCACCCACCCTGTCTTTTGATTCGGATTTGATCAGTGTCCACCAACCAAGACTTTGAACTAAAAACACCAAGCAAACTCACCTGCAGGTTTTGATATCCAGAGCCCCCACGAACACGCAGGTGCCCCCATTCATGCAGTAATAGCGGTCCTTGTAGGAGCAGGGCTGCACGTGCCTGTAGGAGATGGACAGGCGATGGGCCAGCATCTGGGCCCTGATCCGGGCGTTCATGCCGTAGCTCATCCTCCTCCTGGGGGCCCGCTTTGGGCGGGAGAGGGCTCCTTGGCCCCCTTTCTTCTCCTCCTCGTCCTCTCCCTCCTCCCCCTCCTCCCACTCCTCCTCTTCGTCTCCCTCCTCTTTTGAGATTCCCTCTCCTTCGAAGATCGAAGTCGGGTCTTGGTTTGAGCGGTGGTCCCTCAACGATAGCACCACAGTGATATTATTGTTATTATTATCATTGTTATTATTATTGTTGATATTGTTGTTATTGTTATTATTGTCAGCGTCCGTGTCCGAGTCAAGGATTCGGAGACCCACGATCTCTACCCCACTGTGGTGGTGGTGGTGGGTGGTGGGGGTGGGGGTGTCCCTATCACGTTTGCTGAGCGGGAGGGAGGCGAGGAGCGGCTGGAGGACAGCGGACGGCAGTGTTAGCGTCAGGTGGACGTCCCTAGGAGGGTCAAGTCCTTGGTGGTGGTGGTGGTGGTGGTGGAAGAAGTCGTTGATGTTGTTGTTGTTGTTGTTGTGTTGTGGATGGTGTTGTCTCGGACGTCCTGTGTCGTACCTGTCTTCTGTTTGTGCGGCGGCGGTGTCGGCGACGTGGCCTGAGTAGCGGCGATTTCTGTCGGGTCGTCGCCTCCTGCTCTGAGCTAATGTGTTCCTGTTGTTTGTTGTTGTTGGTAGTGGTGGTGGTGGTGGAGGTGTGGTGTGTCAGCAATGTTTTCAGGAGTTTCTTCCCCTTCTCGGAGCTTCTCCACCTGTAGGAGGAGGGTTTGAGTCGTCGAAGGGTGGTGGTGGTGGTGGTGGTGAGCGTTGTCGGTGACCGTGGCGGCTGTGCCGGGAATATTCTGTTCACGGGATTGTGGTTGTTGTTGTCGTAGTCGTTGTGGTACAGTCCAGAGGCTGCTCCTCCACCACCCCCGAGCACCTGGTTCTTCACGATGGGGGAGCCCCCGTGCACTGCCCCCATAGGTCCCCCGCGTGCCGCTGGGTGCAGTCTTCTGGGCACCCAGTCCCAGGGGCCGCGAGGTGGTGGTGGTGGTGGTGGTGGTGAGGGTGAGGGCAGCTGGGGAGGGAGGACACTGTCCCACCACCACCACCACTGCCACTGAAGGGGTGGCTGGGGGAGCCGGGAAGCAGGGTGGTGATGGATGGTGTTGGAGGCGAACAGGTGGCCGTGGGGGAGTCCCGTCGCCCGGCTGTTGAACGGGTTGTAGGGGTGATGATGGGGGTGGGGGTGGTGGAGCGGGCCCGGCCGAGTGGAGGAGGAAGATGCCCGCGCCCTGGTGACGGATGGGGCCGCGGCCAGGAGGGCCAGGAGGAGCACTAGGCGGTGGAAGGTCGGCGCTGGCATGTCCATGGTCCAGGTGAGAGCATCTTGCGGCGGCTGGCCCTCCTTGCTTCTGCTGTAGCTGTAGCTGTAGTTGTAGCCGTAGCTGTGGCTGTAGCCCGCCTGGCCTCGTCGCTCACCCCCCTTTCTACCCTCCCATCCGCCCACCACCATCCAACGGGTCGCCAGGGCACTGTCGCCACCAACAGCACGCTGCTGCCCTCCTCCTCCTCCTCCCCGCTCGCCCTGGTCCTCCTGGCTCTCCACCCTCCTTCCTGTTCCTCCTCCTCCCTCTCCTCTTCCTCTTCCTCCTCCTCCCTCTCCTCTTCCTCTTCCTGTCCCCGTGGCTGTGGGGGACTCCGTGCCGGGGGTGGTGGTGTCCTGTGTGCGCAGCAGTGTAACGGCCAGCACACTTCCAGTGTCGTCCAGAACTCACCCTTCAACGCCAACTGCAAGCCAGCGTCGGATGATCCCTCTCTGTTCGCTTCTCCAGCAGGCTCATCCTTTTTTTCTTTCTTCTTCTTTTTGGTTTTTTTTGTATTTTGTTTTGTCTGTGTCTTGAGGCCGAGGCTGGCTGGGCAGGGCTGGAAATCACCGGGAAGTTTTTTGGTTTGTTTGTTTTTCTCTCTCCAAAGTCCCTGAACAGTGTATGACTGCTATCTCTGACTTTTTTATGCTCTCCAAAGCCCAACAGTGTATGACTATCTATGGCAGTACAGGACTACAAAGATACCACTGGTAAGTTTTCCAAAGCCCATCAGTGTGTGAGAAACATGTTATTGCTGTTGTTGTTCAGTACTTTTTCTTCCCTTCAAGGTACGTATTCTTTCTTTTCTGACAAGAAACAAAATCTTTTTCAAGCTTTATTAATAGCCGATTTTTTTTAAATAAATAAAAGCAACTTATGAGCACTAGGGTTTGGGCAAGACAAGGGAAAAGGGACAAAAATGGCTAAATAGCAAACAACAACCAACCAACAACAAAAAAACCAAAAAAAAACCCAAAATGTCAACTACGCTTTAAGTCCCAATCAAGTCGCTCGCTTAGCGGTCTTGTTATTAACTGTAGTGGTGTCCCTGGCTGTCTGGAAGTCTGAGTCCTTCCTAGTCCTCGCCTGACAACATGATGGCTGTGTCCGCGCCGGGGTGGGTGACGAGATGACTGAAGGAGTGTCAGCAGCAGCAGCAGCGAGGACTCCTAGGGGCCCCACCTCCAGTCACTGTCCCATGCCGCACAAGCCGGTGCTCGGTCGTCGCAGCACACACAGACCGTGTCGCCCGCGCCGGCAAGCCTGACAACAAAAGCAAGTCCTCTGACTTTGCCTCCTCCTCCTTCCTTCCTCCTCCTCCTTCCTCTTCTTCCTCCTCCTCCTCTTCTTCTTCCCCGCCCTCCCCCGCCTCTGCTGCCGTTGTCAACGTGCGCAGGATGGTTGGGTGGGGACTGGGTAGGGGTAGGGATGGGGTGGGGAGAGTGGATGGTGGTGGTGGTAGTTGGAGAGGGCGGTGCCAGGGGCGGTGGTGGTGGTGGTTGTAGGCTGGACTATACCACGTGGACCGGGGAGCGTGTGTGGGTGGGGTGGGATGGTCCTTAGCGACAACGACAACGACGACAGTAACGACAGACGCACGCGGCCGCGACGTCGCCAGCGATGTGACTGGCTTTCATGTGTGTTGTTTGGTTGTCATTGGTGGTGTGCCTGTTCACTTGCTGCTACAGCTCTCTGTAATATATCTCTGTTGTTACCACTGACGTTGGTTTTTGTTTGTTTGCTTTCTTTCTCTGCTTTTCTTTTCTTTTTCTCTCTCCCTCTCTCTCTCTCTTGTGCTGCTCACTTCCTACTCGATCATAGCCACTGTTTGGTGGGGTTCTTTGACCCTTCTTTTGGCGGATGAATTAAATCACAGTGGCTGTCACGACTGATCGCTAAACTTTTTTCTGATCTGATAGAGCCTTCAATAGGAAGTCAGAAGTTGGCTTTTTTTTTCCAACTTTCACTTTTCACACACATACACACACACAAAATCCGTACACCACAACTACTGATCTCACCACACCAGACACTGAAAATGCTTTCAGTGGCCGCCGGCGCTGACTGAGTGACTGACTGATCTTATGGTTCAGTGTTGTTCAGTATTCCGCGGTGGGTTTCTGTTTTTAGATGACAATACTTCACCCGAAGAACAAACTTGGGAGTTAGTGGTTCATCATGAAGTGAAAACAAACAACGGATGAAAGAAGAACACAACTTGGAAAAAAAGCACACACCTTAGAAAACGACAAATCCATCAACTGTACGCCCGTTTTCCGACGCCGCAGTCACTGAGGGCGAAAATGTTTCCACACCATCAACAAAAAAGCACATACATCCAGAAACGCCACACAAAACGGAACACAAAAAGAGAGAAGAAGAAGAAAAAAAGAATTTAAAAAACATACCACCACAACTGACTTCCACCACCATCACCGACAACGACAAACAAACAAGTAATCCACCGCCACCACAAAAACTATCACCTGCTTCCAGAGTAGGGAGAGACTCCCTCCACAATAAATCTCAGCCTACCACTCCACCACTACCTACACACACATACACACACACACATACCACAATCAATTCAGCAACAAGTGCGGTCGATAGGTCCTTGGTGAAAAAACGTAAAACTCAAAACAGCACGAAGACAGGAGAAGAAAACGTAAAACAATCATCAATCTCCAGCAGGAACGATAGGATAATAATACACACCACGCATTCGACAACACCCCATTCAGATTGGGGAGCTTTGAAAAGTAAACCAAAAGGGAAAGAAAAAGAAAACAAAAAACTTTAAACTTTTTGGGTGCGAAGTAAAAAGTGAAGTTTTCCCCACAACAGCGCGTGGAAGTTTTGCAAAGTGTTGCGAGTGATATGCCCAGACCAATACACACGGCGCACGGTCTCTCTCTTTCTCTTTCTCTCTCTCTCTCTCATTCTCTCCCTCTCTCTCACACTCTCTCTCACGCACACACACGTGGCTTCAGGCTGGCTTAGCACCGTAGCCCTCGGCATCAGCGCTCTCAGAAAGCGACAGAGAACCAGAGGGTGGAGGGGTGGATGGTGGGCAAGGTGGGAGGGTGGTGGTGTGGTGGTGGTGGTGGTGAGAAGTGGAACAAGTTGGATGGTGGTGGGTGTGGAGGGAAGCGGGGTGGTGGAGAGGAGTGGTGG
>NC_134879.1:5082002-5089502 GCF_041734735.1 Babylonia areolata
ACACACACACACACACACTGGAACTGGAATGGTTTATTCACAATCATGCCACAGCCCCGAGTAAAGGGGGTATACGTGAACATAATACAATTCAGTGAAAATACATAATGAAATAAGCATTAATATAGACAACAAGAAGTACATTGTGTCCGTGTAAACATATAGACAACAGACAGTACATTATAACTGTTTTACGAAATAACAATTTCTCTTAATTTGAATGCCTTATATAAGAATACCGAAAAATCATGCACGTCATTGATATTGCTTGATGACATTAATAAATTCAACTTGAACAGATAGGGATGGATGTTTGTAGTTCTTAGGTTTTATAAACATTTGACGGATATGTTTCAGTGCTGTGCAGCAGAGAACAAAGTGCACCTCGTTTTCTTGGGCTTCATGGCATAAAGGACAGACTAAATCGTTTTCACAAAAACTTCTGTATCTAACGTGATGCACTGTCAATTCTGATATACCCAGTCTAAATCTCGTCGTTACACGTTTCAAACGTCTGTCTATATTTAGCAACAGATAAGGTTTCAGACTAGGCATACTACAGAATGTTCAATACATATCAAATCTATTACTAGCACAAATGTGACTATACCATGTTTGCCATCTACAATCAATTGGTCTTTGGGGGTTGGAGAAGAGCAATTGCAGTGGAGAGAGAGAGAGAGAGAGAAGGGACTGAGAGAGAAAGAAAGAATAGAAAGAGGGAGAGAGAGCCAACACACACACACACACACACACACACACACACATGTATATATATATATATATATATATATATATATAAACTCACTCACACACACACACACACACACACGAAAACATACATTCATAAACATGTATGTATGCTTATACGCAAACATTATGCAAGCTGACATATATCTTTTTCAAGCACATTCAAATAGTTACACTGTTAAAAAAAGAGCAACGACAAAACAAACAGGCAAACAAACAAACAAAAACAGAGAAAAGACCAAACAAAAAACAAACAAACAAACAAAAACGCATATTTACTCATACGTCCAAAATTCAAATTAGATCATATTCTATATAAAAAGTTCAAATGAAATCATTCGCAGCAAATTTCAGTCTTGAACTCTCACGGTCAAGGTCATCAAAGCGTTCATTATGGCGCTGCGTCCAGCTCAGAAGTTCCTTTGTCGCGCGCACCTCAGAATTGTTAGTACCTCTCATTGAGATGGTATCCAAAGCCTGGTCAACGTGTTGGCTTTATGAGAAGGTCAGGCATATATATATATATATATATATATATATATAGTATAATATATATATATATATATATATATATATATATAGAGAGAGAGAGAGAGAGAGAGAGATTAACAAATAATGAGGCCTGGAGATCAAATGGTAACTCTCTCCACACGCAAGGTACATAACTTCGGTGGGTTATGGAAAAGAATATACCCAGCATGCACACCCCCGAAAACGGAGTATGGCTGCCTACATGGCGGGGTAATTAAAAACGGTCATACACGTAAAATGTTTGTCTGAGTGTGTATGCGTGTGCGTCTGAAATGTGATTGAATGACACAGGAAACGAATGATGAGCGCCCAGTGGCAGCCGTCAGTCGGCTCTACCCAGGTAGGCAGCCTGTGGTGCAAATGTCCCCGTGTATGTAAAGCGCTTAGAGCTTGGTCTCTGACCGAGGATAGGCGCTATAGAAGTATCCACATCAATCAATCAATAACTTCAAGCCAATGCTGATTACGCTAGCATTTCAGCTAGCACACAGGTAAGTAAAAGGCACATTGGAACAAACCCAAACACTTCCACATTTCTTCTGTCATTGCTGCTGTGTGCACATGTCAAATGATCGGTTCAAGAGCAAACCCGACGCTTCCTGTTTTGGGGAAGTGTGTGGGTTTGTTCCAATGTACCTTTTATTTACCTGTGTGCTAGCTGAATTGGTAGTATAAGCAGCATTGTCTTGAAGTTATATACCTCGTGTGTGGAGAGAGTTGCCACTCTTTCCTATTTGTTGGTAAATATATATATATATATATATATATATATATATATATGTGTGTGTGTGTGTGTGTGTGTGTGTGTGTGTGTGTGTGTGTGTGTGTGTGTGTTTGGAGGATAAAGGGTTAACCAAGACTGTTGTGTTTTTTCCGTTACTTTATGGCAAAACGAAGACGTGTGGGCCTGGATTTATTATTCAACCTATAAAATCGCACACTATGCATCATCCAGTAATCCCAACACGTCATGGTGCGGCGTCCGGTTTTTATTCTTGGGACTTAACATCAAGAGTGTTATTATATATATATATATATATATGTGTGTGTGTGTGTGTGTGTGTGTGTGTGTGTGTAACGTTTTTTTAGCAGATGTGTGTAGCGCATAAGGATCTCCCCGAGCGCTCTGACACCTCCTGAAACTGAAACGGAGTTGGGGGCGGAGGTGTGTATGTTGGGGGTCGGTGGTCTGGGGGGGCCGGGGGGCGGGGGGTTCAGCCGCCGATATTTTCTCCCCCTCCACTCGACCTTGAGTGGTGGTCTGGATGCTGGTCAATCGGCTGAGACGATAAACCGGGGTCCCGTGTGCAGCATGCACTTAGCGCACGTAAAAGAACCCACGGCAACAAAAGAGTTTTTCCTGGCAAAATTCTGTAGAAAAACCCATATCGATAGGAAAAACAAATAAAACTGCACGCAGGAAAAAATATAACAAAAAAGAAAGGTGGCGCTGTACTGTAGCGACGCGCTCTCCCTGGGGGAGAGCAGCCCGAATTTCACACAGAGAAATCTGTTGTGACAAAAAGAGAAATACAAGTACAATATCATACACGTCATACACAGGCATGCAGCTTTCAGAAAGAGAGAAAGAAACAGACAGACAAAGTCTCAGACAGAGGCACAGAGAGACAGAGAGAGACAGAGAGAGAGAGAGACAGAGAGAGGGAGACAGAGACAGAGAGACAGAGACAGAGAGGCGGGAGGGCAGTAGGGCAAGAAAGAGTATTCCCAATGAGTTTCTCAGCAAGCTTTCGTTTCACTTCACAAGGGGTGTGTGGGTGGGGGAAGAGAAGGGAAGGGGATCGGGGGGGGGGGGGAAAGGGTGGTGGGGAGGAGGGGGGAGGGGGCTGGTTCCGAGACGCCAAAAGATTTCGGCGATTAAACAAAGAGCCCTAGACAAGCTATTCATCTCAGAGTCAAGCAACCCTGCCGCGTGTGTTAGTTTGTATCTCTTCTTGCAAACAGGCAATAAACCGACTGTTTAAGTTATAAATTTTCCCTACCCCCCCCCTCCTTTCTTCCCCCCCCCGCCCCCCCCCCCGCCCCCCGACGTCTCCCTACCCCCATCTCCGCACCCCCGTCCCCCACCCGAAAAAAAAAAAGAAGATGGTTGCACAGAAGAAGACAGCCATAGTGGGTTGGGGGAGATAATGACAGTCATTTTCTCTCCCTTTTGTTCCGTGTTTGTGTGTGTTCTTCTCTAACCCCCCCCCCCCCCCCCCCCTCCCTCCCTCACCCCCCCCCCCCCCCCCCCCAGCCCCCGCTCAATCACTGTGTGTCTCAGCAATCCATTTGCTCATACTTTCGTCCTATTATGTCTGTCTGCTTTGTTAAATACCCATCTCGCTCGAGGCATCTCCGTCATATGTGTGGATATTGCGACAGCAGTTCTTGGTCGTCTTCTTATTTCCCTCCCTATCTATCTATCTATCTATCT
The DNA here is from genome assembly GCF_041734735.1 of Babylonia areolata. Lineage (NCBI taxonomy): Eukaryota > Metazoa > Mollusca > Gastropoda > Neogastropoda > Buccinidae > Babylonia > Babylonia areolata. The sequence continues at coordinate 5,085,721 of NC_134879.1, forward strand.
ATCTATCTATCTATCTATCTATCTATCTATCTATCTATCTATCTGTCTGTCTGTCTGTCTGTCTGTCTGTCTGCCTACCTGTCTATCCATCTATAGATCTATCTGTGTCTGTCTGTCTATCTGTCTGTCTCTTTGTCTGTCTGTCAACCTACCTTAGATTTCTGTATGTCTGTATGTCTATATGTTATCTATCCATGTATCTATGTATCCACCTACGTATATGTCTGTCTGTCTATAAATTATCTGTCTGTCTGTTGGCCAACTTTTCTTTTCTTCCTTCATTCCGTTGTTTTCCGATATTTCTGTTGCACTTTCGTTCTTTATTTCTTTCTTTCCTACTTTCTTTCTTCTCCTTCCCCGCCCCCCTCCACCCTTTTATTATCATTATTTTTTATCATTTTTTATTTCAATTTTTTTTTTAGTCATCCCTTTCTATCTTCCTTCCTTCCTCTTGATCGTCCTCGCTCCTCCTCCTCCTCTTCTCCTCCTACCCACACCCTTCCTCTCATCCTCCTCTTCCTTCCTCCATCTTCGTCTTTCTTTCGTTATTTCGTTCTTTTTTCATTCATTCATTCATTCATTCATTCATTCATTCATTCAATTCAAACTTCTTCTTTCGTCTTCTTCCTCCTCCTCCTTCTTCTTCTTTTTTTCCTTCTTCTTTTTTCGTCTTCCTCCACCTTCTCCTCCTGCTCCTCCTCCTTCTTCCTCTTCTTCTTCTTCTTCTTCTTTTTTCTCTTCTTCTTCTTATTTCTTCTTCCTACTCTCCTCCTCCTCCTTCTTCTTCTTCATCCTACTCCTCCCTCCTCCTCCTTCTTTTTCTTCTTCTTCTGTTTGCCTGTTCACTTGGTATGTCTTGACAATGCCATGGAGACTTGAGGTTAATGTCATAAACAGCAACGATCGTATTTCATGACGGCGTATAAGGTATCAAATTGGCTGGCGTTGTCACTCACGTTTATGTATAATGGTTGCGTTAGACGAGAGAGGCGGAGGGAGAGAGAGAAGGGAAGGGAAGAGACACACAGAGAGAGATAGAGAGAGAGAGGGAGAAGGGGAGGGAAGAGAGACACAGAGAGAGAAAGAGAGAGAGAAGGGAGAGAAGGAGAGACAGAGAGAAGAGAGAGAGAAGGGGAGGAAGAGAGACAGAGAGAGAGAAGGGGAGGGAAGAGAGACAGAGAGAGAGGGGAGGGAAGAGAGACAGAGAGAGAGAAGGGGAGGGAAGAGAGACAGTGAGAGAGAAGGGGAGGGAAGAGAGACAGTGGAGAGAGAAGGGGAGGGAAGAGAGACACAGAGAGAGAAGGGAGGGAAGAGACACAGAGAGAGAAGGGGAGGGAAGAGAGACATAGAGAGAGAGAAGGGGAGGGAAGAGAGACAGAGAGAGAGAAGGGGAGGGAAGAGACAGAGTGAGAGGGAGGAAGAGGGAGGAGAAGGAGGAGAGACACAGAGAGAGAGAAGGGGAGGGAAGAGAGACAGTGAGAGAGAAGGGGAGGGAAGAGAGACACAGAGAGAGAGAAGGGGAGGGAAGAGAGACAGAGAGAGAAGGGGAGGGAAGAGAGACAGAGAGAGAGAGAGGGGAGGAAGAGAGACAAGAGAGAGAGAGAAGGGAGGGAAGAGAGACAGAGAGAGAGAAGAGGAGGGAAGAGAGAAAGAGAGAGAAGAGAGAGAGAGAAAGGGAGGAAGAGAGACAGTGAGAGAGAAGGGGAGGGAAAAAGAGACAGAGAGGAGAGAGAAGGGAGGGAAGAGAGACAGAGAGAGAGAAGGGGAGGAGAGGGAAGGAGAGAGACAGAGAGAGGAGAGAAGGGAGGGAAAAGAGAGAGAGAGAAGGGGAGGAAGAGAGAAGAGAGAGAAGGGAGGGAAGAGAGACAAGAGAGAGAAGGGGAGGGAAGAGAGACAGAGAGAAGGAGGAAGAGAGAAAGAGAGAAGGGAGGAAGAGAGACAAGAGAGAGAGAGAGAGGGAAGAGAGACAGAGAGAGAGAAGAGAGGAAGAGAGAGAGAGAGAAGGGGAGGGAAGAGAGAGACAAGAGAGAGAGAGAGGGAGGAGGGAAGAGAGACAGAGAGAGAGAAGGGGAGGGAAGAGAGACAGAGAGAGAGAGAGAGAAGAGGAGGGAAGAGAGACAGAGAGAGAGAAGGGGAGGGAAGAGAGACAGAGAGAGAGAGAAGGGGAGGGAAGAGAGACAGAGAGAGAGAAGGGGAGGGAAGAGAGACATAGAGAGAGAAGGGGAGGGAAGAGAGACATAGAGAGAGAGGAGGAGGGAGGGAAGAGAGACAGAGAGAGAGAAGGGGAGGGAAGAGACAGAGAGAGAGAAGGGGAGGGAAGAGAGACAGAGAGAGAGAGAGAAGGGGAGGGAAGAGAGACACAGAGAGAGAGAGAAGGGGAGGGAAGAGAGACACAGAGAGAGAAGGGGAGGGAAGAGAGACACAGAGAGAGAGAGAAGGGGAGGGAAGAGAGACACAGAGAGAGAAGGGGAGGGAAGAGAGACACAGAGAGAGAAGAGGAGGGAAGAGAGACACAGAGAGAGAGAAGAAGAGGAGGGAAGAGAGAGAGAGAGAGAAGAGGAGGGAAGAGAGACAGAGAGAGAGAAGGGGAGGGAAGAGAGACAGAGAGAGAGAAGGGGAGGGAAGAGAGACAGTGAGAGAGAAGGGGAGGGAAGAGAGACAGTGAGAGAGAAGGGGAGGGAAGAGAGACAGTGAGAGAGAAGGGGAGGGAAGAGAGACAGTGAGAGAGAAGAGGAGGGAAGAGAGACATAGAGAGAGAGAGAAGGGGAGGGAAGAGAGACAGAGAGAGAGAAGGGGAGGGAAGAGAGACACAGAGAGAGAGAGAAGGGGAGGGAAGAGAGAGAGAGAGAGAAGGGGAGGGAAGAGAGACAGAGAGAGAGAAGGGGAGGGAAGAGAGACAGAGAGAGAGAAGGGGAGGGAAGAGAGACACAGAGAGAGAAGAGGAGGGAAGAGAGAGAGAGAGAAGAGGAAGGAAGAGAGAGAGAGAGAAGGGGAGGGAAGAGAGACAGAGAGAGAAGGGAGGGAAGAGAGACAGTGAGAGAGAAGAGGAGGAAAGAGAGACACAGGGAGAGAGAGAGAAGGGGAGGGAAGAGAGACAGAGAGAGAGAAGGGGAGGGAAGAGAGACAGAGAGAGAGAGAGAAGAGGAGGGAAGAGAGACAGTGAGAGAGAAGGGGAGGGAAGAGAGACACAGAGAGAGAGAGAGAAGGGGAGGGAAGAGAGACACAGAGAGAGAGAAGGGGAGGGAAGAGAGACATAGAGAGAGAAGGGGAGGGAAGAGAGACAGAGAGAGAGAAGGGGAGGGAAGAGAGACAGTGAGAGAGAAGGGGAGGGAAGAGAGACACACAGAGAGAGAAGGGGAGGGAAGAGAGACAGTGAGAGAGAAGGGGAGGGAAGAGAGACAGTGAGAGAGAAGGGGAGGGAAGAGAGACAGAGAGAGAGAAGGGAGGGAAGAGAGACATAGAGAGAGAGAAGAGGAGGGAAGAGAGACAGAGAGAGAGAAGAGGAGGGAAGAGAGACAGAGAGAGAGAAGGGGAGGGAAGAGAGACACAGAGAGAGAGAAGAGGAGGGAAGAGAGACAGAGAGAGAGAAGAGGAGGGAAGAGAGACAGAGAGAGAGAAGAGGAGGGAAGAGAGACATAGAGAGAGAAGGGGGGGGAAGAGAGACATAGAGAGAGAAGGGGAGGGAAGAGAGACATAGAGATAGAAGAGGAGGGAAGAGAGACACAGAGAGAGAAGGGGGGGGGGGAGAGAGACATAGAGAGAGAAGGGGAGGGAAGAGAGAC
>NC_134879.1:5097002-5107002 GCF_041734735.1 Babylonia areolata
TCGTGCAGCCCCCACTACCCCCTCCCCCCAGTCCCACCCCCGTGCAGCCCCCACTACCCCCTCCCCCCAGTCCCACCCCCGTGCAGCCCCCACTACCCCCTCCCCCATCCCTCCAACCCCGCCCACCCCCACCCCCACACACAGAGTCGTAAGTAAGACAGTCACTGACCTGGTGGGGAAGTAAAGGGAATAAGCACAATCAGTTCTCTGGCACTGCATGTTCACACTCACATTGATTTTGAAATACCGGTGTTAACAACCTTTTTTTTGTACTCCAGTTGGTTTTTACCCCCCGGGATCAAATGTGACGTGCGGATTTACCCCGGGGTTTCTTTAGAAGAACCTGGAATGAATCGGGGAGGGGGCAAACTTGGCCTGGTCAGTACTCTCGTCAGCATTCAGATTCCCTTAGATTCGGAGACGGAGCTCTACGCGCTTTTCAAACACGGTGTCATTTGCACAACAGGCTGCCTACCTGGATAGAGCAGATTGATGACGGCTGCCATTGCGGGGCGCTCATCATTTGTTTCCTGTGTCAGTCAATCAGATTTCAGTCACGCACATTTATACACTCAGAAAGACATGTAACATTTTTACGTGAATGACAGTTTTGTTTATTTACCCCGCCATGTAGGCTGCCATACTCTGTTTTCGGGGGTGAGCATGCTGGGCGTGTTCTTGTTTCCATAACCCACCGAACGCTGACACTGATTGCAGGATCTTTAACGTGCGTATTTTATCTTCTGCGCGCGCATACACAGGGGGTTCAGGCACAAGCAGGTCTGCACATATGTTGAGCTGGGAGATCGGAAAGATCTGCACCCTTCACTCTCCAGGCGTTGAACCTGGGACCCTCAGACTGGAAGTCCAACGCTTTAACCACTCGTCTATTACGCCCCGTTATAACGTGGAGTGAAGGGGAGTGGTCAGTATAACAAGCCAGCCGAGGGCTACCCCTTCCCTTACTTGGCCACATTGTTGGACAGAGGAAAGGGGTCAGTGCAAGCTAAGTCCAAAACAATCCCTTCCCGTTTTATCACTTCCATCAACCCCCGAAAACGGACTATGGCTGCCCACAGGGCGGGGTAAAAACGGTCATACACGTAAAATACCACTCATGGAGTATGGCTGCCCACAGGGCGGGGTAAAAACGGTCATACATGTAAAATCCCACTCATGTACATACGAGTGTAACCCACGAACGAAGAAGAAGAAGAAGAAGATTACTTCCATCAGGAGGAGAGGGGTGAGGCAGCAGCACAGGCTTTAAGCCCAGAACGGTTCGCTTTCTGTACCTCCACCACATATTGATCAATGTGGAGAGGTGTCACTACAGGATAATCCAGATCTACACCCACCCCACCCAATTCCCTTACTTTGGAACTTCAGTATAGGTATTGCAGTTGTTTCCATGTATGTGTGTGTCTAAAAAAAATGTGTTTTTAAGGAATGTTTTATTTTTAATCTAAGCATTATTTACTTGATATTTTTTATTGTTTGGTGGATCATGCTTTTTTTATTCATTCTGTGAACGCATTAGATTGAGCTGTTGTAATGTTTTATGTTGTGTTTATATCTGGCTCGATGATGTAAGGTGCTTGGAGCAGCATTAGTACTGGATATCGCGCCATAGAAAAGTTATGAATTATTATTATTACTATGTTGTGATGGGCGTAAAGGTTAGCCCAGACTGATGCCCTTCGGTTTTTTGTTGTTGTTTTTTGTTGTTTTGTTTTCGGAGGGGTAGGGGGGTCGGGGGGGGGGGGGGGGGGGGTCTTTTTCTATGCTTTGATCAAACCCCTATAAAGAGGGTAATTTCCAACTCGGTTTCAGTTTCAGTCAGTCAAGGAGGCGTCAATGCGTTCGGACAAATCCATATACGCTACACCACATCTGCTAGGCAGATGCCTGACCAGCAGCATAACCCAGCGCGCTTAGTCAGGCCTCGAGTGCATGCTTATTATTTGTGTACCTATTGAAGTGGGTTTCTGCTACAATTTTTTTTGCCAAAGTATGGCATTTCCGTTGCCATGGGTTATTTTCAGTGCGCCGAGTGCGTGCTGCACACGGGACCTCGGTTCATCGTCTCAACCGAATGACTAGACGCTCAGTTTCATTTTTCCAGTCAAACTTGGGAGAAAGGGCGAGAGCGGGATTCGAACCCACACCATCACGGACTCTCTCTATATTGGCAGCTGAGCGTCTTTACCATTCTGCCACTTTCCTTCTACGGGGGAGTGGTCTATCTGAATAAGCTCCAAATGACCCTGGGGTGTCATTCGAGGCTAACCCAGAAATACCCTAGGGTAAAATCCAACGAGGTGGTGGAATGAATGAGCCTTTACACCGGACGTCACAAAGCCTTTTTAGATGTTCAGTGGGTTCATTCAGGGGCGCTAAAAAGCTGCCATTTCTAATTTTAGGTGACTAATCGCGTTGAACCTTGCCACTCGTTTCAGTGTTTCTGAGAACGAGAGAGAAGGTTTGAATGAGCGGTACAGGAAGAGAGGGAGGAAGTCACATATTCACAGGCACACAGAGAGAGAGAGAGAGAGAGACTGAGAGAGAGAGAGGTGGATGGAAGAAGGGGCAGAGAGAGGGAGAGGAGGGGGAGGGGGTGTGGTCACCCAAACCGCGACAGCAAAAAAAAAAGAAAAAAAAGAAAAAAAGGAACTCCACACATCTCGGAGAATGTATGTATACACTTTGTCGTGAAGTTGACTCTTAAAAAATAAATAAATAAAAATAAGCAGGAGCGGGGCTGAGTTCACTCTATTACACACACATGTTAACGAATCACATTCTGCTTCATTTGTGGCCTGACTGACGTTGCAGCACTATCAAATAACCAGTATCGGGCCCAGTCAAGAAGACCCATTACAGGGCAACGGTCGAACGCGACGTGCAGTCCTGCACGATGTCCGTGTCAAACGAAAGAGATGTATGGGTGGAGATAAAAGCAGAAGAGCAGCCGTTGTGGCACAGTGGTTGGCGTCATTGACTGACCCTCTGGGAGTTCACAGGTTCGAACCTCCCCAATCAAAGGCACATTATCGGGGTGTTTTTCGGCTCTGAGTAGTTTTATATTTGCCCAAGATGAACTTGTTGTGGGTTCAGACGGGAAGACCAGGACTACAAACACAGTCGAATGGCGAACACTTGACGGTCATTCAGATTTCCTGGCCAGCGCTGTGGCTGTTTGATGTTTGTTTTTGTTTTTCTTGGGCCTGGATGAGTCCTAGAGATGTGTTGTATTGTATTGTATTGTATTGTATTGTACTTCAGCCACACCATATTTCTCTGCATGGAAATCAGTATGCTCAACCCTGGGAGAGCACATTGCCACAGTCTGACTCCACCCATTTTCTTTTCTTTTTCTTTTTTTTTAATTTTTATTTTTTGTTTTTCTGTTGTTGTTGTTTTTGTTCTTTTTCTGTTTGCATTTATATGTTTCACTATCAATGCATTTTCTTCTACATAATTTTGAGCGGATGACTCTTGTTCCCGTGGGTTCATTTACGTGCCCTCAGTGCATGCTGCACGCGGGAACTCGGTTCATCGTCTCATTGGAAAATACAAATGCAGGTATAAGGTATGGACCTGTCGCGTTGTATCAAAACCTAAACGAGTTTTCATAGCAGCATCGTCATCATTATCATCTCCATTAGGAGAAACTGAAAATATATATTATTGGCCGTTAGTGCTTTGTTCTTCTGCTGGTCTGAGTTTCGATTTGTTGTTCTGGCATTAGGTTATCTTGAAACTTTGAAGAGAGATCAATGCCTTTCAGAAGTGTTGGGGGAATGCACGTGTTTTCCCCATTGGGATGAGATTCAGAGTCACTGTCATCAGATCATTATTGATATTATTTTGTTGTTGTCGTTGTCGTCGGCAAAGTTTTCAATTACAGCACAGCTGTTTATCTCGTTTTGTTGACTCTCATTTTGTTGGTTGACCCTGGACAACCGCCACGTGGATGACGGTGGACTTTCAGTATAAATAGCGTCCCCGCCTTCTGGAAATTCTGCACCAAAAATGTCCTCTGTTCTGTTGCCCTCTTTATTTCTGCCTTTTTTTTTTCTTCCTTCACTGTTGTCTCCTTTTTCTGCCCTCACAGTCTATTCCCCTTTCTTTTTTCGAGCAAGCTTTAACATTCTCTCTTTTATTATCTATTCCGCAGTCTGTGGTTCACTATCTGTGCTGTTTTGCTCTGGCGACTAGGTAGTGAAATTGTAAACACTGGAATGTGCTCTTGCTGTCAATTCTGCAGTGTAATGTTTTGCCCGTATGACCCTTTTATGCATTTTTGTTTTCGTTTTTGTGTTGACGCGGTTGAGCATTTGTAAGGCTTGGCAGTCCTGATATGGCCCTGTGCGGTCGGCTGGACTATAAGCAACAATAAACAATAAACAAAAGACCCCGGACTTTTTTCTTTCTTTCTTTTTTTTTGTGGACAGCGTATCTATAGAACATGACTGAAAGAGTTTGGAAGTGATCCAGCATGTCCGTTCACGGTTTGGGTGTTGTGTCATAAAGAGAGCCATCCACTTCCTTCTTCTTCCGTAAACCTGCTCAATGTCGCATGCTTTTTTTTCTTTTCTTTTTTTGTTGTTGCTTTTTTGTTTGTTGTTGCCTTTTTTCTTCTTCTTCTTTTCATTTTCCTTCGTAAATCTTTAAGTTCATTTGTTCGCTTTTCTTTTTGTTCCTAAAACGACACAGAAAGGACATATCGATCTTTTCATCAATCAGCCGATTGCGAACACGCAGTAAACTCTAGATCAATCAACGGCTTAATAGATCACAAGGTAAAACCTATAAAATCAGGGGCTAATTGAGGCCTGCTGTTTGCTTCAGCTCCTGTTGTATGTCAGCGACCCTGTGGTGAAAGGGGAGGCCATTTGTGCCAGTTCCCCTCCCTGTGCTCGTGATGGCTCCACAACAGTCCGCTGGCCACACAGCACGTCCACACGGAAATGCCTGGCACACGGGTGTGGGTGGGACTGATGAGGATCCGAGTGGCAGAAACAGCCAAGTGCACTCGGTGGAGATGTGAGTGGGAGGAGGTATTGAGACAGGAGGGTGGCGAGGGCGGTACTTAACGATGAAAAGATGAGGGTGTGGGCGGCAGAGGAGGGTCAATAAAGATATTTGTGGACATCTCGCCAGGCCTCATAAACGGGGAACTAGACTCCAGGGGGAAGCAGTAACTCTTAGCTCGACAGTCGCTGCATTGTCACACTGTTTCGTCTATCTTACTTGGATACTTGTGCTTTGTTGCACTCATGAGGCAGTCATGGTGCTTCGTAGTTCACGTGTCCTCAGCCAGTTTTGCTGCTGTCACCCCATTGTCTGTTGACAAGTCTGAAGTCTCTCTCTGCACTGTTTGCCGCCAGTTCATTTTGCCTCGTCCTGTTGGTGTCCAGTTCAGGGCATGGCATGCATTGCCCCCAGTTTGTATTTTCTAGTCATCGAGTAATTTTCTTTGGGGAGTGCTTTTCTGTGTGCATAATTATGCCAGAGACAAGGCTCTGCTTATTCACTTGGTCCAGATGTATGTTTCCTTTGGAACTGATTTATCATTTTATCCTAAGTCGTGCACCCAGATTATCACTACCGTTTGGGGGTGTGGAAGGGAGAGGGGCTCACGCCGGGAGGAATCCACTCGTGTAGAGGATAAAGGGGTGTGGCTTACTCAATTTCTTTTCGCAACAAAGAAAGCATCGTTATTTGGGCGTGTCCTGCATGTGAGGGAAGACGGGGTAATTGCATGGAGAATCCTCTGTATCATGACCTCTTGAGTTTCGATACATGCTCATGAATTGTTTTAATTTGCACGGGTTTAGACGCGAATATTTCACAGCCATCAATGATTTGGTTTTTTGTGGGTTTTTTGGTTTGCTTGTTTTTTGGTTTTTGTTTTTTGTTTTTTGTTTTTGTTTTTGTTTGTTTGTTTTTGTTTTTGTTTGTTTTTTTGTTTTGTTTGGGTTTTTTATTTTGTTGTTGTTGTTGTTGTTGTTTTGTTTGTTTTTTTGCATGGTTATCGCCGGAAGATGAAAAAAATCAATATATTATATTTGAATTCAAACTCACATTCCATAATTATAGTCTCTATGTTGGTTATCAGCTTCCGAGCAAATTGCTCGCATATTCTTTTTGAATGCAAATTTTCAAGTTCAGTAGAACTGTTTTACCCCATTCAGCAGATCTCTAATACTTTTCGTTGTGAGTATGTCCATATAATTATGTTTACCGAGTGAATCAGATTGTAAATAAGTGAGTGAGTGTGTCCGTTGGAGGGAAAGGAGGGGGTGGTTTCTTACTGATGTGCTTCTCATCCTTTCCTTTGTAACAAAGCCATTGATATCTTTCTTTCTTTATCTTATTTTCTTTTAAATCCTTCTGTTGAATATAACGCATGTGGTGTTCTTTTTCTTTTCTTTTCTAAAACACTATAAAGAAAAGACAACTTTGATATTTCCTTCATTTAGCCAATAGCAAGCAAGCAATAAACTCCTTCAGTTGATTAAAGGTTTAACAGATCACAAAGATAAAACTCACAAATCAGGGGCTAACTGAGGCCTGCTGTTTGCTTCAGCTTCTGTTGTATGTCAGCGACCCTGTGGTGAAAGGGGAGGCCATTTGTGCCAGTTCCCCTCCCTGTGCTCATGATGGCTCCACAACAGTCCGCTGGCCACACAGCACGTCCACACGGAATGCCTGGCACACGGGTGTGGGTGGGACTGATGAGGATTTAAGTGGTCAAACGGCCAAGTGCAGAGGGCGGAGACAGGCGTTGGAGGGGGTGAGGGGTTAGGCAGGAACACGAGGCGCGTGGCGAAGGCGGTAGAAAACGATGAAAAGATAAGCGAGCGTGGGCGGCAGAGGAGGAGGGTCAATAAAGATGTTTGTGGACATAGCTTTGAAATGTTTGGAACCAGACAAACTATGATTTTTTTTTTTTTCTCCTTTGTTGGCTGGAGACCGGAGCTGCATTGTGGCGGAGAGGGAGCAGACATCAGAGGAACAGAAGAAGGGTGGAGCTGAGGTTTCGGATATTAAGGAGTGGTGTTGTTGACATATACATTAATGTGAGTGATTATAACGGCAAATATCAAGGTCATCAAAAAGTTAGTCTTTTCTTGGGGGTTTGCGGGAGGGAGGGGTACGGAGGGGGGAGGGGTGGGTGTGGCGGGAGGGGGTGCGGGGGGGGGAGGGGGGAGTTCCCAGAAATTGCTCTCTGTATTTTGGTGACGTTGAATGATTGTTGGGGACGATGCTGCTGTGGAGTTCCGTTTTGGTTTGGGACTTCTTTGACAAGGACTGTGACTGAAAGCTGTCATAATAAATCCCAATTTCAACCAGGCCAAGGAGATGCCACCTGCAGTGTCGGTCAGGAAATGTTATGAGCAACACACCTGAAGATGTATCCGCGAAGGCAACATGCCATTTGAGCCCAAAGCCGGCCACGCACCGAGAAAACTCACCCGTGTTCTTGCAGTCGTCAGGCCATGATGTTAGCCACTTTGCTGCGGCGGTTCGTATTAAAAGTTTGACTTTGTTCTTTTGTGTGGAAAGAAAAACAAGGAGAAGACAAGATGTCACTTCCCTGTTGAGGGGTTTTCTTCTCTCTGCCTGCCTGCCTGTCCCCTTCCTCTCTCTGTTTCTCTCTTCTTCTTCTTCTTTCGTCTTCCTACTCCTCCTCCTCCTTCTTCTTCTTCTTTCGTCTTCCTACTCCTCCTCCTCCTCCTCCTTCTTCTTCTCATCTCCAATCATTCAAGCATTTATTCATGCAAGTGAGGATGGAGTTGGAGTCAAAGCTTCCTGTTGATCTGATTGTTGACTCACTTGATAAAACAGTTCTTCCTGCACTTACATTATTATATTTCCGGTTTAATGTCGACACTCACCCGCTGGTTAGCGAGCTTGTTAGTTAGTTAGTTAGTTAGTTAGTTACGTTTCCGGTTTAATGTCGACGCTCACCCGATTTTTAGCCGGCTAGCAAGTTAATTACATTTTCGGTTTATTGTCGACACTCACCCGATGGTTAGCCAACTAATTAATTAGTTACATTTCCGGTTTATTGTCGACACTCACCCGATTGTTAGCCGGTGAGCGAGTTAGTTGCATTTCCGGTTTATTGTCGACACTCACCCGATGGTCAGCCAGCTAGTCAGCTAGTCAGCTAGTCAGTTAGTTAGTTAGTTAGTTAGTTAGCTAATTACATTTCAGGTTTAATGTCGACACTCACCCGATGTTTAGCCAGCTAGTTAGTTAGTTTGTTACATTTCAGGTTTAATGTCGACACTCACCCGATGTTTAGCCAGCTAGTTAGTTAGCTAATTACATTTCAGGTTTAATGTCGACACTCACCCGATGTTTAGCCAGCTAGTTAGTTAGCTAATTACATTTCAGGTTTAATGTCGACACTCACCCGATGTTTAGCCAGCTAGTTAGTTAGTTAGTTACATATCAGGTTTAATGTCGACACTCACCCGATGTTTAGCCAGCTAGTTAGTTAGTTAGTTACATATCAGGTTTAATGTCGACACTCACCCGATGTTTAGCCAGCTAGTTAGTTAGTTAGTTACATTTCCGCTTTATGATCTTTTGGTTGGGTATCTGTGAATCAAACTCATAAAGACAATATTAAGTTAATTCAAGTACAATTTACGGTTAATATCCCACACCAACCCGACCTTACGCCAGCTATATTAGTTATTAATATATTTTAATATAATTGATGTGACACAAGTTACTAAATGTGACTTCAGGCAAGAACACTGTACACACCCATAGCCCTAGATAGGAGTTATGTACAATTATAGTTTTCAATCCACCATCCACCCCCGTGTTACCCCATACTACCTATTTTATTACCGTTAATTTCCGACACTCCCCCGATGTTTTGTCAGTAGTTATATAGTTCGTTACTATCTTTTTTTCCACTCACGTTCAACACTGACTTAGTAGCCTTTGTAAATATAGTTCACTGTCGAACCAACCGATGTGTTGCTGTTTGGGTTTTGTTATAAAGATTTATATGCGAATTTCTATCCATGTTTAGCAGCTAAGATATTTGTTACATCAGGTAATGTTTTACTCACGATGTTAGCAAAAAAAAAAAAAGAGTAGAGGATAGAATATGAATAGTACAATAAAGGATATCTGGGTTTGTGTTAGTTGTTAAGTTTCTTACTCTCTTATATTAAGCGGAATACAACAAACCGTGGTATAGCAGCTAGTAAAAAATTACGTTTGTTCTTTTATAATTAACACTACAACCGAATTGCTTGAGGAGCCAGTAGTAAGTATTCTTATCTCGTTTAATTTCGTACCTCACACCCCCATGTTTCCAGCTAGAAAAGTCTGTACGTTCAGTTGATGTCGTATACGCTCCGGGTCTGTTTAGCCCTGGATTAAATAATAGTTGCGTAGTTGTTGGTTTTGTTAGTTTTATGTGATACGGTTGTGTCACGTTATACTGATGTACATAGTAGGATTCTCTGTAAGGAATCCCACAAACCGCCTTTTAGCCGCTTAGTTGTATTGTGAGTTAGCTTTTATTGTTTTATTATTTTATTATTATTGTTAACATGATGTGTTAGTGGTGTGTTGTTAAGACTAGTGTAGTTAACAACATTTCGACTTCCGGCACGGCGTGTTCACCCATACTGAGCCATCCACTGAACCCATGAAGTTTTTGCTCCGGAAAACGTTTATCAATGACAATATTCCAAATAATTCACAAATACAATTACGTCTCAGATTATCACACACACACACACACACACACACACACACACACACACACACACATATATATATATATATATATATATATATATATATATATAATTTGTTGGGTAAAAGTTACCTAAACTGGTGACTGTTCGAGGCAAGAAACCCTGTTCTCAGCACACACAAAGCCTTAAGATCAGGAAGTATATGTACAATTGGATTATTGTTACCACCACCACCACCATCACCCCCCCCCCCCCGG
>NC_134879.1:5112002-5119502 GCF_041734735.1 Babylonia areolata
CAAAATGTCTTCATAACAAAACAAATATATGTATATGTATATTTGTGTGTGTGTGTGTGTGTGTGTGTGTGTGTGTGTGTGTGTGTGTGTGTGTGTGTGTGTAAACGAACAAGACTCCAAATGAAAAAAAAAAAGTACATAACCAGTGCATATGGTTTCTCTTACTAAGCTGTGACGAGAACAAGAGACTTTCATACGATGTGTGTAGGCTTGGGTGCTTGGTTGGTTGGTTGACCAATTGATTGGTAGCACTGGGAACGCGGAAGAGGAAGAAGAAGCAGAAGAAGAAGAATATTTGTTGAACATTCAGAAGAGTTTATAATTTAAGACTTTAAAGAAATGAACGTAAAGAAATTTTAACATTTGTCATTGTAACTGTAACAAACAATGGGGGGGGGGGGGGGGGAAGAAAAAGGGCAAGGAAAAGACAAATGGAAAGAGGCAGCTGGGCAGACCTGGACCGAGACGAGAAGGATAGGGACAAGAGAGACAGAAAGATACATAGAAACAGAGAGAGAAGAAAGACATGCGCGCGCACACACACACACACACACACACACACACACACACACACACACACACACACACACACACACACACAGAGTGACTCAGATGGTTTATTCATTTCAGGCCCAGGCTCCACGTGAAGAGGAATGTGAACCGAATACACAATAATTATAATATCAATAATTACGAAGGTGGAGACAACAGACCATCGTATGACAGTCGTATTCGACTACAACCATCAGAACATAACTGCTGTCCCGACTGGACATCTGCGCTATAGCGCTAGAACTTCATTATTGTGGAGAAGATTGTCTTGCCCAGGTCACACCCCCACTCTCTCGACCAAGAGGGTTTTAGGGCAGTCGGCGTTGGGATGGTTCCCAAAGGCCAAACTTGCCCCATGTGTCTCCAGCACTAGAGCCAGCGCAATCTCGCTTCCTGGTTTGAGAGTCGTAGTTCCTAAATATAGACATAGCTGGAAATGAATTCCCATTGCAGTGGGGGAAACCTCTGATCACACAACTTTCGTTTTGTTGTTGGCCCATTGTAAGACAATGCAAATTTAGAAATATCAGGTTGAGAGAGAGAGAGAGAGAGAGAGAGAGCATGACCTTTTTCACATCCGGAAACAAACCTCGTGTCTCTCGTCACGTAAATTCTTGTGTTGTTCGACAGTGAATGAGGTTATCGTTCTTTTGTCCTCTGGTGACTTCTCCTGCAAGGTTTTTTTTTCAAGCCAGTCTGATCTTCTCCCTCCTCCTTGGGGCGGGGGGTCCGGGGTGGGGGAAGGGGGGGGGTTGAATTCTACAGTTCACAAGATGTTGATGTCTTCTTAAGAGATCAAGTGTCTCGTGTTGGTACTACATGGATGTTCTTTTGCTCTGTTGCCTCCCATCGTTCTTGGGGAAGACACGAGGATTGAAGGGCGGTCTTTTAGTTTGGTGCGTTCCAGAACTTATCTTGCTCATCTCTTTGCTCTTGATTGCAGCAGCCGTGCAAACATTGTAGGAGCTATCAGGTAAATTGTGCGTGTGTGTCTGTGTCTGTGTGTGTGTCTGTGTGTGTGACGGTGTGTGACGGTGTGTGTGTGAGTGTGACGGTGTGTGTGTGTGTGTGTGGAATAGAATAGAATACTTTTTATTGTCATAAAACCTTAACGTTTATAAGACACAATGAAACATAAACATGAGTATATTAAGAAGAGAAACATTCATGAACAAATTTCGCCAGCCTTGGCTGTATTTCTGTTAGAAGGATCAATTCACTAGGCTTTGCATTTGGACGACATATATCGATTAGGAATCTGTGTCTGTAAGTATTGTACTTCACACAATTGTCTAAAAGGTGAATCTCATCTTCTAAACTGTTACAAGTATCATACAGTCTTTGTTCTTTCGGTGTATTTTTATATCTTCCCTGTTCGATTTGTAAGTCATGGACGCTGATTCGTAACATGGTCAGTGCTTTCCTGTGTTGTGTATTTGCTGTATTCTTTGAATACGGTTCAGTTTTATAATTTGTCACAGCGTTCTTGTAAAATGCTAATTTAGATGAACTGTCATGTTTCTGTTTCCAAAATTTTATATATTCATTTTCAAGCTTCTTGGATACAGCATACTTTAATCCTTTAACACTAAAAGTGAACTGATTTTTCCAAACATGATCTAATCCAGTGCTAGTTAATACATTTCTTATGAAAAGTAGCCACTGAATATTTTCATTTGTTTGACGATACATGCAGTTATATGTTGTGTATACAAGTGAATTTTGAGGAAGCTCTAATATGTGTGTATCCAATAGCCAATAACTTGACATATCATTTTTATGCCAATAGGAAATCTTCCTAATTCTCCAAAAACGGGGAGAACCATTGCTCTTTTATGTACACCAACTAACTGCTTACAAAACTTGACATGAAGTCTTTCATGTGGAAATTTGTTGAAAAGACAATTACTGAATAATTCGAATAAATTAAACGATACATCTCCTGCGTGTGTGTGTGTGTGTGTGTGTGTGTGTGTGTGTGTGTGTGTGTGTGTGTGTGTGTGTGTGTGTGTGTGTGTGTGTGTGTGTGTGTGTGTGTGTGTGTGACTGTGTGTGTGTGTGTGTGTGTATGTGTGTGTGTATGTGCGCGCGCGTGTGTGTGTCTGTTAGTTCTCAGACTTTTTGAGCTACCGTGGGTACAAGAGGACGCTCTTTCAACAATGAATCACACGGCAGCAACTGTTGGAAAGTCAAGCACCAGAAATTGCTGCATGCTTTGTTATAACTACTCTTCTCCTTTTTGTCAGTTTGATTGTTTCACACACACACACACACACACACACACACACACACACACACACACACACACACACACACACACACACATAACATATATATTTTTCAGGTGATCACTGGGTTTCTTATTGTTGTTTTCCGTTTTTTTTATATCTCTTCTCATTACTGTTTAGGTCAATCTCCAAGGATGAAAAATGAAGCCGACAGGCTGGCTGGCTAAAATGTCGTAGCCTGCGTGGCCAGTTATTCGTTATATCACAACAGATTTCTCTGTGTGAAATTCGGGCTGCTCTCCACAGGGAGAGCGCGTCACTACTCTACAGCGCAACCCTTTGTTTTATAGTGTTGCTTTTTTTCCTGCGTGCAGTTTTATTTGTTTTTCCTATCGACGTGGATTTTTCTACAGAATTTTGCCAGGAACAACACTTTTGTTGCCGTGGGTTCTTTTACGTGCGCTAAGTGCATGCTGCACACGGGACCTCGGTTTATCGTCTCATCCGAATAACTAGCGTCCAGACCACCACTCAAGGTCTAGTGGAGGGGGAGAAAATATCGGCGGCTGAGCTCGTGATTCGAACCAGCGTGCTCAGATTCTCTCGCTTCCTAGGCGGACGCGTTACCTCTAGGCCATCACTCCACTGTCGTAGGGTTCAGATGATGAGCAGTAAGTTTTTCCAGTGTATTACCAAAGCAGAGGGGAAGACAAAAAAGAAGAAAAAAAACAAAAACGGAAACGATGGACAGACAACATTTCTAAAATGGGCGGGAATCACCAATCACCATTTATTTTGCAGAAACCAATGCTTTTGACACACCACCAATTCAACAGACATAGAGGAATCTGGTGAACAGTTCTTCTGTGTGAATTTAACGGCGAAGAAGAAAGGGGGCAAAAGAAGATACCTTCTCTCTTTCTTTGTATCTTTATTTCTTTCTCGCTCTCTATATCACATTCAAAATATACATATGTATATGCGAGCGCACTGACATCAACATACTTGCACATACACACTCTCTCTATCTTTCTCTCTGAAGCACACACACACACACACACACACACACACACACACACACACACACACACGCACGCACACACGTGCGAGCGCACACACATACAGACGCACGCATGCACAAACAGTCACGGAGAGAGAGAGAGAGGTAAAGACATACCACCTTCTAATGACGTCAACACAGACCTCAGAATAGCCCCATCTGAAACAAAAGGAAATGGAAAAGAAACAAGAGAGCCGGCGTCCCACAGCGTTGACAACGAGAAAGAGAGAGGGGGGGGAGAGAGAAGGGGGGTACAGACAGGGAGAGAGAGACAACAGAGAGAGAGAGAGAGAGACCCGGAGTTGTCAACGTCACGATGGAAGCGCCCGTCCTTTCACCCCATAACTTATTCAACTGACTTGGCCAAAAGCGAGCAGTATTCTTCTTTCTTCTTCTTCTTCTTCTTCTTTTTCTTTTGCTTTTTTTTGCGGTTTTTTTTAATAATTTTTTTTATTGTGGTTTGGTTTGGTTTGTTTTTACTCTTCGCTTTGACTTAAGAACTGTGCCAAACTGTGACAGCAGAGATATCACTGTCCAGCTGTTCCTGGCGCTGCAGTAGTGGCGCGATACTGCGCCTGCATTGATGGCTGTCTTCCCAGTTTGTTATATTGAAGTATATGTTCACATATTTGTTAAAACATTATGATTTAAACATACCTCCTGTACCTGCCATTCTTCAAGATTTCAAAAAAAGATCATTTGGAATTGGGTTTCTTATTCTGAAATCATTGGGTGGGGGGTTGGGGGGGGGGGGGGGGGTTGTGTGTGTATGTGATAAAAATCAGAACTTTTCCCTTTTATGGCATCTAAGGAAATGATTTTTTTTTTAATCACACGAACTGCCACTGAAGAATTGATAATATCAGAATGATAATTTTATCATAGTGTCTCTTATTCGGAAATAGCGCTTCTTGCTTTTTCGCTAAAATACACGTTGTAATACATTTTTTACCGGAGATAGCGCTTCTTCTTTTTTTTCTTTAAAATACATGTTCTGCTTTACTTTTACTGTGTTATAGATCAAGCTGCTCAGTCTATCACTTTATTTCGATTCAACAATTTCACTTTTAAGTTTGTTTTTTGTTTGCCATGTTCATGGCAATACTATTCACAACATAACTTAACAACAATTATTTGCCATGTTCATAAAGAGATAAAGTGTCCAGAATAACTCCCCGGGGCAAAATCCAGCAGAGGGGGTAGTTTGAGGCTGGTACACCGGGACCCTCCATTCCAAGCCGCGCGTGCACCTTATTCAGCGAGGTCACCAGCGCCGCTACATGTCTTTTATGATGTGATTTATTATGCACAATACAGCTCTGTTATAGCATGGCCGTGGTCATGTGAACCACGCGTGTAATATCTAACAAAGGTCGTGGCAGGCTGTATCATGTGATCGATGGCATCGGAAATGGAAGGCCATATTATTGTTATCATTAATCTGTGATATGTGCTTAGAATCTTATAGATAGATAGATAGATAGATAGATAGACAGATATATAGATCAGGAGGGGAAAGGGAAAGGGATTAAAACAATACTATTCAGAACGTAACTTAACAACAATCTGATTGAGAGAATAACTTTCCAACTCTAAAGCATATAGGCGTAAAATAAAATAAAATAAAATATAAATATCAAAGGTTATAACAACAACCCAATCAGACTATTTTACAAAGATTTGCGTGGGGGCGGGTGGGGGGGGGGGAAGAAAAAGAAAGAAAAAAATTCAAACAGTGAAAAGTCCAAGATTTCTTGACCCCCGCCCCCCCCTCCCCTCCCCCCTTTGAAAAGGGAAGTTATAACTACAATCCAATTGGACTATTTGACAATGATTTTTTTTAATCGAACAATAAAAGTGAAGAGTCCAAGATTCCTTGCATTGGGAAAGATGCTAGTACAGGTATATGACATTTTAGCATATCGCAAGTAAATGTATTATCACTTGCTATAGAATTACCACATATACAGGAAACACTTTTTATCTATTTTGTCTTGAAACAGTTCAGTTTTCATCTACAGATCAATGACGCAATCTGCCTTTTATTGTAAATGTGGTGTTCATGTTTGCCAACAATTCCATAAATCTTATTTATTTCTTCGTGTAAATTTGAACGGCCTATTTTCCTTTCAATAACTGTCTGATCGCTGGATACTATAACATTCTTGCAATGAAAATGGAAGAGATAAACATTTTGACTCAGCTGATCCCTTTGCTCCTTTTTATGCTAATAAATCAACCTTCTCATTATTAAAAAAAAGGAAAAAAAAAGACTACAATGCGAAGGAATCTACATAAAAGTTATGCTAGTGCCCTTCACTGAGAGTAAATGAATTAGATGTCTAATTTCAATAGTAATTTGTGTGTGCGTGTGTGTGTGTGTGTGTGTGTGTGTGTGTGTGTGTGTGTGTGTGTGTGTGTGTGTGTGTGTCGCAAACTATTTAACTCAAATTATTCATATGTAGCGTTTATGTAAGGGGTGTGTGGGTGTAAGTATTTCTTCTTCTTCTTCTTCTTGTGCGTTCGTGGGCTGCAACTCCCACGTTCACTCATATGCATACGAGTGGGCTTTTACGTGT
Organism: Babylonia areolata; assembly: GCF_041734735.1. Classification (NCBI taxonomy): domain Eukaryota; kingdom Metazoa; phylum Mollusca; class Gastropoda; order Neogastropoda; family Buccinidae; genus Babylonia; species Babylonia areolata. The sequence goes on from NC_134879.1 coordinate 5,118,422, forward strand.
ATGACCGTTTTTACCCCGCCATGTAGGCTGTAAGTATTTCGACTCTCTCTGTCTCTCTCTTTCTCTCCCTCCCCCCCCCCCCCCCCCCACCCCGCCGTCCCCCCGCCCCCTCTCTCTGTCTGTCTGTCTGTCTATCCATCTATTTTTGTCTCTGTCTGGTACAATCATACGAAGACCCCAACAGTCTAGCAGTTGACGCAGGCTGAAGTGACGTGGTTACGGTCGCTACTTTAAGAAAATAATACATCAAAAATATTTCAAAAAAGAAAGAAAGAAAAAGAAAAATGAAGTAGGCTGAAGAAAAAAAAAGACCACCTGTTTATCATCATCATCATTATGCGCTTCTTACTTCTAGAGAGTCACGATGTTTGCTACTGGTGTAGACCCGTCCCCCCCCCCTACCGCTCCCCCCCGCAACCACACACACACACACACACACACACACACACACACAAGAAACTAGTGGGGGAAGGGAGGGAGGGTGGGTCAATAATAAAAAAAGAAAAGAAAGAAAACAAAAGAAACAAAAAAACAGGAGATTAGGTGTGTTCTTTTAACCGGAGTTTTAAAAATAGACCACGACATGTCATGCACATCAGTCACACAGACTCACGCGTGCGCACCACACACAGAGTCACTAACAAGCTCCTTCTCAGATGACATATGAGAATGTTGACACACGTCAGAACAATAAAAGAAAATAATAGAAAGAAAAAAAGACCATAAAAAGAAAAAGAAAAAACAGAAAGAAAGATCTGATGATCGAGAACGCGCACTGCCACCACCCACCCACACGATAATAATTATCATCTCCGGAACTGAGAAGAGCTTATTGTCTCGACTCGTCTACTTGCAAGTTTGCTGTTTTTTTCTTCCTCTTTTTTTTTTTTTTTTTTTCCTTTCTTTCGCTGCCTCATCATCTGCACCGTTTCAGTGGCACAACTCCCATGCCGCTCATTCAGGCCACCACGTCCCCCTCCTCCCCCTCCACACACACACACACACACTCTTCCCCCGGGTTCGTATGTCGCAGTCCCAGCGCCGGCAGTCCACAGGGAACCATCGATGTTAGGTCGCCAGG
>NC_134879.1:5124502-5139502 GCF_041734735.1 Babylonia areolata
AAGGTCCCACCCAAGTCACCACCTTCGCCCATCACAAGCTGTCGTGAGGTAACCTTGTATCAGGCGGTAACTGTTTCGAGTGTCTTTAGTTGTCTTTTCCACTTTTGGGAGGTCTGTGGGTTGGACAGTGGCTGGGGTCACTTTATGAAACTGTTACGATTACCTGATGTTACAGACTGTCGTGTAACGGTCCAGTGTTATAATTATCATTCCGTGAGTTACGGGTTTGAGTTTATATTAATACACTTGTGAGGAAGTGTGAGGGAATAGTATAATCTCCGTAATTTGTTCGACAGAGTGTACGTTGGATATGTAAAGCTTACAAGCTGATGTTAGTATCGGGAATGTGAGGGAGACGTTGGGGGAAATACTGTGTTTCGATAGGTTCTTAAACCTGCTGGTAGCAGCGTGTCAGAAGATATTGTTTTCCGTGTAAGCTATTGTGGCAATAATAGGTTACTGAGTTCTCCCCCTGTATGGACCGAGCACTGGAAGAGTTTGTGTATTGATTTGTTCACTTTAATTGCTATGCTTGTGATCCGAATGGCTTTGGCAGCCATCCGCTGGCGCTATCATAATTTTTCCTTTTTGAATGTTCTGTTCCAACATGTCTGCTTGTGCAAGGGAGGTTACCTTGATTGGGCCTTCGATTCTGGCAGCGTAGCGCTGTGGGAGCGTGCTTCAGGATGCGCGGCACAAGGTTTGGGGTTCGAGTCTTGGGTTGACCTGTGCCACCGTATAAGTAGGGCGACGGCCGGTACCCTGGCAGGTTCCGGACCCCTCACTTCCGGGCATGCATGTTGTCGTGTGATTGGTGTATGACAGTGGTTGTTCATTATTTTGCCTTAGAGTGCTTGTTGGATGAATGAGAGCACAACCTGTGGCTTCTTAGGTCGCCCAACGCGCATATGGTTATGCGGTTATGGACTGGTACTGACAGGGGGTTATCCCCGTCCCCAGCTTGTTTGTTTATTGAGGTCTCATGGCAATGTGGTTCCGCGTTCCTCGACTCAGGCGACGACGTCCGACGGCCATGCTGTCCCAAGGTTGACTGGTGGTTCCAGGGCGTTGTTCTGCGTTCCCCAACGCAAGTAGCGGCAAATCGACTGCTCTGCTGTCCCAGCTCCGAGGTCGCCCCTCGGGGTCTTCCACCTGAGGAGCCGAGCGCTGACACGAAACCCTGGGGTCGCACCCTGGGATCCAGAACGTCCCTCGGCGTCGACCTTCGACCGCAGCCTGCCCTGCTTGCCGCGACCTCCCTGACTCATCTGGTGGGGTGCTCTGTGGGTGAGGCTGGACGTCGAGGGAGAGATTGTAGTTAGCGTTCGACTCCCAGCCTGGAGCAGGGATTTGTCAGTCCGTCAACGAGTGACAGATGAGTTTAAATGAACGTTGCCGGTTGTGCAGTGAATGTGCGAGTGTGTATGTGTTTGGTTCGTTTTTCTTTCGTTTCTTGATTTTGTCCCGGTGGGGGTTAAAGGTGGGTTAAGGAGGGGTGGTTTAGAGTTAGGTGGGGGCGAGGGTTTGGGTTTGGGGATAGCTTAGGAAGTAGGTCCCGTGACCATATGTGTGTGATTGTGTGAATAAAAGTTGTAAAATCGTACACGGATTTCTGCGTCCTTCTTGGGAGTGTGTGTTGCGCGGTGTCGACCCTAAAAGTCCACGTCTCCTGACTTTTGGGCTTGCCCAGATTTCTGGAGTGTGTGACAGTGTACCTCTCAGAGTAGAGTTCTTAGACAGAAATTTGCCAATGTGTACCTATCAGATTAGGTTTCTCAGACAGAAATTTGCCAATGTGTACCTATCAGATTAGGTTTCTCAGACAGAAAGTTGCCAATGTGTACCTATCAGATTAGGTTTCTCAGACAGAAATTTGCCAATGTGTACCTATCAGAGTAGAGTTCTTAGACAGAAATTTGCCAATGTGTACCTATCAGATTAGGTTTCTTAGACAGAGATTTGCCAATGTGTACCTATCAGATTAGGTTTCTTAGACAGAGAATTTGCCAATGTGTACCTATCAGATTAGGTTTCTTAGACAGAAATTTGCCAATGTGTACCTATCAGATTAGGTTTCTCAGAGAGAAATTTGCCAATGTGTACCTATCAGATTAGGTTTCTCAGAGAGAAATTTGCCAATGTGTACCTATCAGATTAGGTTTCTCAGAAAGTTGCCAATGTGTACCTCTCAGAGTAGAGTTCTTAGACAGAAATTTGCCAAAGGAGAACACTGATGTTGCAATGGGTTCTTTTTTCAGTGCGTGTTACACACGGGACCTCGGTTCATCGTCTTATCCGAATGACGAGACGCCCAGTTAGACTCTTCCAGCCAAACCTGGGAGAATGGCCGGGATCAGGAATCAAACCCCGACCCCAGCTTACGGGCACTGTATTGACACATCAGCATCGGAACCATTCTGCCATCTGCATCTTCACGTCTCAATGATGGCGAAAGGAGAGTGGAGCGGGCATGGCAGGCGGGTGGGGGTGGGGGTGGAATGAAGAGAAGGAAAGAAAAGCGACAGTTTGAAGTAAAGGAACAGGCGACTTTATTATTTTCCATCTTCATCTGATTGAGAAATCACAATCTGTACGCGTGGGAGTCGCTGTATCTGATTTCCTTCCTCAGTCAAATTCTTTGGTACTTTTTTTTCTTCTCGATTGTCTGTTGTTGCTTTGTTTAAAATGACAAGCACGAGCAGCTCACTCTGATAAAATATGGCTTTCTTCTTCTGCTCCTTCTTCTTCTGATGGTGATGGTGGTGGTGGTAATAACAATGACTGTGTGCTTTGTTCTCGACTTTCCTGGATTTTTGTTATTTCTATTCTTGTTTGTCATGATATTGATAAGCTGGCATGCAGCTGAAGCCGGTGATGTATTGAATTTTGTTTAATGTACCCGGGCATGTCGTTATTAAGATCTTCTTACCTTGGACACTGAAAGCACGCAACGTAAGCCATCCGCTACCGTGTCTTCCGTGGTGGGTGGGAAGACAATTCTGTTCTCTCCTTTTTCATTATCGCCTGTGAGCCTAGTTTTCAACAAAGGATGCCACATCTGTAAGACAAATAGTCTTTGCTTTCAACATCCCACGCCAAGAAAAGCTGATTAACTGGTGGGGGGGGGGGGGGGGGGAAGGGGGGTGGATGCGTGGGTTGTGGGGTGGTGGTGGTAGTGGTAACGGGATGTGGGTAGAGGTCGACAGAGTCAGTTTGATGCATCAAAAGCGTGTTTTATCTGCTCCTGTGTGAGAATTGCAGTAATGCGGTATGCTGAAGTAAAGAAGATTATGATGTTGTTTTGCTGTTTATGTTTTTTTTACTCTGGTCTTGTTGTTGTTGTTGTTGTTGATGATGATGATGATGATGATGATGATGATGTTGATTAGGATGGATATTGTTGATGGTTTGTTGTTGGTTTTGTCGTGCTAATTGCTGTCACGTTACCGTTGATACATTACCGCATTGCCCAGGCGGAAGAGGAAACCTTTCCCAACGGCTGTGAAGGCGGAAGAGGATGACCAAAGGGCAGGGGGACCTCTTATCCTTCACTGGAAGTCCTCCTAGGAGACGGAATTCTGAAGAAGAAACCTGCACCTGCCGAGGCCGTCTTACACGTGGCAGTATCTGCAACTGTGGGACTGTGAGCGTCGGTAGGCGACAGAGTGGGGAAGGAACTGCACAACTCCTCCTCACTAAGAAAAAAGTCACCTGTGTTGGTCAGGCAATCACGCTAATGCCCTTCAACACCCAGCTTTCCCAAGCCCTGCGGCGATGGAGAAGTGGTAACGGGGACAGGCAGAGGATGCTGCTGGCAGTTCCTAGTCACGACTCTGCACGCAGGCGGCTGTGGGGTGATGGTCGTCCGCCGTAGACTGGGGCAGATGCGGCGCCCGTATCCTCCCACAGTGTCAGAGCAGCCCTTTTTAGGGACAGCACTGCTCTTCCCACATGGGGAAGGGGAGATAAAAGGATCCCCAAATAAAGCCTGCCTCACCTAGTACCTAGTAGGAAACCGCACCTACTTGGACATCCAACAATAGCGGTCGAAAACAGAAGAAAAGAACCAGGAGTCATGCCCTGACTCTGGGTGCCTGGAATGTTCGCACCCTCTTAGACAGAGACGACAGACCAGAAAGACGCACAGCGCTCATTGCTAGAATGCTTGATGGCTACTAGGTGGACATAGCAGCCCTCAGCGAAACCAGGTTTGCCGGTGAAACCCAGCTGCAGGACGTTGGAGGGGGCTACACCTTCTACTGCATTGGGAAGCCAGATGGCACACCAAGAACCTCAGATGTGGGCTTTGCCATACGAACCAAACTTGCACGACAGCTTGACAGCCTTCCACATGGAATAAACGATAGGCTGATGACCCTGCGTCTGAAGCTGTCCAAGGATCACTTCGCCACAGTCATCAGCTGCTATGCCCCGACGATGACCAACCCTGATGACATCAAAGAAGCTTTCTACGAGGAGCTCAGCAGCACCATTTCAGCGGTAGACAGAAAGGACAGGCTGATCATCCTTGGGGATTTCAATCCCTGCATTGGCGTGGGCTTCACCTCGTGGCCAAAAGTCCTAGGACAGCACGGCACTGGCAAGTGCAACTCCAACGGACTGCTTTTGCTCTCGCTCTGCGCGCAGCATGGACTGACCATCACCAACACCCTCTTCCAACAAGCGGACAAGTACAAGAACAGATGGATGCACCCCCGCTCCAAGCAATGGCACATGCTGGACCATGTGATTGTCTGGCAGAGGGACAGAGGTGATGTTTCCAGTACACGCTGCATGAGAGGAGCAGTCTTTTGGTCGGACCATCTGGTACGCAGCAAGATGAACATCAGACTTGCATGCAAGCTCTAACCAGCCAGGCAGAAACCCCCTAGGAAGCTGAACATCCACCGCCTCCCTATCACCAAGGACGTGTTGCAGCAGCAAATCCAAGCAGCTCTCCAAGAAATTCCTGCATCGACTGATGTAGAAGAGGTATGGAGCACCTTCAGAGATGCTGTGTACACAGCAGCAGCTGACACACTCTGCTTTGTACAGAGGATCCACAAAGACTGGTTTGAAGAGAACGACTCTGGAATCTCCAACTCCTGAACACACTGCAAATACGACGTCCGGATCACATTTCCGATAAAGACTGCCAGAGGAAGAAGAACCAGTACTTGCTAACCAAGCAACTCGTACAGAAGAGGCTGCGTGAGATGAAGAACACCTGGTGGGAGAGAAAATCCGAAGAGCTTCAGTCCGCTGCTGATGCTCACGACATGAAGACCTTCCGTGATGGTCTCCGAGCTGTGTATAGGCCGAGAGTCACAGGATCAACCCCTTTCCGAGCCTTGGACCAGACCACCCTCCTGACAAACAAGAAAGACATCCTTGCCCGCTGGGCAGAGCACTTCAACACCCTCCTCAACAGGGACTCGTCCGTATCTGACGAGGTAATTGCAGCCCCCCTGCAGCTGCCAGTCAGTGACTCGCCAGCTGCCCCTCCCACCAAGGCCGAGACTCGGAAGGCCCTGAAGCTGACAACGTCAGGAAAAGCACCAGGAGCGGATGGAATCCAGGCTGACATCTACAAGTATGGAGGCGAGGTGCTGACAGACAAGCTGACCGCCCTGTTACAGTCAATCTGGGAGAGAGGGGAGGTCCCCCAGGATTTCAAGGATGCTTCAATTGGCCACATTTACAAACGGAAGGGAGACAAAACATTCTGCGATAACCACCGTAGAATCTCTCTCCTCTGCATCGCCGGCAAGATCTTCGCCCGCATCATACTGAACAGACCAGTTGACCATGTCTCCATCAGTCAATCCCGAAGCACAGTGCGGCTTCTGCTCAGACAGGGGAACATGTGACATGGTGTTTGCCGTACGCCAGATGCAAGAGAAGTGCCGTGAGCAGAACAAGGAGCTCCACATGGTCTTTGTACACCTGACTAAGGCCTTCGACACGGTGAACCGCCGTGGTCTGTGGAAGATCCTCCTAAAGTTCGGCTGCCCAGAGAACCTAATCCAGCTGATTGCGTCATTCCATGATGGCATGCAGGCGAGAGTACAGGAAAATACTGACATGTTGGATCCGTTCCCTGTGGTAAATAGAGTGAAGCAGGGTGGCGTCCTGGCACCCACACTGTTCTCCATTCTCTTCTCTGCCATGCTGATTGACGCCTTCCAAGGCTGTGACCGGGGCATCTACATTCAGTTTCGCACAGATGGCAAACTTTTCAACTTGCGGCGACTCCACGCCAGGTCCAGTGTGTTTGAGGCACTGTTGAGAGAGTTCCTCTTCGCTGATGACTGCGCGCTTGCTACACACACACATGAGGACATGCAGTGCATTATGGGCGGGTTCTCAACCTCCTGCAGGCGCTTTGGACTCACCATCAACCTCAGCAACACCGAGTACCAACCAGCTAGCTCACAGAACGCCAGTGCCTCCTACCCCGCCCATCCTACCTGCAATCAAGATCGATGACACAGAGATCAAGTCAGTCGACAAGTTTTGCTACCTGAGCAGCACCCTATGCAGCAACGGAGCCCTTGGTGCAGAAGTGACGCTGCGCATCGCCAAGGCCAGCTCCGCCTTTGGCAGACTCAACAACAGGCTGTGGAACAACAAAGGCATCAGGCTCAGCACCAAAATCAAAACCTACAGAGCTGTTGTGCTGACCACCTTGTTGTACTGCCGTGAAATATGGACGACGTATCGCTTGAGCAGTTTCACCAGAGATGCCTACGAAAGATCCTCGGCATAAAGTGGCAAGACAGGGTCTCCAACCTCCAGGTCCTAGAGAGGAGCGGCCTGCCCAGTATCGAAAGCTTGTTGATCCAGTGCCACCTACGCTGGACAGGATACGTTGTCCGCATGGCAGACAGCAGGATCCCGAAGATGCTCTTGTATGGCCAGTTGAAGGAAGGCCACCGCGAACTTGGAAGGCCCTGCAAGCGCTTCAAGGACACCTTGAAGACAAACTTCAAAGCCTGTGACATAGACATCACTTCCTGGGAAACTAATGTCCTTGACTGCTCTCGCTGGAGGATGCTGTGCTCCAGTGGCATAAAGACGTTTGAAAACAAAAGAACGCTGGTCATTAAGGAGAAGCGTGAGCAAAGGAAGCATGGCTCAACTTCTGGAGATGTTTTCCCTTGCAACACCTGTGGAAAGTGATGCGCATCCAGAATCGGTCTCTTCTCCCATATGAGGACACACACCGACAGATAAGCCTGCCTGCCTACTCATCCGTCGGTCCGACGGGAGACTCCATCATCATCGTTGATAAAAGTCTTGTGCTTGATCCTTTAGTCAATGAATATATCATTTATCAATATATATATATATATATATATATATATATATATATATATATATATATATATATGTGTGTGTGTGTGTGTCTATATATATATGTGTGTGTGTGTGTGTGTGTGTGTGTGTGTGTGTGTGTGTGTGTGTGTGTGTGTGTAGATAGATAGATATATAGACAGACAGACAGACAGATTATATAGATAGATAGATATGTTTGTTAAGAGAGATACCCTACGTGTATATATTATGGTGCATGCGGAGGGAGGGAGAGACAGAGGAAAAAAGATACAGTTATAGATCGATTTTCACATGCTATCAACATTTAAGAACTCCTCTCTCTCTCTCTCTCTCTCTCTCTCTCTCTCTCTCTCTCTCAGATTGAGAGCACTTGGACTGAATGCCAACAGAAGATGGTTCCATTCAGACGTAGCAACATCTCCTTGCCCAATGTGTGGCAAGAGCCTAGAAGATGAAAATCATTTCATATTCAACTGCAAAAGATACGATGAATTACGAAAAAAAAAACTGCACAATTTTCAATACAGCTCCAGGGCAGAGAAAAGATTAGTTCGGCATACTGATGACAGAAAATGAAGATATGATACTTTCACTTGCAAAATATTTATCCGAGGCAATAAATATACGGAAAACGTCCATCATCGGTCCAAATACTCATTAATCAATTAAAAATTAGTATGGGTTCTATGAGGAAAAACGCATAGATAAAAAGGAAGGGCAACATTTGGATGGTCAATCTCGACATTCTAATTATTTGATGTGTTCGTATTGATATGATGGGTTTTGATGTTACATGCGTAAATATTTATCATATGATTTATCTGTACTTTGTTTTCTGTGTTCTGTCCAAACCTTGGAGACGAACAACTGAAAAAAAGGCAAATTACCCCCTGTCACATGTACTTTAAGCCAATGACAAAGTGCCAAAGTGTTGCAAATCTCTTATAAGTTTATGTTGTTTCAATTCTGTTTTGTTTTTGTTTTCTTGTTCTTGTTGTTGTTTGCTTTGTTTTGTTTGCTTTGTTTTTTTTTCTTTGTTGTTGTATTTTGTTTTCTATTTCATCTATTTTGCACCATTTTGTTCTGATTTGTACCCACTATGTCACCAGAGCTTTTCAGCCAGTGACATCAAACAATTCAATGTTCAGTGTTCTCTCTCTCTCTCTCTCTCCCTCTCTCTACCACTCTCTGTGACGTCTGTATCTGTCTCTCCCTCTCTCTCACCTCTCTATCCCTCCTCCCATCTGTCTCTCCTCTCCCTCTCTCTCTTTCCTTACTTCCCTCTCCGTCTCTGTCTCTGTCTCTGTCTCTCTCTCCCCCCCCCTCTTCTCTCTCTCCCTGTCCCGCCTCGTCTTTGTGTCCTTTTTGGAGGGGTGGGGTCGGGTGGGGGTGGGGGGGGGGCTACTATTCTTCCCAGTCACCTTAAGGAGCAACATTTCCTGTGTTTACACTGTAACGTGATTTCAAAAGGCATAAATCATTCTCCATTGCGACACTTGCGATGTGAACATCATACATTTGTCGAAACTGTCGAGTTAAATCTAGACGTCTATTTTGGTATTCAGTTTTTATTGTGTATATTTTTTCTTCTTTTTTTTTCTTTTTGTTTTTTTGTTTTTTTTGTTTTTTGTTTTTGTTTTTGTTTTTTTGTTTTGTTTTGTTTTGTTTTGGTTGGGTTTGTTTTTGTCTTTCAGCAGAGTTAAGCCATATACATCATCAGTCCTATTTCATGTCTTTTTTTTCTGCTCAGATGGTTTGAGAAAAGGTGAAGATAAAGAGAGTATTGACATTGGTGTGAATTTATGAGTTTTGTGATTTTTCTCTCTTGTTTGCCTGTATATATTTGTTGAGCTGTCAACATTGTGTTTTTCCACAAACTATTGCCACGCAGTAATCAATTATTGTGTTAACTTGTAGCGCTGTGGATTGACAACCCGGAGGCTTCTTCTTCTGCTGCTGTTTCTGCTTCTGCTTCTTCTACTTCTTCTTTCTGGAAGAAGGTGGCAGATTGGTTAAGACGCTTCGCTGCAAATATAGAGAGTCCGTAAGGGTGTGGGTTCGAATCCCGCTCTCGCCCTTTCTCCCAAGTTTGACTGGAAAATTAAACTGAGCGTCTAGTCATTCGACTGAGACCCCGAGGTCCCGTGTGCAGCACGCACTTGGCGCACTGAATAAAGAACCCATGGCAACGAGAGTGTTGTCCTCTGGCAAAAGTATGTAAAAATATGTCCACTCCGATAGGTACACAAATATATAAGCATGCACTCAAGGCCTGACAAGCGCGGTGGGTTGTACTACTGTTAGGCATCTGCCTAGCAGATGTGGTGTAGCGTTTATGGATTTGTCCGAACGCAGCGACACCTCCTTGAGAAAATGAAACTGATTTCCTTATTCTTCTTCTTCTTCATTCGTGGGTTGCAACTCCCGCAATCACTCGTGTGTACGAGTGGGCGTTTACTTGTATGACCGGTTTTTGTTTGTTTCGCTTTTTTTGTTTGTTTCTGTTTTGTTTTTTCTCTTTTTGTTTTCTTTTCGCCGTCTAGGCAGCCATACTACGTTTCCGGGGGTATGCACGCCGGGTATGTCAGTTTCTTGTTTCCAAAAACCACCGAACGCTGACATGGGTTAAAAGATCTTCAACGTGCGTATTGATCATCTGCATGTGAATACATTCGAATGAGGTTGGGGCACTATCAGTTCTGCACACATGTTGACCTGGGAGAACGGGTACAAAAAAAAAATCTCCACACTAGAAACCCACCCCGGTGCGTCCAAACCGGGTACCGAGCTCAGGAAACTCAGGCCAGGATCCAGCGCCCCAACCATTCTACCACCACATCCCTCAGGTGTTGCCCACATCTCTCTCTCTCTCTCTCTCTCTCTCTCTCGATCCACAAGTTCTTGCAATTCGTCTGTTTAACCAAATGATATTGTGCTAGTGTGTGTCTGCACTGATTTGCAATGGTCGCTTTAAAGTGGTATGCAATAAACGTGTCAGTTCAGTCAGTCAGTCAGTCAATCAGTCAGTCTCTCGATCTGTCTATATATCTGTCTATGTATGTATCTGTCAGTCCAGCTAGCAAGCTTTCTTCTTGATGGTCGCAATACGATTTTAAAACACCTTGACTACCACAAACGTATTGCGTACGTGCATAGTGAAGTGACTGATAACGTCATCAGTAAAAGAAAAGTAGCTCTGGAAGGCTGATAATTCACACAGTATATCTAGAGAGGTATATCTCCAGACTATTTTCTCAGTTTTAGTGTTTTTGTTTTGGATGCTGTTTTATGACCTGAAACACCACTTTCCACTGTTTTCCACCTGGCACTGAAGGGATTTTGGACGCATCAGGAGAGACCACGACAAAAGACAGGAACAGATAACTCTCCACAGACACCGTGAGGGTCTGTTTCCTGACAGACAGATTATGGGCCCTGTTCAGAAGTTGGCGCATCATGTCGACCCGGAGGTGTGTGTGTGTGCGTGCGTACGTGCGCGTATTGTGTATCTTCTTATCTGTGTGTGTGTATATATATATATACGCTAAAAGAGAAAAAGGTGGGTAAGAACTCGTTGGACTATTTCTACATTGCCTGTCGTTATCTCGGCAAATAATTCTCTGCGCTATCTATTGCTGCCGGCGATCAGACTTATTGCCCCTGCCTTTAGAGAGGAAATAGCCCGAGTTGTGTCATGACTCCGAAAAGCTAATGGACTGAAGCAGAACTTTTCTCACTGGTAAAAAAAATAAATAAATAAATAAATAATTCACGTCCGAAACCTTATAAGACAGAAGTCTTACTATATTTGTCTCCCTGTACGCATACTTCCCACGCGCTATAAACTTGCGCAGGGTTATTTTTTCCCAATTGTTCGCGCCTACTTTATCTTTGTGCGCACTTTTAAAATCTCATTTAACACACAAGAACAGTAGTAATGCTATTCAATTTGACAGTCATGACGATCAGATCTTCAATGTTTAACCTGAACTCATCAGGCCCGCTGGGTACTGTCGGAAAGTCGATTCTTGTCAGGTGAAGAAAAGAAAGAAAGAAAGTGTAAGATGTTTTCCTTGTTTAGACCGGGTTTTCTTTTTATGGCTTGAACAAATGGCTGCTTGCTGCAGATATTTTTCAAGATATGTTCGGGCCACAAAAAGACCAGTTATTTTCTATGACCTCCGCTTTGATCAAGTACGAGTGTTTGCTGCTTCTGTCTCGCTTTCTTTCTTGTTCTTCCTGGTTTAGGTCTTCTTTTGTATGCCCCCTCCTCCTCCTCCTCCTCCTTCTCCTTCTTCTCTTTTTTGTTTTCTTTTCTTCTTCTCCTTCTCTAACTCTTCTTCTTCCTCCTCCTCCTGCTCCTCGTTCTTCTTCTTCTTTTTCCTCTTCTACGGGCTATACAGTCGTCTAATTAACAAACGTTGTGAATGTACTGACATGCTGAACACACACATCACCAGGTCTCAAACTCAAAGGTCGTCAGCTCTCAAAATCAAAAGACCCCCACCCACCTCTGCCCGTCCACCCGCCCCTTTGTGACGTCAGAGGGGGGAAAAGGGCAAGGTCACAGGAAGGTTCAGTCCCCCTATCGGAAACATCCGGGCTGAACTTGTCCTGGTGTCTGTAGCTTTGTGACAGGTTTCAATAACATGTGTACATTTCTAGGGAACATATAATACACACACCCAGACCCTCCTGCGGTACTTGACAGGGCAGTGACCTTTAACGACTTTTTTTTTCTTCTTTTTTTCTTCGTTGAAACGGGATCCATAGAAATTGGAGAGAAAACGTCATCATCGAGGTTCTCTCTCTCTCCCTCTCTCTCTCTGAAGTTTGGGGTTTAGAACCTGGACCTGTTAGCCAGATAGAAAAGGTGCATACATTTTCAATTAAACGGTTTCTAAACGTGCCTATGCACTCATCAAATAAGCTGTTGTATGGGGAGACAGGCAGGTATCCTCTTTTTTATTAGAACTGCAGTGAAATGTGTTAAATATTGGCTCAGACTAATAAAACTGCCTTTAACTAGAATTAGCAGACAAACATGTGAAATGCTCCATTTACAAAATGAACTAGGAAAAAGTAACTGGGTATCGAAAATACAGAAAATTCTGAATGACAATGGTTTTGGTATTGTATGGTTATGCCAAGGTGTTAGGTATGAAAATAACTTCATAGCAGTTTTCAAAGACAGATTGATTTCTTGTTACAAACAAAACTGGCATTCAGAAATAGAACACAATGAAAAGTACAGCTGGCACTACTCATTTAAAGATACATTTGGCGCAGAAAAATATTTGTCATTTATTACCACCAAGAAATTCCGAGATACCCTTACACGATTCCGACTTAGAGCGTGCGGACTGAGGAGCCATAAGGTATGGTGTCTAACTGAGGCTGAGGCAAACAGCACTTGCCCAATGTGCGGCTCCGAAAAAGAAGACGAAATTCACGTTTTATTCCACTGTCCTGCATATGCACACATCCGAAACAGATATCCATTCAACATAGAATTAAGTCCTGTTGATGACTTGACCCGCATGTAACACGTGCTAAAAACCGAGAACGAAGTGATGGTAACAGCTATGTCAAAATTTCTTACCGTAGCACTTAACTGTAGGCAGAAAGCACTAGAAAACGGGAAGACAGGATAAAGAATCAAGTAAAAGGTACGTAATTATATACAGATGATCCCTAATGCTAATGAATAAACGGATTCACTAATTATTATATAAGCAAATGAATTATGACCGTGGATGGTCCACATGTTGTTTGCTCTTTTGTTGTTGTTTTTCACTACCCTTTTCTTGCGTACAGTTGTTGCGGTGTGTGTTTCGTGATATTTGTTTAATTAGTTTTTTGTGACCCCCCACCCCCACCCCCTTGTCAAAATGGCTGTAAATGCTTTTGACAATAAATCATCAATCAATCAATCAATCTCAATCTCTCTCTCTCTCTCTCTTTCTCTCTCTCTCTCTCTCTCTCTCTCTCTCTATATATATATATATATATATATATGTGTGTGTGTGTGTGTGTGTGTGTGTGTGTGTGTGTGTGTGTGTGTGTGTGTAAGTATAAGTATGTATGTATGTATATATGTATAAAAATGTCAACAACAGTAGGCTCTTCATGTCTTTAAAACTTGTGTTCTTAAAAAGCAGCACACTGTCGCTGTGAAAACAGCTTCCTCGGGCAAGGGTACCTTGCCTTTCTCTTGTTTCTAGCTGTCTGTCTTGTCTTCGCGTTCCTCACCCACCCCCGGTCCTGTCCACCATCCCACCCCATCTCCCCTCCCCCAGCCCCTCCTGTCTGGTGCATAAAGACTGAATTCTATGGGTCATGGTATGGACAGTCCCTCGCGAAGCTCAACAGGTCAGTGGCCTTTTGTTAATGAAGTTAAGTTGAATTGTGGAGTGATGGCCTAGAGGTAACGCGTCCGCCTAGGAAGCGAGAGAATCTGAGCGCGCTGGTTCGAATCACGGCTCAGCCGCCGATATTTTCTCCCCCTCCACTAGACCTTGAATGGTGGTCTGGACGCCAGTCATTCGGATGAGACGATAAACCGAGGTCCCGTGTGCAGCATGCACTTAGCGCGAGTCGAAGAACCCACGGCAACAAAAGGGTTGTTCCTGGCAAAATTCTGTAGTAAAATCCACGTCGATAGGAAAAAACAAATAAAACTGCACGCAGGAAAACACACACACACACACACACACACACACACACACACACTGGATGGCGCTGTAGTGTAGCGACGCGCTCTCTCTGGGGAGAACAGCCCGAATTTCACACAGAGAAATCTGTAGTGATAAAAAGAAATACAAATACAAATTGGGATCCATAGAATTTGGAGAGAAAACGACATCGGCGTGGTTTTCTATAACAAACATGCCCAGACAACCAAAAGCAAGTGTAAATAATACCGCGTAGGAATGTGTGATTTTGGAGATGTAAGACATGTCGGGATACAATAGTGTAGAAGTGCTTCGTTTCGTATGAGGTTTGGATATGTGTGGTTAAACCAGGGAATGGAATGCGAAATTTGCTTTTGTCATTTCACAGTTCAAGCAAAAGGACTGACTACAAGATAATCAAGAAGAGCAAGGATGAGAAGGTTCTATTGTGAACAAAGAAACACACGGCTTGCGCGATGTTTCCAAAACAGACTAACAAAACGTAGAACTGTGGTTTTGCAAGAAAACGGTTGATTCTTTTGTCCTGTCTGTCAGATAATTGAAGACGAATGCCATTTTGTTCATTACCTATCCGCTTTTTAATTAAATTGGCGCCAAATACCTGAATCGAAATCATTATATATCATTACGTTATGGATATGTGGTACCTGATCGTAATCCAGTCAAGTATATATCTCTTTCTTTTGTACTTCGTTGAAGCAGGTTGAAGTTGAGTGAATGTGTACCCGTTAAATTTTCCTTTTTACGCGCGCCTTTTGTGTGTTGACCTGTTTCTAAGTGCCGATGCCCCAGAGAACTATTCCTTGTTTTTGTTCTCTCCCCCCCCCCCCCCCCCCAACCCCCTTTGTCTCTCTCTGTCTCTGTCTCTCTCCCCCCCCCTCCCCCAACCCCCCTGTCTCTCTCTGTCTCTGTCTCTCTCTCTCTCTGCCCCCACCTCCACCCCACCCCCCTGTCTCTGTCTGTCTTC
>NC_134879.1:5144502-5167002 GCF_041734735.1 Babylonia areolata
TGAGGTCGATGCTTTGCAATAATCCGTCTTATGTGAAATGCAGTAAAAAGATGCGTTTCAATGTCATTACTGTTGATGTCTTCGCTAACGCCACTGTCATCATCATGATCGTCGTTGTCGTCGCCCCCCTTCTTTCTCTTTTCTTTTCCTCTCTATCATTTTTCTCTAAGATTTGCACTGGCAAAAGGACAAGAAACCAACTCCGATGATAAAAGAAATTAATCGCTGTTGAAGAAGATCAGTTTCAAATGTCATTTTCATTCAATGGTTGATGGTAATAGACCTCTTTCTTCTCGTGGCGATTTTTTTTTTTTTTTTTTTTTTTTTTTTTTGCATGCCCCGCCTTTGTGCGGGCGTCGATGTGGGTGGGGGTGTGGGATACACAGACCGACCGGATATGGGGTGAGGGGGCAGGGTGGGGGAATGCGTGTGTGTCGGGGGGGGGGGGGGGGGGGGTGGTGGTTAGTGGGTGGTGGTGGTTAGTGGGTGGTCAGGAGGTGAGGAGGGTGGGTGGAGGGGGCATGAAACTGACTAAATCTTGTCATTTGTCTGTGTCTGTGTCAACAACAAAAACGTATGCAAAGTAAAAATGTCCAGGTCAGTGTGTGTTTGTCTGCGTGCGCGCGCGTGCGTGTGTGTGTGTGTGTGTGTGTGTTGTGTTCGACAACATATATAAATGGCAGAACTGTCGCGCATGCGCGCGCGCACGCGCACACACACACACACACACACACACACACACATACATACACGCGCGCGCGCGCGCTGGTACGCACGTACACCCCGCCATAGGTTAGTCGGAAGTCAGTAATCTTGGAATTTTCGTTTCAGCAGAGAACTATCAGATTCATTCCCACATAATGACGAACGAGAAGAAGAAGGAGGAGGAGAAGAAGCAGACTGCCACATGAAGACAACAACCCAGTTTATGACTGAAACAGACATGTCCACTTTCCCTAGTATTTCCAAGGTGAAAGGATTGGCATTAAAGAAATTAAAAACCAAACACGCAGAGCACTGTCTCTCGAGCGACGTATACATATCTTTATGCATCCATTTCTCTGTAATTTATCGCCCGCTGGAGAAGATCAGTTTCTAATGTCATTTTCATTAAAGGGGTGGGTGATAATAGACTGTTCTTTCATCTCGTGGCGGTTTTTTTGTTGTTGTTGGTTTTATCATCCCCACCTTTGTGCGGGCGCCGACATGGGTGTGGGTGTGGGATAAAAAGACCGACCGGATATGTGGTGAGGGGGAAGGGTGGGTGGAATGTGTGTGTGTGGAGGGGGGGAGGACGGGGGGGGGAGGGGTTAGTGGGTGGAGGGTGCATGAAACTGACTAAATCTTGTCACTTGTCTTGTCTGTGTCTGTGTCAACTGAAATGAACCCCCCAAAAAAACACGTATGCAAAGAAAAAGTGTCCAGGTCAGTGTGTGTTTGTGCGTGTGTGTGTGTGTGCGATGTGTGTGTGTGTGTGTGTGTGTGTGTAATGTTCGACAACATACAGAAATGACAGGACTGCCGAGCATGCGCGCGCGCAAACACACACACGTACGCGTGCTCGTACGCACGTACACCCCCCTATAAGTTAGTCGGAAGTCAGTAATCTTGCAATTTTCGTTTCAGCCGAGAACTATGAGATTCATTCCCACATAATGACGAACGAGAAGAAGGAGGAGACTCCCACATGAAGACAACAACACAGTTTATGACTGAAACAGACATGTCCACTTTCCCTAGTATTTCTGAGATGGAAGGATTGGCAATAAAGGAATTAAAAACCAAACACGCAGAGCACTGTCTCTGGAGCGACGTATTATATATATATATATATATATATATATATATATATATAATATATATAATACGTCGCTATATATATATGCATCCATTTCTTTGTAATAAATCGCCCGCTAGAGAAGATCACTTTCTAATGTCATTTTCATTCAAGGGGTGGATGATACTAAACTGCTGTTTCTCCTCGTGGCGGGTTTTGTTGTTTTTGTTGTGTTGCTTTTTCATGCCCCGCCTATGTGCGGGCGTTGTTGTTGTTGTTGCGTGTGTGTGTGTGTGTGTGTGTGTGTGTGTGTGTGTGTGTGTGTGTGTGTGTGTGTGTGTGTGCTTGCGTGTGTGTGTGTGTGTGTGTGTGTGTGTGTGTGTGTGTGTGTGTGTGTGTGTGTGTTTGTGTGTGTGAGAGTGTGTGTGTGTGTTTGAGGGTGGGTGCGGATGTGTGTGTGTGAGGTACAAGAGACCAACCGGATAGGGCGGGAGGGGGAAGGGTGGGGGAAATGTGAGGGCGGGGGAGGGGGGTGTTATCAGTGCGTGGTGAGGTGGGTGGGTGGAGGGTGCATAAAACTAACCTGTCATGTGTCTGTGTCAACCGAACGACATAAACGCATACAGAAATAAAAGTGTCCAGGTCAGTGTGTGTGTGTGTGTGTGTGTGTGTGTGTGTGTGTGTGTGTGTGAGTGTGTGTGTGTGTGTGTGTGTGTGTGTGTGTGTGTGTGTTTATGGTTTTCTTTTTCTCTGTGTGTGTGTGTGTGTGTGTGTGGGTGGGTGGGTGGGTGGGTGTGTGTGTGTGTGAGGGACAAGAGACCAACCGGATAGAGGGGGTGGAGGGGGGGGGAAGATGTGAGGGCGGGGAGGAGAGGTGTGGGGGGACGGCATTATTAGTGCGTGGTGGGGTGGGTGGGTGGAGGGTGCATAAAACTAACCTATCATGTTTAATTAGTTGTCTGTGTCTATGTCAACCGAACGACATAAACGCATACAGAAAAAAAGTGTCCAGGTCAATGTGTGTGTGCGTCAGTGTGTGTGTGTGTGTGTGTGTGTGTGTGTGTGTGTGTGTGTGTGTGTGTGTGTGTGTGTGTGTGTGTTCGTGTTTACGGTTTTCTTGTGTGTGTGTGTGTGTGTGTGTGTGTGTGTGTGTGTGTGTGTGTACACGCGCGCTCACAACACTTTCACTGGACACACTTGCAAGGAGGACAGAAAATAGCATTCCGTTGGTTGGTCTGTCCGATTCATTCTCATCCCCGTAGTCGGCGACAATAGTTTGTGCTGCGAATCCCAGACAGTTGTGTGACAACATATTGAAATATTGCGGCATATTTTGTAGCACGCGCGCGTGCTCACGTGCACACACAAACACACACACACACACACACACACACTCACCGTGACACACACACACGCACAAGCACGCATACACACACTCACGCGTTTGAATGGCCCTGGAACTGTATTTTGCAGCAATATAAGTGTCTATGCCGGAAAGAAGTAAATGT
Source organism: Babylonia areolata (assembly GCF_041734735.1). Lineage (NCBI taxonomy): Eukaryota > Metazoa > Mollusca > Gastropoda > Neogastropoda > Buccinidae > Babylonia > Babylonia areolata. The sequence goes on from NC_134879.1 coordinate 5,147,788, forward strand.
CTGTCACACACTGGTCCACTGTCCCAGAACAGGACAGCACCACACACTGGTCCACTGTCCCAGAACAGGACAGCACCACACACTGGTCCACTGTCCCAGAACAGGACAGCACCACACACTGGTCCACTGTCCCAGAACAGGACAGCACCACACACTGGTCCACTGTCCCAGAACAGGACACCACCACTGGTCTTTCAAAAACTAGCTGACCAGTTTACACCGAATACATGTTTGTCCTCAGATAATTCGATTAATTTTTTTTTTACATCGAAAAAATTATGAATTTCTTAATCAAAAGTCCAGTTGGTATCTATTTTTGATTGATCATGGTTTGTTGTTGTTGTTGTTGTTGTTGTAATGAGCATGCTTTATACTGTTACAGGGATGTTTAATATAGTTACAATTCACTATCAGTCAGACCAGTCCTTCGCCGCTCTTCCTTTTCCACCTCTCAGTCACTTCAGTCATCCGACCACCTCTTCCAATGCTCCCCACTCTCCTCAATCTCCCATGCACCCCACTCTCTCATGTACCCCACTCTCTCCACTCTCCCATGCACCCCACTCTCTCCAATCTCCCATGCACCCCACTCTCCCATGCACCCCACTCTCTCCAATCTCCCATGCACCCCACTCTCTCCAATCTCCCATGCACCCCACTCTCTCCACTCTCCCATGCACCCCACTCTCTCCACTCTCCCATGCACCCCACTCTCTCCAATCTCCCATGCACCCCACTCTCTCCAATCTCCCACTGATGCACCCCACTCTCTCCACTCTCCCATGCACCCCACTCTCTCCAATCTCCCATGCACCCCACTCTCTCCAATCTCCCATGCACCCCACTCTCCCCAATCTCCCATGCACCCCACTCTCTCCAATCTCCCACTGATGCACCCCACTCTCTCCAATCTCCCACTGATGCACCCCACACTCTCCAATCTCCCACTGATGCACCCCACTCTCTCAACTCTCTCATGCACCCCACTCTCTCCAATCTCCCATGCACCCCACTCTCTCCACTCTCCCATGCACCCCACTCTCTCCAATCTCCCATGCACCCCACTCTCTCCAATCTCCCACTGATGTACCCCACTCTCTCCAATCTCCCATGCACCCCACTCTCTCCAATCTCCCATGCACCCCACTCTCTCCAATCTCCCATGCACCCCACTCTCTCTAATCTCCCATGCACCCCACTCTCTCCAATCTCCCACTGATGCACCCCACTCTCTCCAATCTCCCACTGATGCACCCCACTCTCTCAACTCTCTCATGCACCCCACTCTCTCCAATCTCCCATGCACCCCACTCTCTCCACTCTCTCATGCACCCCACTCTCTCCAATCTCCCACTGATGCACCCCACTCTCTCCAATCTCCCATGCACCCCACTCTCTCCAATCTCCCACTGATGCACCCCACTCTCTCCAATCTCCCATGCACCCCACTCTCTCCAATCTACCACTGATGCACCCCACTCTCTCCAATCTCCCATGCACCCCACTCTCTCCAATCTCCCATGCACCCCACTCTCTCCAATCTCCCACTGATGCACCCCACTCTCTCCAATCTCTCATGCACCCCACTCTCTCCAATCTCCCATGCACCCCACTCTCCCACTCTCCCATGCACCCCACTCTCTCCAATTTCCCATGCACCCCACTCTCTCCAATCTCCCATGCACCCCACTCTCTCCAATCTCCCATGCACCCCACTCTCTCCACTCTCCCATGCACCCCACTCTCTCCAATCTCTCATGCACCCCACTCTCTCCAATCTCCCACTGATGCACCCCACTCTCTCCAATCTCCCATGCACCCCACTCTCTCCAATCTCCCATGCACCCCACTCTCTCCAATCTCCCATGCACCCCACTCTCCCCACTCTCCCATGCACCCCACTCTCTCCAATCTCCCACTGATGCACCCCACTCTCTCCAATCTCCCACTGATGCACCCCACTCTCTCAACTCTCTCATGCATCCCACTCTCTCCAATCTCCCATGCACCCCACTCTCTCCACTCTCTCATGCACCCCACTCTCTCCAATCTCCCACTGATGCACCCCACTCTCTCCAATCTCCTGTGCACCCCACTCTCTCCAATCTCCCACTGATGCACCCCACTCTCTCCAATCTCCTGTGCACCCCACTCTCTCCAATCTCCCACTGATGCACCCCACTCTCTCCAATCTCCTATGCACCCCACTCTCTCCAATCTCCCACTGATGCACCCCACTCTCTCTAATCTCCCATGCACCCCACTCTCTCCAATCTCCCACTGATGCACCCCACTCTCTCCAATCTCTCATGCACCCCACACTCTCCAATCTCCCATGCACCCCACTCTCTCCAATCTCTCATGCACCCCACTCTCTTCAATCTCCCATGCATCCCACTCTCTCCAATCTCCCACTGATGCACCCCACTCTCTCCAATCTCCCACTGATGCACCCCACTCTCTCCAATCTCCCACTGATGCACCCCACTCTCTCCAATCTCCTATGCACCCCACTCTCTCCAATCTCCCACTGATGCACCCCACTCTCTCCAATCTCCTATGCACCCCACTCTCTCCAATCTCCTGTGCACCCCACTCTCTCCAATCTCCTGTGCACCCCACTCTCTCCAATCTCCCACTGATGCACCCCACTCTCTCCAATCTCCTATGCACCCCACTCTCTCCAATCTCCTGTGCACCCCACTCTCTCCAATCTCCCATGCACCCCACTCTCTCCAATCTCCCACTGATGCACCCCACTCTCTCCAATCTCCTATGCACCCCACTCTCTCCAATCTCCCACGCACCCCACTCTCTCCAATCTCCTATGCACACGTACACACAAATGATTTTTTGACCCACTTGTGTAAACAAAGTGAGTATGTTTTAACCCGGTGTTCGGTTGTCTATGTGTGTATGTGTGTGTGTGTCTGTGTGTCTGTGGTAAACTTTAACATTGACATTTTCTCTGCAAATACTTTGTCTCTCTCTACTCTCTCATGCACCCCACTCTCTCCAATCTCCTACTGATGCACCCCACTCTCCCCGCTCTCCCATGAACCCCACTCTCCCCGCTCTCCCATGAACCCCACTCTCTCCACTCTCCCATGCACCCCACTCTCTCCAATCTCCCACTCACCCCACTCTCTCCATTCTCCCATGCACCCCACACTCTCCACTCTCCCATGCACCCCACTCTCTCCACTCTCCCATGCACCCCACACTCTTCACTCTCCCATGCACCCCACTCTCCCCGCTCTCCCATGCACCCCACTCTCTCCAATCTCCCATGCACCCCACTCTCCCCGCTCTCCCATGCACCCCACTCTCTCCAATCTCCCATGCACCCCACTCTCTCCAATCTCCCATGCACCCCACTCTCTCCAATCTCTCATGCACCCCACTCTCCCCAATCTCCCACTGATGCACTCCACTCTCTCCACTCTCCCATGCACCCCACTCTCTCCAATCTCTCATGCACCCCACTCTCTCCAATCTCTCATGCACCCCACTCTCTCCAGTCTCCCATGCACCCCACTCTCTCCAATCTCCCATGCATCCCACTCTCTCCAATCTCCCATGCACCCCAATCTCTCCAATCTCTCATGCAAATACTTTGTCAGTTGACACCAAATTAGACAAAAAAATAGGAAAAATTCAGTTCTTTCTAGTCATCTTGTTTAAAACAATATTGCACCTCTGGGATGGGCAAAAAAAATTTTAAAAGAAGCCAGATTATATGCAAGCTGTATTTACTGTTTTGTTTGGTTTTTTTTTGGTTTTTTTTTGTTTTTGTTTTTTGTGTGTGTGTGTGTTTTTTTTTGTTTTTTTTCTCTAAACTTGGCACTTTGATCTGATATTCTGACACAACAACAAGAGCAGTCACTATTATTATTTTTTGTTCAAACAGGAACTTCTTTTGCTAAGCATGGAAGTTATATTTATTTTGCAAACGTTTTGGTGCAGATGGTAAAGAAGGGAAATTAATCTGTAATTAATGCTAGGGGACTTAATTTACTTTAAACTGATCTTTCTCATCTTAAACATTACATTTTGAAATTATACTCAGTACATAAAAAGCTTGTGTGTTTTACTCTCAGTGTACAGGGCTTTCACTATGTTCATTCACCCAAGTGGTCTTTTTCGGAAAATACTATAATCAATACGACGAGTGGACTTTATAGATCTATTGGCTGAGCCCTGAAGGTCATGGGCAAAAATCAATTGAGTATACATATTTATACACATTCAAAGCGCGTGCTCATATTCTTCGCGAACACGAACGACGCCATTTTGTTTCAAGTTGTTGACCTGCCCGTTCAATCCTATATTCTATGGACAATGCACGATAACATGTGATGGAAAGTTGGAGGAGACCGTTAAATATTTACTCAGAAAAAGATTTGTGAACGCCTCATCAGTTACTGGATTATGCCCCAAACTGCCATAAAAATATCCACAGAATCAGTCGGAATTCACAGTTAAAAATTGTAAACCATGCGAGTTAATACCTTTGAATTGATGAAACGAAAAAATTTCCAGTCTTGACTTTTCTCAGAATGAAGTCCTTTTCACTTCATACGACGTTTAGAAGTACTTGTACTTGACTCTACGTGTTGTTAGTTTAACAAAATACTAAATTTTCATATCAACTTTAAAACTATAAAACTAGAATGAACATAAAAGAGAAATTGAATCGATCGACCGTGTCGTACTACATTCCCGGCGGGTCAGTGTAACTAAACCTGTACATCTATCTAGATCTAGAGAAAACGGCTAAATGTTGCAATGTGATTGCAGCAATAGCCACGTCTCCTTACCGCGGACTTAAAAAGAATTTAAGAATTGCCCTTAAAGATTTTTTGAATGCCCCATATACACCAGAATAATATGATTTAAACAGCGTTCTCACTGCGAATACCGCAATCGATTTATCGCCCTTTAAAAAAGTATGTTTAAATATTAAATTTTAGAACGTCAGTTAAGGAGCCACGATAGTGTATGGGTAAAACAGTTTCTTCTCACCCGAACACGCGGGGTTCGAATCTGGTTAGGACTTCTTTTTTTTCTTTTTTTCCCCCCTTTTTTTTTTAACCTGAAACTTTATAATAACAAATACAGAACACATTTTAACGATTAGATTTTTTTTTAAGTGTATCACACGTGAGTCTTGAAGGCCTTGCCTCTCTTGTTTTTTTTTTTTTTTTTTTTAAGGCGTTTTATAAGTATCCATATCATCATCATTACCATCGTCACGTAACAATGAAAAGACGTTAAACTAAAGAAACACACACACACACACACACACACACACACACAGAGCAGTTTAAAGCAGTTGTTGCTTATTCAGTTACCATCTTGAAATAAAGATGTTGACTTGACTTCACACACACACACACACACACACACACACACACACACACTGTCGCAGTACATATATTTCTTTATTTTTGCCGCACATATCGTCGTCGATACAGTTGATCTTTTGCACAACTCCCCCGACATACGAAGTCGCGGGCGACGATAGCATATTACGTGCCGAAGTGTAACGAAACAGGCCCGGGGTGGCTCGGCATATAACACCGCCAACAGACACACCAGAATGTAATGACTGCCTACTGCAATACGCTCTCGCTATCTCTCTTGTGGTCGGGGGCCGGGTTATGTCAGATTCTCCCTCAAAGTGTGTGAGGGGGTGGAGGGTATATTTCGGATGTCAAGGTTATTGGCTTCAGTTTATCCAGTTTCTGCATTTTATTTTATATTATCTTGACAATCATGACCCCCCATCCCCACCCCCCTCTCTCTCTCTCTTGTTGTCGAGGGGTTATGTTAGATTCTTCCTCAACGTGGAGAATGATGGGGGTGGATGGTATTTTTTGGATGTCAAGGTTACTGGCTTTAAGTTTCTCCCATTTCTGCATCTTATTTTATATTATCCAAATAATCTTAAGAAGAAAAAAAAACAAATAAAAAACGTAAGCAAAACAAAAACAAAACTGTGCGCGCTTCAAGCACCCAGCTAGTGGTTGCAATAAATTATAGCCATTCCCGTTTTTTTTGTTTTGTTTTGTTTTGTTTTGTTGTTGTTTTTTTTGTTGTTTGTTTTTTGTTTGTTTGTTTTTTTTCGAGTGTGTGTGTTTGTTTTTCTTTAAACAGTCTCACGCCAGAGACTGTGTTTCGGATCTGGCGAACCTTGTCAAAGTCATCAGGCGTCTGTCTGTTGCGCCACGATACATACTGGCACAAAATCAGGCCCCTGCAAAAACAAAACAAAAACAAAACAAAACAAAACTAGAGCGAAAATAGCAACAACAACCACAACCACCCACCCACCAACTGCAATTCCCCCACCACACCCCACTCCACCTCACCAACCACTCCACACACCCACCCCCACCTCAGTCTTCTCATTCTGCTTGCTCACTCCCGCAACAAAGAACACAGGGCCACAGAAGAAAACCATTCACAACTCACCGACCCGTGTGTAGGCCCCACACCCCACCCCACCCGCCATCCCCCTCCCCGCTCCCTCTCCCGCCCCCTCTTGATGCGAAAAGCACGTGCAAGAGGCTCTTCACTCCTCTCCTCTCCCACCCCCTCCAAAAACTCGCCACCACCCCTACCACCACCACTCCCTGCCCCCCTCGCCCCCCCCCCCTCCCGCCCACCCCACCCCACCCCCCCGTCCCCCGCCACCACATTCCCCATCCCCACCCACCCCGCACCCGTTCTGGCAGCACACGAACCCAGCAGCACCACTACCACCACCATCATCCATCCTGCCATGTAAAAGCGCGCTCCGTGGCTGAAAACCTGTGTCAAACTGGGCCCTTAACGACAGGAAGTGCCAGTCGAGCGTAGAGCCGCCATGTTGCCCAGCTCCAAATGAGAACTGACGGTACACAGAGAGAGAGTGGGGGGGGGGGGAGGGCGGTGGGTGAGAGGGGTGGCTTGGGGGAGGGGGGTGGTAGGGAGGGAGGGAGGTAGAGGGAGAGGTCGAGTTGTTACCTTTGGAAAGCGGCCACGCGGCAAATTAAGTGTTTGGACGACTAAACTTGTAGTAAACAAATAAATAAATAAAAATAAAGGGGGGTGGGGGTGAGGCGGAGTGTGTGTGTGTGGGGGGGGGGGGTTGCTTCCCGGTTGCTCTTGGTCCTGTTGAAATCAAACCAAAACAAATCAGATGTCAATTTTTGATTGGCGTTATGTGTAGTCCAGCATCAAATCAAATCATATTAGATGTCAATTGAATCACCGGTGTTGTTTGTATAATAGCCAGTCGTGTCCGACTATGACCATCAGAACAGCAGAAGAGGCAACTGCTGTTCCAACTATCTGGACTCGAGTTTGATTGTAGTGGAGAGTGTCTTGCCCAAGTTACACATCGACTTTCTCGGCCAAGAGGGTTTTAGGACAGTCAGCGTTGGGATGGTTCCCAAAGGCCAGCTAGTCCCCAAGATTGCAGCACTAAGAGCCTATGCAATCTCGCCTCCATTGTCCTTCACAAAAGACCAAGCTGTAAATGACTTCCCATTTCAATTGAGAAACCATTGACCATACAGCTCTCACTTTGCTGTTGGCCCAACTGTAAGTTTATGCTAATCCGTGATATAAGTTGTTGTTAATTGTAGTCCAGCATCAGATCATATCAGATGCCAATTGATTGGCGTTATGTGTAGTCCAGCATCTAACCAAATCAGATGTCAGTTAACTGGTGCTATTGGTCCAGCCTTCACCGACATCGATAAAAAGATTGACAAAAGCACAAGATTTTATCACTTTGTTTTTTGTGCGCTGTCTGTGAACTGAAGCATACTAATGCCATGCTAACACCAGCGAAAGATGAGGCTTCAAGCTGTCATGGGTGGCAGAAAATGGTTTCGGATGTTTTAGAAGATATGTAATAAAAAATATATATTTCTGCAGACGTCGTCTTTTTGCGCATAAAAACTCTTTTCTTCTTTTTTCACGTGAATTTAATGTTTTTAGGGGCCTTTTAAAACTCTCATTCTCTCCTTCTCTATCTCTCTCTCTCTGACTGTCTCATTCTATGTGTGTGGGGGGCGGGGTGGGGTGGGGGGTCTCATCCTCTCTCTCTCTCTCTCTCTCTCTCTCTCTCTCTCTCTCTCTCTCTCTGTATGTGTGTGCGCCTTTGGTGTGTTTATGAATGTGTTGAAGAAGAGAGAGGGTTGAAGTGCAGTTGGGAGATGATGGTGGTACGCATAAAGGAAAGAAAAACACACGGGGATTTTATTTTGTTTTTGTTTTTTTATAAATGTGTAAAACCATTTGGTGGTACGTAACACATTTATTTGTCTTGGCATGCATTACGCCATCAGCGGAAAACGTAAACACTTTTTGACGTCAGTCTGATTATCTCGGTTATCTGTTCAAGTCATCTAGCCAGTGTCCGGGAGTTTTTTTTACTTGTTTCTTGTTGTTGTCTTTTAACCGAAAGCTGGAATTAATTACCAGAATTTTGGTTCTTTCTTCTGTACATTGAAAAACGGATCGGCACGTCTGGACACCTGTTTGAAACTGAAACCAGTTAAAGAAAACAACAAACTATGCTCTTTTCTTCCTCTTCTTGTTTATGGGGGTTTTAAAGTGAAGACATCGGGGTGCCTTTTCTGCAACGCAGAATAAATATTTGCAACAACCCTGCTTCTGCCTTGCTGTTGGTAATTGATTTTTTAGGCCGGCCACCCAGAATGGTTTGTAGTTTTGGTGCCACTCTGAACACAGCATCCAGAAGCAGATTATTACAAAGGAAACTGAATTTCTGCCGGCCGGTTTATCGGAGAGGCCCTCAATGGAATATGCGTACCTGTTGCTCGTTTGAAAGAAAGATGTAGCAGTTAGTTAAGCCTGGCTTTCAGTTCAGTCCAGCAGATCCCACAGAACCATTATCATGCCTGAAAACGAGGCTCCATCAAGCGTTTGTTTGTTGGGATCAGATACAGTTACACTTTGGAAGAGGAACCTTTTTCTTTTCCTTAATGCACAACCAGCTTCGTGTCCGGGGATAACCAGATGTGTCCCGAAAAGAAAGGCATGCAGGTCAGCCAGGTTGAAATCCAGTTCGCTGCCCTTCAGATATCAACCCAGCCGTGCTCTCTGTCGTCGCCATGTTTGTTTGTGGGGATTGGTTTCTTCAGTTCCATACATTCTGTGCTCTGTGCAATGTATCGATACATTCTGTGCTCTGTGCAATGTATCGATACATTCTGTGCTCTGTGCAATGTGTCGATACATTCTGTGCTCTGTGCAATGTATCGATACATTCTGTGCTCTGTGCAATGTATCGATACATTCTGTGCTCTGTGCAATGTATCGATACATTCTGTGCTCTGTGCAATGTGTTTCTCTGTGCAATGTATTTCTCTGTGCAATGTATCGATACATTCTGTGCTCTGTGCAATGTATTTCTGTGCAATGTATTTCTCTGTGCAATGTATCGATACATTCTGTGCTCTGTGCAATGTATTTCTCTGTGCAATGTATCGATACATTCTGTGCTCTGTGCAATGTATTTCTCTGTGCAATGTATCGATACATTCTGTGCTCTGTGCAATGTATTTCTCTGTGCAATGTATCGATACATTCTGTGCTCTGTGCAATGTATTTCTCTGTGCAATGTATCGATACATTCTGTGCTCTGTGCAATGTATTTCTCTGTGCAATGTATCGATACATTCTGTGCTCTGTGCAATGTATTTCTTCGAGAGTTCATAGTCCACTTTTAGGTAAAGTCCTGTTTTAGTATGCTTATTAAGGGACACATTCTGACGTCAATTTTCGTGTGTGATTTAAAGCAGTATTACCCGCAGCCCATTGTGGCCCATTTTCTGTAGTTGTATTGTATATCTTTTTATTAATGATAATAAATGATAATAATAATAATAATAATAATAATGTACATTTACATAGTGCCCTTTCTCACTAAAAGCTCAGGGCGCTTTACATGGAAGAGAAATTTTACAAGTTAATCATTCATGACCACTCTTGTGATCATTACGTCAGACGGGCAGCATCGTTTTGAAGTTTTTGAATTCGCTGAAGAAGATTATGTGAACAGCCTATGAGAAGAGAATTACAACAGTCGATTCGTAACAGCACAAAAGCATAAATAAGAGTTTTAGTAGTTTCAACAGAAAGGTGCTGACGGATAGAGTTGATGCGACGAAGTTCACAACTGACTATGCGTATCAGATTTACCACCCTGTGCTTGGACGCTGAGGTCTGAGTCAAGAATGACTCCAAGGTTCCTTGCTTATTTAGAACACTGAACTGTGGCATCACCAACCACAACAGAGGCAGAAATAGAAGTGGATGTGGACATTCTTGCAGAGGAAATAATCATAGCTTCAGTTTTATCATCATTTAACTTTAGTTTGTTGAATGTCATCCAGGATTTAACATCAAGAATACAATCCCGCATTGACAGAATCAGACTATGTACTTGGTTTGGTTCTGTAGACTTTTGAAGCTTAGTATCACCAGCAAAAGAGTGGTGAAGAACAGAATGGCCGGAAGTGACCTCAGAAAGAGGAACAGTGTACAGAATGAACAGAACGGGACCCAGGACAGAGCCTTGTGGCACACCATAGGAGATGAGGGTTAGATCAGACTTAAAAGTTATTAACAGAGACAATCTGGAAGCGGTTGGATAGATATGTAGAAAACCAATTCAGAACTGTTGAATGAATCCCAAAAAACATGTTCATATTACTCTTGAGAGTTATTGTGTTAAATTTAATGATTCAGTCGCTAAACCAATGTGCAGTCGTTTTTCGTGCGAAAAATCATCAGCAATGACGGATTCATTCAGTTTGTGCCAATCAGATAACGGCTTTTTCCGATTTTAGGCTCCAAACCAAAGTTAAACTTTAAAAATGAAAGTGGCTTGCGTCGAGAAGTGTGATTCGTGTTCATGGTATCAACAAATTGTTGGAAACAGCAGATGTTTGACGAGTTCTTGGAAATGAATAATCAATAAGGTATCAAAATGAGTTGTATATATATATATATATATATATATATATATATATATATATGTGTGTGTGTGTGTGTGTGTGTGTGTGTGTGTGTGTGTGTGTGTGTGTGTGTGTGTGTACTATATGCTTTTTTGATGTCGACGTCGTTCGTTGTATACAATGGGTGTGACACAACAGTGTTTTATCAACATTTGCTGAACTTACATAACACATGGAATTTTGTATTCAGATTTTCCTTCTACCCAAAGCTTCTTCAAACATACACACGCCACTCGATTACATCCACCAAAGTCCATGACTTTATTTATTTATGTATTTATTCATCGATGTATTGATTGAGTGATTTATCTATTAATTTTATTCATTTATGTATTTTTGTTTATTTGTATCACCCCAACAGACAGGCTACGAACATTCTGCATGTACAGTGTTAATAAGGGTTCACATCTTCACAAAAATACGTGTAATTTGCGGAATCATTTATCATGGGGTTTATTTTAAAGATTTTAGTATTATTATTATTATTATTAATTATTATCATCATCATCATCATCATTATTATTATTTCTTCTTTTTTTTTTTTTTTTTTTTTTGCATTTTTTGTTTGTTTGTTGTTGTTGTTTTCGTTTATTTGTATTTTATTTCATTCTTCTTCCCTTTTCTTTTTTGTCCAGACACCAGGTCTCAAAAACACAAGGTTTAATAATTTCCTTCGGACCACCAATCTCTTTGACAAAAACAAAAAAAACAAAAAACAAGTCAGTCTTTAATCCTAAATGAGGCCATCCTGGTAGACCGTGGGACAAGCACTGGGTACTTTGTAAAGCATCGCTCTCCAGAGAAGACCCAGCTCGACACTTCGCACCATCAGCAGTCACATTTGTCACATTCTTCATCATCCCCGACGAAGCTCCCTCGCTGGGAGCGTCGCCGCAGAGAGCGTAGGTCTCGCCAGAAAAGATGAGTTCCGGTACAGGGCAGCAATCCGCAATCACGCTCATGTTTTCGATTATCTACGAGCTGACAACGACAGACGAGTCCCGTAAAGCTTTTGGGTCCGAGTGTTAATCCTTTTTCTCTGTGGTACGCTTGTGGTTTGAAACTCCCCCTCTCTGCGTCACTTCCTCTCTCACGGGAAGAGGGTGTGTGTGTGCGTGTGTGTGTGTGTGTGTGTGTGTGTGTGCGCGCGCGTGTGTGTGTGCGTGTGTGTGTGTGCTAAATTTTAGTAGAGCATTTAACATGGTGCACATGACAGCCTGCTTACCATTGTGAAGAAGAAGAAAAAAATAAAAGAAGAAGAAAAATGATGTGGTATGGACATGTGACGAGATCATCAGTCCTGACAAACACCATCCTTGCAAGGTACAGCTGTTGCCAGGAGGAAGACGAAGAGGCAGACAGAAGAAGAAATGGGAAGATAGCATCCCGGAATGGACAGGCCTAGAGAGCAGCCCACGACCGAGACAGAAGGTGGGAGATTGTCAGAGGGTCATCAGTGGTGCCTCCACAACCCCAATCCCGGGGTCACGAGACCGATGATGATAATGGTGATGATGATGAAACAGAGTTATGCTTTATCACAACACCCTAAAGACCAGGAACCAGTCTATCGCTCAATGTTTTTGCGTAAAAGGGAGAAAGGATCGTAATGTGTTGTATTTGTATTTCTTTTTATCACAACCGATGTCTCTGTGTGAAGTGAAATTCGGGCTGCTACACTACAGCGCCACCCCCACACCCCCATTTTTTTCTTCTTCTTTTTTTTTTTTTTTTTTTTTTTTTTTTGTATTTTCTCCTGCGTGCAGCTTTATTTGTTTTTCCTATCGAAGTGGATTTTTCTACACAATTTTGTCAGGGACAACCCTTTTGTTGCCGTGGGTTCTTTTACGTGCGCTAAGTGCATGCTGCACACGGGACCTCGGTTTATCGTCTCATCCGAATGACTAGCGTCCAGACCACCACTCAAGGTCTAATGGAGGGGGAGAAAATATCGGCGACTGAGTTGTGATTCGAACCAGCGCACTCAGATTCTCTCGCTTCCTAGGCGGACGCGTTACCTCTAGGCCATCACTGTGTGTGTGTGATTTCAAGCGTACACCTCGGACTTAGCTGCTTCTAAAAAGGGGCGTGGACACTCGGTCCAAAACCAGCAGTCTGTTTTTTTCCACAGACAAAACGCACGGTGGCCAAGTGGTTAACGCCCCGAACTGACGACTGGGAGGTCGTGGGTTCGAGCCCCATGATGTGCTTGTCATTGAGTCATTGTGTTCTGTTGTTCTTTTGTTGTTGGGTTGTTTTTTTCTCAAGGCCTGACAAAGCGCGTTGGGTTACGCTGCTAGTCAGGCATCTGCTTGGCAGATGTCGTGTAGCGTATATGGATTTGTCCGAACGCAGTGACGCCTCCTTGAGCTACTGATACTGATACTGTTGGGGTTTTTTCGGTCCCGGCGTAATCTGCCCCGAGTTGAGTGTAGTATGGGCTTGGAGTGGAAAATGCAAACCCCGCAGTGTTCTCCCCTTACCTTTGTGGACTGGTGGCGCTGGGCATTTTAAACTTACGCTACTGAAACAGTTAAAATTTAAAAAATAATAATAAAAAAAGCAGCTTTATCCACCATGGCTACAGATGGACCCACTCTGTATGTTCTGACACGACCTGAAATGTTTCCAGTCGAAGCGGCCAGTTCTGATCCGCTTTTTATCTCGGACTTTTGTATCAATTTATTGGGCATCTCTTCGGGCAACTATCTCTGATCAACAAACAGCAAAGAGTGGTAAACACCCTCGATAGACGCATTCCTTGTGAATGGAGAGTTACCGCTCTTTATTGTTTGTTGATCATTGGCTGTCATGGGCTCGTTGTTCTTTCGTCTCGCTCTATCAGTCTTTCACCCATCAACCCGCATGGCCAACTGTAAAAAGTATATATATATATATATATGTGTGTGTGTGTGTGTGTGTGTGTGTGTGTGATATCTCGTTCCTCGCAAGCACAGTTTGCTGACACCCTTAGTACATGACTTTACCAGCAGACCACTGAGACTAATCCCTGTTGATTGAGACTGAAACTATTCTTTTACAGTCCCCACTATAATCAGAACCCCCCCCCCCCCTCCCTCGCCCGACCCCCGCCCCCCTCCACCCATACCCCAGACATGCCTTCTTCATTTAGACCAGATTGGAAGTGGTAGCATCCTTACATATATATATATACGTTTCTGCCGTCGTCTGGGTGTGTAACCTTTGATTGATGTACCTCACTTTTTTATTTTTATTTTTTTCTTTCTAATTCCAGCCCACGCGACACTTGCACCTGTCGAATTTGTTGCCGTGAACTTTAGCGGACCAAAAGAAGGCGCTATATTCTCTTCAAGGAAATTCTTTTCAGCTCTGATCAATGCTTCCTTTCTCTGCCTGCCTGGAATTGATGACTGGGCTCTTTCTCCCCCCCCCCCCCCCCCCCCCCCCCTCCCCCACCCTGGCTGTCTCTCCTCTATGCTGTCAATAAGCTGTTAAAGAACCCAGCTCTGCAAACAGTGTCTAGGTTTCGAGATTAACTCACTCAGTACGGACAGTCCTCTCTTCTCCTCTACACAGACCCCTCGGATGTCCAGTGGGTGTCTGAATGACCCAACCTTTAGCTTCCGTCGTCAGAATTGTGGTATTCTTTGTCAACATTCACCTCTTCAGTATAAGAGCCTTCCGCCTGCAATATTTTGATGATGGTAACTGGGGTGAAACGCTGTTAACGTCGTCTCTTTCGCCGTTCGTATGGAAAGAGTTAAAGAAGAATGAGGGTTAGAAGAGTATATATATATATGATAGTCAGTCGTGTCCGACTATGACCATCAGAACAGCACAGGAGGCAACTGCTGTTCCCACTATTTGGGCTAGAATTTGATTATAGTGGACAGTGTCTTGCCCAAGTACATCCCCACTCTCTCGGCCAAGAGGGTTTTAGGACAGTCAGCGTTGGGATGGTTCCCAAAGGCCAACTAGCCCACAAGGCTGCAGCACTAAGAGCCAGTGCAATTTTGCCTCCTAGTTTGAGAGTCATAGTCCTTCACAAAAGACTAAGCTGTAAATGGTTTCCCATTGACTGGAGAAACCATTGATAATACAGCTCTCACTTTGCTGTTGGCCCAAATGTAAACTTTTGTCAATCTGTGATATAAGCCGAGAGTTAGAAGAGTAAAGGATCAACAAACAGCAAAGAGTGGTAACTCTCTGCATGGACAAGGGACTTCCCCGGAAGTGTCTGGGTTTGTTCAAATGTACCTTTTATTTACCTGTGTGCTAGCTGAATTTGGTAGCATAAGCAGCATTGACTTGAAATCGTGTCCCTTGTCCATGGAGAGTTTCCACTGTTCGCTGTTTATTGGTGTGTGGGATTGTCTCTCGATCTCTTTGGCCACGTTCTCAATGTTTCTCAGATCCACTGCTGTCCTTATTGATTCCCCGGTCAACAGCGTGGTCTCCACGATTTCTTGCTCCAGTTCTGCTTGCGTTTAAACCTTCCCAGTACCTTTGCATCTTATCGGTCTGTATTTTTGCTGTTCTTCTTAAACAGAAGATTGTCAGAAAGTTTTTATAAACAGAAACGGATTTTAACTCAACCCCCCAAACCCCCGCATCCCCACCGCACCCTCTCCCAACCGAACACCCCCACCCCACCCCCACCCCCACCCCCCTTTTTTGTCTTTTTTTTTTTTTTTACTTTTTCCCAATTTTCGTAAAAACAAGAGAGTTCTAGAGAAAAAAAAAGCACAGACTTGTCCCTCCAGTTTGGGAACAGCCATACAGGCGCCCAACTATCACTGCTGTTCTTAAATGAAAGACTGTCCATAAAGATCGACAAGCAAATTCCTTTTTTTTTCACCCCATTTTCCCCCTCCCATATTCTTTTAAAAAAAATTATTTAAAGATTTGTCAATTTATTTACAATTCATTAAAGAGGCTGAATATCATGACTTCATAGTATTCTTTGCCATTGATGTATTAGTAGTAGTAGTAGTAGTAGTAATTTTATGTGTTTTTCTCTTTTTTTTTCTTTTTTTTTTTGGTGGGGGGGGGGGGGGGGGGGGGAGGGGATTATTTTATTTTATTTCTTTTTTTTTTTCTTTTTTTTTTTTTTTCTCAAGGCCTGACTAAGCGCTTTGGGTTATGCTGCTGGTCAGGCATCTGCTTGGCGGATGTGGTGTAGCGTATATGGATTTGACCGAACACAGGGACGCCTCCTTGAGCTACTGATACTATGATGTATTTGCTTAATATATTCCTGTGGTATCAGTTATATTTCCAGTATGTCCAACATTGTAGTTGTGTCGCACCCTTTCAGTAAGGGGCAATGGCCTTTATTTGAATAAAACCGTTCGTTCGTTCGTCCGTTCGTGAAATGAAATAAATGAATAAATGAAATAGCGGGTTGGAGGAAAGGGGGGGGGGGGGGGGTGTGCAAAAAAAAAAAGAGAAAAAGACTTATCCCTCCGGTTTGGAAATAGCGACTACTTATAGCCAACCAGCTATATCAACTCCCGAAGTTGTTCTTAAACGGAAGGCTGTAAGAATAGTTCGACATACAGAACCTTCTTTTATATATATATATCTTTTTTTCCCCCTCTTTTTCTTTTATACTTTTTTCGCTTTTTTTCTTCACATTTTCTCTTGTCCTTTTTTCTCTCTCATTTTTTTTTTTTTTTTTTTTACCTCCCCCTTTTCCTGGATAGCACAGGATGCGAGCGTGCCGGAGGCTGCTTGCAAAAGGCAAAGGGACAAGTCGTGATGATAACAAGACCTATCAATTCTCTGGCACTAACGAACAACAAGCCATTACAAAAAATTTACTTTTTTTTTTTTTCTTTTTTTCTTTTTTTTTTTTTTTTACCCCCGTTCCGTTTCTTTTCCCTTTTTTTCTGTCTTTGCTTGCTTTCATTCTTTCTGTTTTCTTCTTTTTTTTCTGTTCCGTTTCTTTTTCGTATTTTCTTTCTTTCTTTTTTTCTTTTCTTTCAGTCTGTAGGTAGTTCATCCCCTTTTTTTTTTTCTTTTTCTTTTTTTTTCTGTTTCTGTTTCGTTGTTTAGTATTGTTTCCGGATTCATTACATATGATAGAAAGAAAGAGAGAGAGGGGGTGGCAGTGAAAGAGAGAGAGGAGGGTAGCAGTGAAAGAGAGAGAGGGGGTGGCAGTGAAAGAGAGAGAGGAGGGTAGCAGTGAAAGAGAGAGAGGGGGGGTGGCAGTGAAAGAGAGTGGGGGTGGCAGTGAAAGAGAGAGGGGGGGTGGCAGTGAAACAGAGAGAGGGGGTGGCAGTGAAACAGAGAGAGAGAGGGGGTAGCAGTGAAAGAGAGAGAGGGGGTAGCACTGAAAGAGAGAGAGGGGGTGGCAGTGAAAGAGAGAGAGGGGGTGGCAGTGAAAGAGAGGGGACGGGGGGGGGGGGTAGCAGCGAAAGAGAGAGAGGGGGTGGCAGTGAAAGAGAGAGGGGGGGTGGCAGTGAAAGAGAGAGGGGGGTGGCAGTGAAAGAGAGAGAGCAGTGAAAGAGAGAGAGGGGGTGGCAGTGAAAGAGAGAGAGGGGGGGTGGCAGTGAAAGAGAGAGAGGGGGTGGCAGTGAAAGGGAGAGAGGGGGTGGCAGTGAAAGAGAGAGAGGGGGTGGCAGTGAAAGAGAGAGAGCAGTGAAAGAGAGAGGGGGGGTGGCAGTGAAAGAGAGAGAGGGGGTGGCAGTGAAAGAGAGAGAGCAGTGAAAGAGAGAGGGGGGTGGCAGTGAAAGAGAGAGAGGGGGTGGCAGTGAAAGAGAGAGGGTGGTGGCAGTGAAAGAGAGAGAGCAGTGAAAGAGAGAGAGGGGGGTGGCAGTGAAAGAGAGAGAGGGGGTGGCAGTGAAAGAGAGAGAGCAGTGAAAGAGAGAGAGGGGGTGGCAGTGAAAGAGAGAGAGGGGGTAGCAGTGAAAGAGAGAGAGCAGTGAAAGAGAGAGAGGGGGGTGGCAGTGAAAGAGAGAGAGGGGGGTAGGCAGTGAAAGAGAGAGAGGGGGTGGCAGCGAAAGAGAGAGGGGGGGTGGCAGTGAAAGAGAGAGAGCAGTGAAAGAGAGAGAGCAGTGAAAGAGAGAGAGGGGGTGGCAGTGAAAGAGAGAGGGGGGGTGGCAGTGAAACAGAGAGAGGGGGTGGCAGTGAAACAGAGAGAGAGAGGGGGTAGGCAGTGAAAGAGAGAGAGGGGGTAGCAGCTGAAAGAGAGAGAGGGGTGGCAGTGAAAGAGAGAGAGGGGGTGGCAGTGAAAGAGAGGGGACGGGGGGGGGGGGGGGGGTAGCAGCGAAAGAGAGAGAGGGGGTGGCAGTGAAAGAGAGAGGGGGGGTGGCAGTGAAAGAGAGAGGGGGGTGGCAGTGAAAGAGAGAGAGCAGTGAAAGAGAGAGAGGGGGTGGCAGTGAAAGAGAGAGAGGGGGGGTGGCAGTGAAAGAGAGAGAGGGGGTGGCAGTGAAAGGGAGAGAGGGGGGTGGCAGTGAAAGAGAGAGAGGGGGTGGCAGTGAAAGGGAGAGAGGGGGTGGCAGTGAAAGAGAGAGAGCAGTGAAAGAGAGAGAGGGGGTGGCAGTGAAAGAGAGAGAGGGGGTGGCAGTGAAAGAGAGAGGGGGGTGGCAGTGAAAGAGAGAGAGGGGGGTGGGCAGTGAAAGGAGAGAGGGGGTGGCAGTGAAAGAGAGAGAGGGGGTGGCAGTGAAAGAGAGAGCAGTGAGAGAGAGAGGGGGTGGCAGTGAAAGAGAGAGAGCAGTGAAAGAGAGAGAAGGGTAGCAGTGAAAGAGAGAGAGCAGTGAAAGAGAGAGAGGGGGTAGCAGTGAAAGAGAGAGAGGGGGGTTGCATTGAAAGAGAGAGAGGGGGTTGCAGTGAAAGAGAGAGAGGGGGGCGGCAGTGAAAGAGAGAGAGGGGGTGGCAGTCAAAGAGAGAGAGGGGGGTGGCAGTCAAAGAGAGAGAGGGGGTGGCAGTGAAAGAGAGAGAGAGAGGGTAGCAGTGAAAGAGAGAGAGGGGGTGGCAGTCAAAGAGAGAGAGGGGGGTTGCAGTGAAAGAGAGAGAGGGGGCGGCAGTGAAAGAGAGAGAGGGGGTGGCAGTCAAAGAGAGAGAGGGGGGGGTGGGCAGTGAAAGAGAGAGAGGGGTGGCGGTGAAAGAGAGAGAGAGGGGTGGCGGTGAAAGAGAGAGAGGGGGTGGCAGTGAAAGAGAGAGATGGGGTGGCAGTGAAAGAGAGGAGAGC
>NC_134879.1:5172002-5174502 GCF_041734735.1 Babylonia areolata
TGTTGCTACCGCTGCTGCCCTGGTTGTTAATATTGGCGTTCTTGTTTCGCTGCTGACACAAGTGTTCAACAAAGGGTAACAAAACGCAACCGGGATAAATGAGCTGTTGACTTTTTTTTTCATATCCAGTTTCAGA
This sequence comes from Babylonia areolata, assembly GCF_041734735.1. NCBI lineage: Eukaryota > Metazoa > Mollusca > Gastropoda > Neogastropoda > Buccinidae > Babylonia > Babylonia areolata. Next base: position 5,172,139 of record NC_134879.1, read on the forward strand.
AGTAGGTATATATATATATATATATAGAGAGAGAGAGAGAGAGAGAGAGAGAGGCTAGGTGTATACACGCATTTGAAGAAGAAGAAGGAAGAGGAGGAGGAGGAGAAAATAAATAAAACCTTGTTTACTGATAGAACATGTCACATACTAGATGGGACATGTCACGTTTCTTTCTTTACTACTTTTTTTTTCTTCCAAGGTGCTTCCGATCGAGATTTCGTAAGTCACTGTGCCATTTCGTTTGCCACACGCTATTTTGTTTTCTTTGAAAGACCTTTGTAAGTTTTGGTCTTTAGCTGTAACTCTTCTCTTTTCTGCTTTGAATCAATGTGTTTAACACGATGTTTCGCTTTTGAATATCCTGAGCCGACTTCGGCTTAAAAAACCGAAGAAGAAAGAAAAATCAACCATAGGCCTAAACGACTTTACATTCTCCGACCAAAAGACGGGTATTGATGGACCCTGGTGTATTTTGGGCAGACGGTATCAGATTGTTTTGTTAGTGTGTCATGTATGACGTCAACGGAACATGACGTCAAGGGAAAACTTTGACATCATTTAACGCGTTGATTTAACTTCAAGTGAAATTGTCAATCAAAGATGTCCGCTTTGTCTGGTTCCCTCTTTCTTGTCACATATTCTTCAAAATGTGAACTCACAGGTTTTGTCAGCAGCGCGAATGAGAACTGCATGTTTTTTGGTAGGAAATGACGCGGCTAACAATTTTGCTCAGTTGCGAGAGTCAAAACCTACGCCAAAAGCATTACCTGAAAACAAAAGCATTCGAAGAAGGAGCATTAAACATCTTTTGTCTTTAAATGAATCAAAATTCACACCCGATCATGTCATTTCATTAACAACACTATACTAGGCTTGCCAGCGACTGATTCAAGTCGGTCCATACATTCCAATGTTGTTCTTTTCCAGTCGTCCCATTCAGAATTTTGAATGGAGCGCATGCAGGCACTGCGCACTCTCACTCCCTCCTCCCCTCTCTCTTCCTTTCTTGTATACGCGCACGCGCGCGCTCACACACACACACACACACACACACACAGAGTACTGCACTGCACCTTCTGATAACCTTTTCCAAGTGATGGAGAAACTTTTTTTTTTTTCCATCTGGTCTAGTCTCTCCACTGTGACGACCTGCACAGGATTTGTGTCGCTTTTCGCATTAGCACGTGCAGCATGAATATTCCTGCCTGTGTCGGCGAACCTTTTCGCTCCTTGTCTTAAAATACAAATCGTTTCGAACTCGTCGTTCGGTCCTTCGACCATTGTCTCCCCTGTCTGTTTCGTCAGCCACAGCGCTCGTTATCCGAAGAAAGACCGGGTCAAGAGAGGTTTTTTTTGCACAGACGCTGGTTTGGAGTGGTTTTTTATTTATTTTTTTTTCTTCACATTTCTGGCACCTCAAATGCTATACGGCCTTCCAAAAGAAAAGTGAAGTAGCTTTACCAGCAAATCACATGAGTGAGAGGTGTAGCGTTTCATTTTTCAATGTACTATACTACTACTACTACTACTACTACTACTACTACTACTAACAGTAATAATAATGATAATAATAATAATGATAATGATATTAATGATAATACTATTATAATGATATAGTAATGATAACAACAACAACAATAATAATAACAAGCAGAAGAAGAAGAAGAAGAATATAATAATAATGAGGAGGAGGATAAAATATAATCGTGATGATGATAATGATAATAATAATAATAATGGTGATAATAATGGTGATAATAATAATAATAGTAAAGTATTAATAATGATAAAGTATTATTATTATTATTATCATTCTCCACCTTATCAACTATTACTCTGATGCCGTGTGGCTCGGGGACCTCAGGACAGTGCGCCTGATTAGAAAGCGAGCGTCCGTGGGTTCGATTCCCGAATGGGCCTGGATTTTCACACACACACACACTCCCCACGAAACATAGAGCGGTGGTCTGCGCGCTAGTTGTTCGCATGGGACGATAAACCGAGGTTCTGTGGGCAGCATGCACTAAGCACAGGTAAAAGAGCTGAGGTTGAAGTTTGATACAATATAGTTATCTACACTCTACGACAGATACGTGGTCCGAAACTATATAACTGACCACCTCAGACGATGGATGTTAAAAAATTTTTTTTAAAAACAATTGTTTTAATGCATAAGTCGATTTGTGTGTTGTTGTTTTTTGGGGGGTTTTTTGTTTGTTTTTTTGTTGTTGTTTTTTGGTTTGTTTGGTTGGTTGGTTTGGTTGTTTTGGGTTGTTGTTGTTTTTTTGTTGTTGTTTTTTGTTGTTGTTTTTTAGATAATACCTTGCCATCTTCCTGTGGCAACGTCCACGCAGAATAACACTT
>NC_134879.1:5179502-5182002 GCF_041734735.1 Babylonia areolata
TCTGTTTTATCGTCTGATGATGAATATATCATACAGTCAGTAGCTAAATCTATCTCAGAACCACAAAGAACAAGGCAAAATTACAATGACCAGAACATACCAGAGTAAATGAGGAGGTTATCAATGTGTAAATTTTATTTTCTTATGTTAAGCAGATAATTGATATCCTGAACTATATCACTGCAAGAATGGATGGTCGAGTTTGTATGATTAGTTGTTTTTGTGTGTGTATGTTTGTTCCGCTTGTTTAATGTATTGTGAGAGAGTGATATTTAGATTTTTTTTGTTTGTTTGTTGATGAAACGCTGCTAAGCAGGATGTTGTTTTGCACTTAAGGGGATTTAAGAATTAATCCTCGTCACCCCCTCTCAATAGACCCTGACAGGTAATGACAATCAAATGTCAAAGCGTCAAAGAGTCTCTCTCTCTCTCTAACTCTTTCTCACTGTACTTCCTTCGCCCTACTCCCTTCACACACACTCTCTCCACACACACACACACGCGCGCGCGCGCACGAACATACAGTTTCTCTCTCTCTCTCTCTCTCTCTCTCTCTCTCTCTCTCTCACACACACACACACACACACACACACACACATTCACACGCGAATTCGCATTCTCATACACACGCACACTCACACACGCATGCACGCGCACGTACACACACGCCCGCGCGCACGCGCACACACACGCACGCACGGACACACACATACGCACACACACACGCGCGCGCACACACACGCACGCACACACGCACGCGCACACACACACGCGCACACACACACACACACACACGCACACGCACACACACACACGCCTTCTCTCTGTGTCTACTGTCTGTAAGTGACGTTACCTCAGAAGAAGGGTGCACGGACGGCCCTTGGACAACATGGAAGAGAGGCCGGAGATGAGCATGACCGATAAAGGAATAAGACTCCCATTCAGACCCCCACGTCAAACTATCTGCCTCTATTTGCCATGATCAGGGGCTTTCTAACAGCAGGGCCCCTCAAACAACGACACCACTATCTCTCTCTCTCTCTCTCTCTCTCTGTCTCTCTCTTTCTGTATCTGTCTCTCTGTCTGTCTCTCTCTCTGTGTCTCTGTCCCTCTGTGTGTGTGTGTGTGTGTGTGTGTGTGTGTGTGTCTGTGTGTGTTCCTTGGCGTGTGTATCCCTTTTATTTTTATTTTTTTTACTTTGTTCTGGTATCTTTTGAGACTCGCTCTTTATTTTTTTTCCCCTTGCCAGGAGCCAGTTGCATTGCTCGGACAGAAGAGCCTAGTGTGGTCGTAACCCGCTACTGTGTGTTACTGGAACTGACCAATGGCGTAGTTCGGTCAACATAGGCATTTAGTCACGTGCAACTGTCAAAAAGTTGGAACCAAGCAATGCAACTGGCACCTGGTTCCCATCATGTGAGTGCATGTTAAGGATTCTGGTAATGAAACAACAATAAAGCTGATTTACCAGTCATATCATTCAAGCGATAACGAAAATGTTGAGGTAAGGAACCTGGTATACATATAAATTGGAAAGAGCTTAAGCAGCGTGTAAAATGAAGGTTATACTGATTCTTTCGTGAAGTGTGTTGGAAAGGTACTCATTTATCACAAAAAAGGTACTAGTACTCGCATGTCTTACGGGCAACCGCAAAATGAGAAAATGCTTGCGCAAACACACACACACACACACACACACACACACACACACACACACAGCACGCACGCACGCAAACGTCCACCCACATATATTTTTTCATAACACGCACGAATGTTCGAACGTACACATGCACACATTTTCTGCTTCTTTCGTATCTGCCCGCCTTCAGTAAGTTGAAGAATCTGGCATTTAGTGTGCACGGACGGCACGGAAGGGTTGGACAGTCCAGACGTTCGTTCCACCCACAACTCACTCAGGAATTTGTTGGCATGGAAATCCCCAAGCAACATTTCTATGACAGCACAATCACACACACACGCGCGCGCGCGCACGCACACACCACAACACAACATAACACACGCGCACACACACGCACACTCTCTCTGCCTCTCTGTATCTGAATATATGATGTGTTATATATATATATACACACACACACACACACACACACACACACACACACATATATATATATATATATATATATATATATATATATATATATATACAGAAAGAGAGAGAGTGTGTATGTGTGTGTGTGTGTGATGCAGGGGGGGCAATGGCGCCTGATAATGGATTGCACACCACATTGCCACGTTATCATCATCATCATCATCCCACTGGTCGTACAATGGTACCCACCCAACCTTCCAACTCTTCACACACACGACACCCTTTACTCCCACCCCCAAACCCTCACACACACACCCCCCCTTACCCCCACCTTCTTGCTCACCTTACTCCCACCACCACCACCACCACCACCACCACCCTCCCACCACCATCCTTCCCCCCATCCACACCTTTCCCCCCCACACCCGTCCCAGGCGCGGGCCCCCA
>NC_134879.1:5187002-5212002 GCF_041734735.1 Babylonia areolata
GCACACTGTTACAGCCTTGCTGACAATAAAGGACAAATCAAGGAAGGTGGCAGGCATCACCCCTGCTTGACATTACAGTTTGGAACGGGTGTTTAATGTGTGATGAGCGGTGAGAACAGAGAGAGAGACACACACAGAGAGAGAAAGAGTAGATTGTGTGTGTGTGTGTGAGTGTGTGTGCGTGTGTGTGTAAGGGGTGGGAGTAGGGCGAGCAAGAAGGGTTGGGGGGGGGGGGGGAAGCAGGTTGGTAGGGTTCCATGATATGGTAGGATGATAACCGGCGAAGCATTGCGACAATCGATCAGACGCCATTTCCACCATGACATAAACTGTTCCCAGATCTGTGGCTTCCGTTGAGTGGTTTTGCGCTTAATAAATTAATAATGATGAGATCTGGCCAGGAAAATGTGTGTGTGTGATTTGTCTTTCGAAAAAAGTTGTTTGGGAAATTCATTCCAGGCCATTGTGAATTATGGATGGAAAATATACTGCCCAAACCTGCACGTGTGTGTGTGCATGTGTGTGTGTGTGTGTGTGTGTGTGTGTGTGTGTGCGTGCGTGTGTGCGCGTGTGTGTGCATGTGTACGTGTGTGCGTGTGCGAGCTTTCTTGCTTGCGTGCGTGTTTTAACGAGTGGCTGACCTCATCTAGGATTCAGGTGTCAACATAGTTTAGGTTGTTTTTTTATCGAAGTTTCAAGAAAGTGATTAATTGTATTGTATTGCATTGCATTGTATTTTTCTTTTTTGTCGCAACAGCTTTCTCTTTTGCTCTAAGTACATGCTGCACACGGGACCTCGGTTCATCGCCTCATCCGAATGACTAGCGTCCAGACCACCACTCAAGGTCTAGTGGAGGGGGAGCAAATATCGGCGGCTGAGCCGAGATTCGAACCAGCGCGCTCAGATTCTCTCGCTTCCTAGGCGGACGCGTTACCTCTAGGCCACCACTCCATCAATTGCCAGGAGCTTCAGACAGTGGAGAACTGATCGTCCAGAGATCTTTGTTTCATCAAGTATTCCGTAGAGACGTCGTCTTTGTTCCTGGGCTGCGACTCCCCACGTTCACTCGTGTATGTACACGAATGGGGTTTTACGTGTATGACGTTTTTCGCTCCTGTTTTTGGGGGGTGAGAGGACGATGCATGGGTATACTCTCTCCATTCACAAGGTACACAACTTCAGTCAGTGCTGCTTACGCTACCGATTCAGCTAGCACACAGGTAAATAAAAGGTACATTGGAATAAACCCACATGTGTGCACATGTCAGATGATCGGTATAAGGACAGGCCCGACGCTTCCTTTTTTGAGGAAATGTCTGGGTTTGTTCCAATGTACTTTTTATTTACCTGTGTGCTACCTGAATCGGTAGCGTAAGCAGCACTGACTTAGTTGTGTACCTTTATAATGGAAAGAGTTACCACTCTTAACTATTTGTTAACCATTTCATCTCCATGCCTGTTTGTTCAGCTCCACCGAGGCAACCATGTGTTTGTTCTGTATTGTCCATGTGTTCTGTGTGGCTTGTTCAGGATAAAAGAGGCTATGCCAGTCTTGAATAAAAGCTATTCTGTGTTTGCACATTTCTTCTGTCATTGCTGCTGTGTGCACATGTCAGACGACCTTTTATTTACCTGTGTGCTAGCTGAATCGGTACCGTAAGCAGCACTGACTTAAGTTGTGTACCTTTATAATGGAGAGTTACCACTCTTTTACTATTTGTTAATCATTTCATCTCCATGCCTAACTGTTCATTTCCAGATGCATGGGTATGTTCTTGTTTCCACAACCCACCTGACGATGACATGGATCACGGGATCTTCTGCATGCCAATACACACGGGTGTTGAGGCACGAGCAGGTCCGCACATCTGTTGACCCGAGAGATCGGAGAAAAAAAGATCTCCACCATTTACCCACCAGGCCTCGTGACCGAAATTCGAACCCGGGACCCTCATATTGAAAGTCCAGTGCTTTCACCTGTTACGCCCGTCGTTTCGTAAAGACACATGCTTTCATTGGTACACAGTCTAGGATATGGTAACCACATCTATACACGCAGGGGAAAAGAACGGACACACGGACAATAGTCCCTCGTGTTAAAAACCAACCCAAAACATCCAAAAGACGACGAGAAGTAATCGTGCCTACAATTCTGACAGGTCGTCGACACAAAAGACTTTGACTTTGTCTCATCACACACACACACGCACACACAACAGGAAACAACGCGTGGCTTAATTAAGCCCTTTGTCCTATACACTTTGAGCCTGGGCCCAAGATTAGGGAGGAACCAGCGACACACCAGAACATGAAGTGACGGAAGAAAGGCAAAAAACAGAACAGGGAAGGAGGAGGCTCATTTCCCTTAGCAAGGAGACAGTCCCCCCCACCCCCCTAGGATCAGTGGTCTGTGTCAAGAGAAGGCAGAACCATTGTCCTTGGTTTGGTTCTCAGTAGCGCCCGTCGTCACGTGCTTTGGTCCCTCCAACAGAGTGGGGACAGTGGCTATGGGCCTTCTCAATCAGGTTTTTGTTTTTTGTGTGGCCCTCTTCCCATCACTATTTTTCTTTCTATGGGCCTTCTCAATTTTTGTTCTTTTTTTTTTCCAGACATTCTCCCCTCAGCATGTGTTTCTATGGGCCATCTCCACTCAGCATGTGTTTCTATGGACCATCTCCCCTCAGCATGTGTTTCTATGGACCATCTCCACTCAGCATGTGTTTCTATGGACCATCTCCACTCAGCATGTGTTTCTATGGACCATCTCCACTCAGCATGCGTTTCTATGGACCATCTCCCCTCAGGATGTGTTTCTATGGGCCTTCTCCACTCAGCATGTGTTTCTATGGACCATCTCCACTCAGCATGTGTTTCTATGGGCCATCTCCACTCAGCATGCGTTTCTATGGGCCATCTCCCCTCAGCATGTGTTTCTATGGGCCATCTCCACTCAGGATGTGTTCCTATGGACCATCTCCCCTCAGGATGTGTTTCTATGGGCCATCTCCCCTCAGGATGTGTTTCTATGGGCCATCTCCCCTCAGCATGTGTTTCTATGGGCCATCTCCCCTCAGGATGTGTTTCTATGGGCCATCTCCCCTCAGCATGTTTCTATGGGCCATCTCCCCTCAGCATTGTTTCTATGGGCCATCTCCCCTCAGTATGTGTTTCTATGGCCATCTCCCCTCAGTATGTGTTACTATGGACCATCTCCCCTCAGTATGTGTTACTATGGACCATCTCCCCTCAGCATGTGTTTCTATGGGCCATCTCCACTCAGCATGTGTTTCTATGGGCCATCTCCCCTCAAGATGTGTTTCTATGGACCATCTCCCCTCAGGATGTGTTTCTATGGGCCATCTCCCCTCAGCATGTGTTTCTATGGGCCATCTCCCCTCAGCATGTGTTTCTATGGGCCATCTCCCCTCAGGATGTGTTTCTATGGGCCATCTCCCCTCAGTATGTGTTTCTATGGGCCATCTCCCCTCAGCATGTGTTTCTATGGACCATCTCCCCTCAGCATGTGTTTCTATGGGCCATCTCCCCTCAGCATGTGTTTCTATGGGCCATCTCCCCTCAGCATGTGTTTCTATGGGCCATCTCCACTCAGCATGTGTTTCTATGGGCCATCTCCCCTCAGCATGTGTTTCTATGGACCATCTCCCCTCAGGATGTGTTTCTATGGGCCATCTCCACTCAGCATGTGTTTCTATGGGCCATCTCCCCTCAGTATGTGTTACTATGGGCCATCTCCCCTCAGCATGTGTTTCTATGGCCCATCTCCACTCAGTATGTGTTACTATGGACCATCTCCACTCAGTATGTGTTACTATGGACCATCTCCACTCAGTATGTGTTTCTATGGACCATCTCCACTCAGCATTGTTTCTATGGACCATCTCCACTCAGTATTGTTTCTACGGTCCATCTCCACTCAGCATTGTTTCTATGGACCATCTCCACTCAGTATTGTTTCTATGGACCATCTCCACTCAGCATTGTTTCTATGGACCATCTCCACTCAGTATTTGTCTTCTATGGACCATCTCCACTCAGCATTGTTTCTATGGACCATCTCCACTCAGCATTGTTTCTATGGACCATCTCCACTCAGCATGTGTTTCTATGGGCCATCTCCACTCAGCATTGTTTCTATGGACCATCTCCACTCAGCATTGTTTCTATGGACCATCTCCACTCAGCATTGTTTCTACGGACCATCTCCACTCAGCATTGTTTCTATGGACCATCTCCACTCAGCATTGTTTCTACGGTCCATCTCCACTCAGTATTTGTCCTTCTTTGGGCCATCTCCACTCAGTATTTGTCCTTCTTTGGGCCATCTCCACTCAGTATTTGTCCTTCTTTGGGCCATCTCCACTCAGTATTGTTTCTATGGACCTTCTCCACTCAGTAATTGTTTCTCCCCCCCCCCTCTCTCTCTCTCCCCTCTCTCTCTCTCTGTAACTTTCGTTGGTGCCTTCCAATCCTCGCTCACCCCCCCACCCCAAATCTGAACCCACCCCCAACCCCAACCCCTGCCCACGCCACCTACACCCCCTCCCCCTCACCAAACTGATACGGGTGGGGGATTATCTTTGATCCACTCCGGAAAAAGACAGATGAGCCAGCACCACCTCCACCAGCAATCGTGCAGGATCGGATGCCACACGATCCGGAACAAAAAGTAAAGCCGATCTGAACGGCACTGCTTGAAACCTTGAAACCGTGTGTGTGCGTGTGTGTATGTGTGTGTGTATGTGTGTGTGGGTGGTGTGTGTGTGTCTGTGTGTGTGTGTGTGTGTGTTGGGGGGGTTGTGGGGGGGCTCGGTGGGGACTATCTATGATAATCCAAACAGGATATTGTATCGTGTGCCTTGTTGGCTTCTCTTCAGTTATTGGTCCAGGATCAAGGGTAAGGTGACCGGAGGCGGAAGTGAAATGGAGGCGAGGACTGGGGTGGGTGGGAGCGTGCGATGGGATGGACGGAGGCAGGGGGACTGTGTGTGTGGAGGGGGAGGGGGGCGGGCGGGGGGCGTGAGTGGCAGAGGGTGTTAAGGGGAGAGGGGTGTGATGGCCTAGAGGTAATGCGTCTGCCTAGGAAGCGAGAGAATCTGAGCATGCGGGTTCGAATCACGGCTCAGCCGCCGACATTTTCTCCCCCTCCACTAGACCTTGAGTGGTGGTCTGGACGCTAGTCATTCGGATGAGGCGATAAACCGAGGTCTCGTGTGCAGCTTGCACTTAGCGCACGTAAGAGAACCCACGGCAACAAAAGGGATGTTCTTGGCACAATTCTCCAGAAAAATCCACTTCGATAGGAAAAACAAAACTGCACGCAGGAAAAAAAAAGGGGGAGGGGGGGGGGGGGGGGGGGGGGGGGCTGTAGTGTAGCGGCGCGCTCTCCCTGGGGAGAGCAGCCCGAATTTCACACAGAGAAATCTGTTGTGATAAAAAGAAATACAAATACAAAAATACAATGATATCAAGTCAAGTGGGTGTAGTGGGTTTGCAGTTTAGGGTTTTAGGAGAGGGTGGGGCAGGCTGTGTATGTGAGAACTATGACGTAGATATAACATACCTGTCTGTGTCTGTGTCTGTGTCTGTCTGTCTGTCTCTTCTGCATTATTGTTTATAGCGTCCAAGCACTATGGTATCAGCGAACTGAAAAACTGATAGTTGAGAAATAGATAAACGAACAGACGAATGAATACATAAATAGAAGAGAATAAAAGGATAAAACAAAATGCTATCTTTAACTTTCAAGACACGAATCTTCTTTCTGTGGGAGAGAAGACTGTGCAGGGAGGTAACAAAAACGACACGCTATCTTCCCAGCCGAGGTAAGGTTTTTTTTCCTTCTTGTTTAGTTTATAGCCTTTTGTCTTTCGCCTTCCACGTGGCCCTCGGAAGCACACGTTTTAAAAAGAAAAACAACAACAAAGTTTAAAAAAAAGAAAAAAAGAACCAGAGCCACACGTGTCTCCTACAAACCACTCCCCGATTTAGAACTGTTAAAATGTTTATGGGGACTGTGCGCGCGCGCGCACACACACACACACACACACACACACATGTGTACATGCATGCACTCAGGCACGCATTACGTGTCAGCTTACGTAGCGACACATCACCATGCACGCGTTCACATCACGTGTCTTGGCTTCGGTTTCCCTTGTGCTTTCTTTCCACCTTCTTTTCTTACACACATATCTCTGTGTGAACGGACTGTTACAATACTGAATCATAATGTTCTACTTTAAACAGCACCGAGAAGCACCTAGAACGACAGAAAGAAACCCAACACGGACTTCGTCAAAGATAGCGAGACAATAAACGGGGGGCAAACAGAGGGCAAACAGCTAACACTAGAGGAGGAGGAGGAGGGGTAGGAGGAAGAAGAATCATTATGAAAGCAAGAAAACAAAAAGATACAAAAGTCTCTATTGTTGACAAGGGACCAATATAGAATCCACACACAAAAGGATATGTACTGTCAACGACCGAAGCGGAAGAAAATGGCATTTGAGAAGACGGTCGTCAAAGAAGAAAGAAGAAGAAAAAAAATCACGAAGCCCCTTCCCCCCATCTCGAAACACGAAGACACTGACTGAGGAATAAACTATCAGCTTTCACCATGACTTGAAGAGCGAGAAGTCAACTGGCACTTGTGGCTCTGTGGGCTTCTTCCTTCCTTTCTTCCTTTTCTTTCCGTTAAACGACCAACATCGACTTGCCGATGACTGTCGTGGTTCATGCATGCTGGGTATTTTCGTGTCTCCATAACCCACCGAACACTGACATGGGTTACAGGATCTTTAACGTGCGTGTTTGATCTTCCGCGTGCGTATACACACGAAGGGGGTTCAGGCACTAGCAGGTCTGCACATAATTATGTTGACCTGGGAGATCGGAAAACTCCCCACCCTTTACCCACCAGGCGCCGTTACCGTGATTCGAACCCGGGACCCTCAGATTGAAAGTCCAACACTTAAACCACTCTGCTATTGCGCCCGTCTTATGGGATGTGGAAAGGTGAGTAAGTGGAAAATGAGATGGAATGCTAGCAGAAGGGAAAACTGAGAAGGAAAGAGAGAGAGAGAGAGAGAGAGAGAGAGATCGAAATCGATTTTTTATTATTTTTTTTATTGATGGAAAAGGAATAGGTACTGATAGGACTGTTTTCATCCTACCCTCGTATAGAAAACGTATGAACTGTATCACTGTCAGTATCCTACCCTCATATAGAAAACGTATGAACTGTATCACTGTCAGTATCCTACCCTCGTATAGAAAACGTATGAACTGTATCACTGTCAGTATCCTACCCTCGTATAGAAAACGTATGAACTGTATCACTGTCAGTATCAGTAGCTCATGGAGGCGTCACTGCGTTGGGACAAATCCATATGCGCTACACCACATCTGCTAAGCATATGCCTGACCAGCAGCATAACCCAACGCGCTTAGTCAGGCCTTGAGAAAAAAAAGAAAGAAAAATAACAACAACAAATAAAGAACTGTATGAACTAATCAAGGAAAAACAAAAATTAAAACCCCCCAAAGTGGGGAAAAAAAAACCATACACATCGCATGATAACAACAACAAGAACAAATAAATGGTAAAGAAAACACACAATTCTCCACAAAATAACATAGTATGCATATGTGTGAAGGAGAGAGGGGAGGAAGAGGGTAAGGAAGAGATACGAAGGAGGAGAGAAAGAAAAAACTTGAGAAAGAGAGAGAGAGAGAGAGAGAGAGAACACTGAACACTTTAATGTCAATAGCTTAACAGCCCTAATGACGCAGGGATACATGATACAAATAACATGTATCAATCGTAATGATATTGATGAAAACCAAATCCAAAACTGAATCAATATCCGACTAAATCAACAAATTTTCACAAGTAACTGCAGTTCGACCATCCATTCAAAGTAACGTGACTGATTTAAAGAAAATATAACATGTATTTTCCACATGAAACTGTCAACACACAATTCAAATTTCTCTATGGACAACACCTGGTACTACTTTATTGTTTGTTTGTTTCTTTTGGGGTTTTTTCGTCGAATGTTATTCGCTTCGGCAATATATTTTGCAAGTGACTATTTTAAGCTGATTTATGTTAAGCACTCCACAAATATCTTCACTCTTTGCTAAAATTTTAAAGTCAACACATTTTTGAGAGAGAGAGAGAGAACTGAAAACTCAGAACTCAAAACGTTTTTTATTCAAGGATTAAGATTTTAGGCATGGCCCATTCTTTCAATGTGTCCTTGCTAATCTACATCAGTTACAACAGCACGTATAGATTTAATGAGAAAAAAGTCCTTCAGAAAGAATATGATAAAGAACAGACACACGCGCACGCACACACAGAGAGAGAGAGAGAGAGAGAGAGAGAGGGGGGGGGGCTCGAGTTGGGACGACAGGCAGACAGGGAAATTTTTGTGTATTTATTGGAGTGAGTTGGTTAGTTTGGTTTCACTGATGGAAATGTTACATAATCTTAAGAGTCTGCCGTTGGTTAAGGTATTTCGTGGGGGGGGAAAGGCATATGCGTGAATGATTTTGGTCTCTCCCTCTACCCCTGTCGCAGCTCGCTCTCTCTCTTTCTGCAAACCACAGTTGTGGCAGCGTCAGAAGCATAACTCTGGTTTTAGGCGTTCTCTTATCATTTTGTTCAGCAAAATCTTTTTAACTTCCCCGCTGCTAAACTCAGCCGCATGTAAGAAAACTATACATTGCCAAATTCCAGCATTGCTTTTTTTGTCCTTTTATAGCGAACTTAAGTAGTTGTTGATTTTTTTTTTTTTTTTTTTACATAAAAAAGAAAGAAAGGAAAAGAAAATCGTGTGATAATTGTTTCCAAGCGTGGAGAGAGAAACGCGCGTTGATAGGATTGTCTCCATGTTTTTCTCTCCAGGTTTTTCTCTCCAGGTTTTTCTCTCAGCCGTCTCAGACTCGTGTTGCAGCATGCTGGAAATATTCTCAAACGAGGTGTGAAAGAAAGTTAACACCCTCCCCCCCTCACCACCTTCCACGTGTACAAAAACAAAATAAGAAATACAATAATAACAACATTCAGACAGGTTTCTTTTCTTTTCTTTTTTTTTAGAAGGAAGAAGAATAAAATAAATAAATAAATAAAACCAGCAAGGAGAAGGAAGAGCTTACGGCAAGTGCCAGCTGGCAAGTGTTGGAGCACGAATCACACCATTACACTTGTCACTGGGAAGATAAGACAGATCGGAACGAAAGGAATGCGGAGGCTTACTGCACACTTCTCATTCCCTCTTAAAAGAAAAAGTAAAACAAAACAAAACAAAAACAAACAACAAACACCGAAACTATGTACTCGTGAGAGAGAAATGTGACGCCATTTACAAACGTTGTGACTTTTTTTTTTCTTTTTCTTTTTTTTAAGCTTGGGGTCTAGGTTCCCATTGGCTCAGACTCATAAACAGTAGTAGAGGATAAAAGGGTAGGCCGTGAAGCATTCATCAGACTCTGGATGCGTTATTCTGTGTGATGTGGTGATGATGATGTGATCACAGCCAGACGGAAGGGGGATGGAGAGGGGGGAAAAGGAGGGTTGGTTGGGGGGGCGGGGGGGGGGAGGGAGGGGAGGTGGAGAGGAAGGGCGCCGAGGGTGAATGTTTGACGACGTCTGTGTACGTCTATCTAGTAGTAGTAGTAGTAGTAGTAGTTGTAGTAGTCTATCTAAACCTACATGAATACAGATGATCACAGCGTGCTTGTGTGCGTACCTAGGTAAGTTGTATATATTCATACATGCATACATTTATGTCAGTCAGTTGTGTCTGACTATGACCATCAGAACAACAGAGGAGGCAACTGCTGTCACGACTAGATATCTGGGCCAGAATTTGATTATAGTGGAGTGTCTTGGCCACGTGACATCCCCACTCTCTCGGCCAAGAGGGTTTTAGGACAACCGGCGTTGGGATGGTTCCCAAAGGCCAGCTAGCCCCTAAGGCTGCAGCATTAAGAGCCAGTGCAATCTTGCCTCCTAGTTTGAGAGTCATAGTCCTTCAGAAAAGACTAAGCTGTAAATGACTTCCCCCAAACGAAAAAAAAACAAAAAAACATTGATCATACAGCTCTCACTTTGCTGTAGGCCCAGCTGTAACCTTATGTCAATGTGTGGTATAAGCTGAGCGTTGGCATCACACACACACACACACACACCTACCTTCCTGCCTACGGAAGTTGTGATTAGTCAACACTAGCCAGATCACACACACACGATCAGAACTGCAGTCAGTCACTGAAGTCCGCACCAGTCGTAGATAGCACAGCAGAATAGTTTTCACACATGAATTACGGAAGAGGGTAAAGTGTAAATCAAATATGGGATCCACACTATTGGGGGTGGGGGGGGGGCGGCGGCAGGGGGTGGGTGGAGGGGGCAGACTGCCCACAAGACTGGGGGTGGGGGGAGGGGGCAGAATGCGCACAAGACTGGGGGTGGGTGGAGGGGGCAGACTGCCCACAAGACTGGGGGTGGGTGGAGGGGGCAGACTGCCCACAAGACTGGGGGTGGGTGGAGGGGGCAGACTGCCCACAAGACTGGAGGTGTGCGCAGCAAAAGGTTACTGCAGGGAGCAGAGATGACACACCCGCGCACATCCAACACACTCCTCAGTCCCCCCTCATTTTCATCACAGTGATTTCTCAGTTTGGCATGTCACCCAGTAGTCTTCAGTTGACACGTCCCTCGTGGAGTATGAGTGTTGCCACAAGCCTTGTCAGTGGATTAAAGCACGGAAAACAAACAAACAAGAAAAAATCAAAGAAGAGATATGAATAAGTAAACAAATAAATAAATAAACAGATAAATGAATGAATAAATAGATAATTAGATAGACAAATAAATAAATAAATAGCAGTCGGTTAGTCTTTACGTTCGCTTTCAAGCTACTTTTCCGTCGTTGTTTCTCATCTTCATTTGATTCCTTCATCCCATCCCATCCTTCCTTCCTTCCTTCCACCGTGTCTTTCCTTTCCATTGTGTTTTTTGTGTCTGGCGTGTCTATTATCACTAGGGAAGGAAATTTATAAGGCTTTTATCTAAAGAAAACTGCGCGCTTGTTCAGAGACATTAACCTTTTCGTTTTTTTTTCTTCAGGTGTGTGTTTAACAGTGTTCGTAAGTTATGTATTTAGGGGAGGGAGGGAGGGGGGAGGTGGAGTGAACACGAAGGGATTTTATTTCGTGGACTGCAATGAATGTTTTGTTGGGTTTTTTTTAATCTATTCCGATCTTTACTCATGACAAGGGATAACTGAAAATACACCATTCACTCGTAACTTTAAGCAGAAGTTTGGTTCGTTAAATTTTGGTCGGAGTGTGCGTTGCTGGTGTTGAGAATCTTAGTGCGTATGTGTATGTACATGTTATTTCCAGTTCACTTCAGTACATCTTTATTGATCCAGCACGGAAATATGCACGTGGTTATGTGTTGATGTTTTTAGTTGCATATGTGGTGAGTGTTGAGCCATGGTGGTTGGTTGGTTTGGGGAGAGAGAGAGAGAGAGAGAGAGAGAGAGAGCATGGATATAGATCTACAGGGAAAACTACAGTGCTGTGTAACCTACCCTGTTAATAAGACAGACATGGTGAAAAAAAAATCTTTATTGAGAAAACATAATATTATCATACAGGAAACTACAGTGCTGCGTCGCCTACCCTGTTCATAAGACAGACTTGTTTTGTTTGGGTTTTTTTAATCAAGAAAATATACATATCGTACATGCATGCATAAGCAGCAGAGTAACAAGCTGACGGCTCATATATCGGTGTTCAAGCAATACTTGACAGACTTACGACAGCCAAACAGCCAGTCACATAACCTTCATCGGATAAGAACATCAATTCAAACATTTACCGAGTTTGACGGCACGCGAACTTTGTCTTTGATTTAGCCCCCAGCGCTCAGCTGATGTTTCTTGCGCCATCAGTGTGATATTATTGGTTATTGATCAAACTCCTTCCACATATCTCAGCGTGCGAGGGCGGCACACAACTGATGATTCAAAACGCGTTTATTTTCACTCGCAGAGGAGCACAGAAGGAAGACAAACTCGTGAAAGAAATTGATCGTTGATTTTATGGCTTCCAGAAAACCTGCATAAAGAGTTAATTGTGGTTTATAATGGAACTCGTCAAAAGAAATTAGTTAAATTAGATATTTTAGTTAATGATAATAATAATATGGGGGGTGGAATCGGAACGAAGCGTAATTCTTAAGAAAGGAAAAAAGTCATTTTATGTGGTTAACACAAAACTGTGCAAAGTCATGCGCCTAAATTGCCTTTAAATTGTTGTGTGGGAAGAGAATTTCAATTAAAAAAAGAAAAAAAGAAAAGAAAAGAAAACTTTAGTCGTGGGAGGGGGGTGGAGGGAGAGAGAGAGGGGGCAGGAGGACAGTGAGAGGGGGGTAAAACTTAGTCGTTGGAGGGGGGTGGACACAGAGACAGAGACAGAGAGAAAAGGGAGGAGGGGGGGGGGATTGGGGGAGAGGGGAAGGGAGACTTTAATGAGCTGAGGAGCGGCAAGTGTGCAGCAAGTAAAAACCAAAAAGGTTGGTTTGTTGTTTGTTTGCCTGTCGATGAGGTGTGGGCGGGTCCGGACTGTGCCACCACTCCAAACAATGAAAAGTGCATGGGGTGGAAATGTAGAGGTGGGGGAATTTCAGGGAGTGACGGCGAGAGAGAGAGAGTGAGAGTGATTGAAAGAGAGAGTGGAGGGGGAAGGAGGGAGAGATGTGGTAGGGGAAGAGGAAAGGAGAACGGAAGGAAGGCAAGAGGAGAGAGAGAGAGACAGAGAGCGAGAGAGAGAGACAGAGCACAGGGGAGCGAGCGAGCAAGAAGAGACACAAGGACACAGAGAGAGACAGAGACAGAGATAGGGAAAGAGAGAGAGAGAGGGAGAGAGAGAACTTTCAAACGAAAACAGGAGGAGCCAGCAGTAAGTTGAGAGAGGGGAGAAGGTTGGATGACGGAGGATATTTTTTTGCTTGTTTTTTTGTTGGTTTGTTGTTTTTTGTGTTGTTTTTTTTTGGGGGGGGGGGGGGGTGTGGGGGGGAGGGGGGTAAGGGGGTGCAGAAAGAAGCGTGGGTGTGTGTGTGTGTGTGAGGGGGGGGGGGTGGACGGGGGGGGGGGGGGGGAGGCAGCGTTTGTTTCGGTACGTGCCTGCTGGCCAGTCCACATCACGCCGTGGTCCCAGCCATTACTTTTTGCCCCATGCCCGCCCCCCTGTCCCCCCAGCCCTCTGTTGCGGCGTGATATATTGTCGCCGGGCGTGATATATTGTCGCCGGGCGTGAAATATTGTCGCCGGGCATGATACAGTGTGATATGTCACCGGGCGTGATATATTGTCGCCAGGCGTGATATAGTGTCGACGGACGTGATATATTGTCGCCAGGGGTGATATATTGTCACCGGGCGTGATATATTGTCGCCAGGCGTGATATAGTGTCGACGGGCGTGATATAGTGTGATATATGTCGACGGGCGTGATATATTGTGTGATGTATTGTCGCCCAGGCATGATATATTGTCGCCAGGCGCGATATATTGTCGACGGGCGTGATATATTGTGTGATATTTGTCGCCCAGGCATGATATATTGTGCGATATATTGTCGCCAGGCGTGATATATTGTCGCTGGCGACAATAGGTGTCGACATTCACGGCACATATTGTTTGATTCATTTACTTGATTTGATTAACTGATTGATTTATATGGATCGTTATATAGCGTCTATTTTCAACTTTAAAAGCGCTGCACAAACACTGACTCATTTGCACAACAGGCTGTCAACCTCGGTTGGTAAAAGGTGATTGACAGATTGCCTTGAAGCGCGCTTATCATTCGTTTCTTGTGTCTTTCAGGCAGGCAGTATTTGATCATCTGTGTTTTGTCCATTCTTGACATGTAAGCAGATGAAGATAATTACAGATAGACAATATTTCATCACATGTGTTCGTCGAATCTTGGCAGACAAGGAAAGGAAGAAACTACAGACATATGGCGAAACAAACAGTAAATATTCCAGTCTTTCTGACTTCAAATCACCATACACCTGTGTGTGTGTGTGTGTGTGTGTATGCACGCGCGTTTATATGTGGTTGGGTGGGTGTTTGTTTCGCTTCCAGTTGCCTATGCCTTGGCTGTTGCACTGTTCCCAAACCTTTGACGAAATCATGCCAGTTCA
The DNA here is from genome assembly GCF_041734735.1 of Babylonia areolata. Lineage (NCBI taxonomy): Eukaryota > Metazoa > Mollusca > Gastropoda > Neogastropoda > Buccinidae > Babylonia > Babylonia areolata. The sequence continues at coordinate 5,201,254 of NC_134879.1, forward strand.
TGCTGCACGTGAAATCCGCCCAAGCTATTGACAGTGAGTTTGCAATTGACAACCCTGTGTGCGTCCACTCTTCATCTGGCCATCGTGACCGGTGGGGGTGGGAGGTGGAGGGGGAGAGGGGGTATTTCTGGTTAGCCATTGGCTGGTTCCATTTCCTGCACATGTGCAAAGCTTGCTGCGCAAAACGGGGGCGTCATGTTTTTTTGCTCTTTCCGTTGCACCGTGTGCAAGGGAGGCAGACTGCAAGAGGTTTGCAGGATTAAGTGAGGCTCGTATGCATCAGTCATAGAATATAGTGTGCTTAGTGCGAGTTAGTCACGGAATACAGATTTATTTGGGTAAAGTCTTATTTTAGCATTCTAAATCCAGGAACTAATTTTACCGGCAATGTTTATGCATGTATTAAACGATATCACCAGTAGATGATGTGACCCATATTAATTTTGGTACGTTATTTTACTCGTTTTGACGCGGATTCCGTCACCAAACTCGTGCCACCATCGTGCTCAGTTTTTGGCCCCTGAATGATGACAATGTAACCAGTGGGTGTATGAATTGCCAAACCATCTTCCAGTAGATCCACTTCCTCAGCGTTCTACCGTTCATGAGAAGTTTGATTTCAGACAAATGTCTGCTTCATTACGAACTAGATACTGCCGGTCAGTTGCTGTTATTGACGGATATGTTCGTGGATATTAAAGTGTATAATGTAGGTCGATTGAAAGCTTCGATGTAGTCTTATTGCTTCTGTATATGTTCGCCTGTTTGCTTTGTTTATTAACATCTTGAATGTCGACTTCCTCACATGGTATGAAGATCTACATGTCATTGGTAATGAATGCATGTATGCACTACATACACGGGCTGATGAGACAAGAGCTCGCATCAGACACATGGATGCACGACTTAGCGTCGACAATGTGGACAGCCGAGTCCTCCGCTACCCAGCTGGCTGGAATCCAGCCCCGTCCAGCCAGCAGCACTGAAGTCCTGGTGGCCACTGGCCCTTGTATATATTGTACATACTTTGAGTACCATTCTATTATCAAATATTTTGTAATAATTTTATCACACTGAACGCCAGTCAGTAAATCCGTCGAGTTAATTTGCGTAAGATACAGCATCACATTATTCGTGAAATCAGCATTTTTGGGGCGTGCTACATGCAGCTCTCACAATGGAAACGTCTAACTTAAAAATCTTTTTTTTTTTTTGCACATCAAATGCGTTCTATAAGGCAGGAGGGTGGCGTTGCATGGCATGTGTATGTGCAACCTTGCGCATTTGTCTTCGAAAATGGCCTCAACCCGGTCTTTAATAGTCAGTAATGACGGCTGACCTTCCAATTTGAAGATTGAAGATTGATTCCACCACCCTCCTCCTACCCGGTTTTAACCCCGCTCCTCTACAAGTAACCTCTGGAACGATAACATTCAAATATGAAAATTAACACTAACGAAATGGTCTACAGTCACCAGTAAGTGTGACGAAACATTAACACAGTTGCACTCCATTCGCCCTCCCGTCGCCATACCACTGCACCACCTCCAGTCCCTCCCTCCCTACACTTCGCCACACCACTGCACCACCTCCACTCCCTCCCTTCCTACACTTCGCCACACCACTGCACCACCTCCAGTCCCTCCCTTCCTACACTTCGCCACACCACTGCACCACCTCCAGTCCCTCCCTGCCTACACATCGCCATACCACTGCACCACCTCCAGTCCCTCCCTTCCTACACATCGCCATACCACTGCACCACCTCCAATCCCTCCCTCCCTACACTTCGCCACACCACTGTACCACCTCCAGTCCCTCCCTACACTTCGTGGCAGTGTCCACAATGTTTCCCCTCAATACGGAACGAACAGTGTCCACAATGTTTCCCCTCAACACGGAACGAACAGTGTTCACAATGTTTCCCCTCAATACGGAACGAACAGTGTCCACAATGTTTCCCCTCAACACGGAACGAACAGTGTTCACAATGTTTCCCCTCAACACGGAACGAACAGTGTCCACAATGTTTCCCCTCAACACGGAACGAACAGTGTCCACAATGTTTCCCCTCAACACGGAACGAACAGTGTCCACAATGTTTCCCCTCAACACGGAACGAACAGTGTTCACAATGTTTCCCCTCAACACGGAACGAACAGTGTTCACAACAAGGTGTGGCCGTTCAATCCGTCACACATGGGAGTGGTTGGGAAGACATGTGGGAAAAGTGGCAACATCCACATTTCTTCCCCTGTACTTCTCCGTTTATACCACGGGAAAAGTCTTAAACTGGTTAATAACATTGTAATATACACTCTTCCTCCCCTCCACTTTTTGACTGGCCTCTTTGCATGACAGGGGAAGAAATGTAGAGTATCAATGTTGTTTAAAACAAATTTACGATTTTTCCGTCTGAGGAAGGAAAGTGAATGGAAGAAATGCATGTATTGTCCTCTGCGCTTCCTCCTATCCCTCCCCAGACTTGTCTTTGGCTTCTTAAGGTTTTTGCAGCGGATTCTGGCGAGATGGCTATTCCCTTCTTTGCGCCTTTTTTTCTGAGCCGGAGTCGGGTATTATCCTATTTTCACGTCCTGAATCATTGCAGCTATTGCTTATATTTTCATGATTTGTGGGACCAAAAACGAAAAAAAAGCAAGATATTGGCACGTAAGTCTTGTGACTGAATCCGCACTGAAATGTAGTAAAATAACCCACAAAACAAGTCGAAACCCACTCTGAAAACGGGTTATATCATCTACTAATGGTAATGTCGTTTCACACATGCACGAAAATTACCGGTAATTAAACACGCTTTTTATCTGCTGTGACTTCCACTTCCTTAACAGTTTGCTGGGGTTAATACCCCATGTTCATAGATACCAAAAGACAAGAGGACAAAACATTAGTAAGACTCGGGTCTACGAAAAGTTGAATGTAAAACTTTGGACGAAAATAAAATTGAACGGGTGAGAGCTGGGGTATTGAGGGGTAAAGGTGTGTGTGGGGGGGGGAGAAACATCACCTTACTTCCGTGGACACAGGTTCTGTGCAACTTGAAAAATCCACATCAGCTTCTCAGCAGGTCCTGTTCATCGACGAAAACATTTGGAACATAGTCCATGTAATGACGAATGTGAAATTCTTGCCAGACCACACAACGGGATGTAAACAGTGGGTGGTGGGAGCTGACCTGGGAGTGGGAGTCCTTGCATGTTTCAATGTTCCACCGCGGTTTTTTTTTTTTAATTTTTTTCTTATTTTTTGCATAGAAATCGACACATTGTCCCACTTCCTCTTTAGCGACCACAGTCATCATTCTGATTATTCTGTCATACCTTGTTCAGATTGAAGAAGACAACACAACCCATTCACTTTGAATTTTCCAGTCCATGTTCACTTTATGTTCACATTGTAAAGAACGAAGCTGAAGAATAGCCAGTTTGCAGTTTTCTTTTCTTCACCCAAAATGTTGAGAATTCTATCTTGTCAGCCCGTTTCAATTTTTTTGCATGGCTGTGTGAATGTGTTTCTTTGCACCATCACCATTCCATTTTAAGTTGAAGTCCTGCACTTCACCTCTGCACTGTACCTCCGTTCCTTTCAAACTGGTCTCAGCTCCTCCAACCTTGTGTGAGTTCACAAACCTGTAATTCTCATAGCGTGTTGCACGTGTAGCTCGTGCTACGATGTGCTAGTTTTCGCTGTGTCAGCCAAGACCTCCACCAGTGGACACCGTGAAGACCCCAGCACTGAATAACTTGACCCGAAAGGTTTTGCCATGGGTCGTTGAAACTCGACTCAACCGATCTGTGTCAATTTGAACATGTATGTGTGTGTGTGTGCGCGCGCGTGTGTACGTGTGAGTGTGTGTGCTCATGTGTGTGTGTGTGTTTGAGTGCGTGCGTGTGTTTGTGTGTGTGTTTTAGTGCGTGCGCGCACGTGTGTGTGTGTGCGTGTGTTTGTGTGCGCGTATATGTGTATGTGTTTGCGTGCGTGCGTACTTGTGCTTTAGTGCGTACACGTGCGCGCACGTGTGTGTGTGTGTGTGTGTGTGTGTGTGTGTGCACGCGCGTGCGTCCTGCACGCACAGGAATGGCAAGAGCGGATTAGAACAACACGCGCTGCCTGATTTCTTTCAGTTCTCACGTTGCTTCGGCTCTGGGTCCTCTCTGTCTGTCTGTCTGCATGTCCGTATGTCGTCCTGTCTGTCTCTGTCTCACTGTTTGTATAAGTGACATGTCTGCATCAGAATCCTGGCCTCTGAATCGTTTTTCTCAATTTAAGGCACAACAAAACACGTCAGTCTATCGAATAGCCTTTGCCGCACAGGTGGCACTACAGGGTTTATATCGCACACGCGCCCGTACACACACACACACTCATGTACCACTAAACCACACCACATCACACTTTAACGCGAATACAACGTCTATAAAGGAGAAAGATAAACTTTTTTTTTTCTTTTTCTTTTTTTTACTGCAGTCGTGGGCAGACAAGTCTGTAGAAGAGAAGATCCCAGAAGACGCTGGAGATGGACCAGCCACACACACTCCGCAGTCCTGCATCCTGTGTCACATGACAAGCCTTCGCCTGGAACCCACAAGGAGGAAAAAAGGAAAAGTGGCTAAGACATGCATGGCGTCGTGACCTGCAGGCAGACCTGAAGAGGGGACAGGCCGCACCTTTCAGGGACAGCTGGAGCGACTGGAGACAGACCTGAAGAGGGGACAGGCCGCACCTTTCAGGGACAGGTGGAGCGACTGGAGACAGACCTGAAGAGAGAGGACAGGCCGCACCTTTCAGGGACAGCTGGAGCGACTGGAGACAGACCTGAAGAGAGGGGACAGGCCGCACCTTTCAGGGACAGCTGGAGCGACTGGAGACAGACCTGAAGAGAGGGGACAGGCCGCACCTTTCAGGGACAGCTGGAGCAGGACCGGGCTGGCTGGATAGTGCTTGTACTGTGAGGCGACCGAAGTCCTCCCACACGGGGCAACAAGCCCAAGTGAGGTGAAGAGTTGTGGGGTAGTGACAGGGTAGGGCTTGGCTAACAGAGAGCTGGGGAGTGCTTGTGAGGCGACCGAAGTCCTCACACACGGGGCAACATGCGAAGGTGAGGTGTTCGGAAGTAACGGAAGATGGAGCTTTCACTGACAGAGAGCTACACACCTGTACACAGATGTGAGTGATTTGACCGTTGAATGCTTATGAAAGGTGGAAAGACGTTATACAGCATGTATGTATGATAGTCGTGTCCGACTATGACCATCAGAATAACAGAGGACGTAACTGCTGTCCCGACTATCTGGATTAGAAGTTGATTATAGTGGAGAGTGTCTTGCCCAGGTTACAACCCCCACTCTCTCGGCCAAGAGTTTTAGGACAGTCTGTGTTGGGATGGTTCCCTAAGGCCAGCTAGACCCCATGGCTGCAGCACCAAGAGCCAGTGCAATCTTGCCTCCTAGTTTGAGAGTCACCGTCCTTCACAAAAGACTAAGCCGTAAATGACTTCCCATTGCAACGGAGAAACCATTGATCATACAGCTTTCACTTTGCAGTTGCCCCGGCTGTACACTCGTGTCAATCTGTGATGTGAGCTGGGCATTGGCATGACAGGCAACAGTACTGATAGAAATATCTATGCAAAAGAAAAGTATACTTTCCACAAGATGCTTGTTGGTAGTCCGTCGTGCCCGACATGACATCCGTGCGCGACTGAGTCTTTCTGGCTTGGTGTGTGTGGACTGGTGTGTGTGGACTGGCTTGGTGTGTGTGGACTGGCTTGGTGTGTGTGGACTGGTGTGTGTGGACTGGTGTGTGTGGACTGGCTTGGTGTGTGTGGACTGGTGTGTGTGGACTGGTGTGTGTGGACTGGCTTGGTGTGTGTGGACTGGTGTGTGTGGACTGGTGTGTGTGGACTGGCTTGGTGTGTGTGGACTGGCTTGGTGTGTGTGGACTGGTGTGTGTGGACTGGTGTGTGTGGACTGGCTTGGTGTGTGTGGACTGGCTTGATGTGTGTGGACTGGTGTGTGTGGACTGGCTTGGTGTGTGTGGACTGGTGTGTGTGGACTGGTGTGTGTGGACTGGTGTGTGTGGACTGGTGTGTGTGGACTGGCTTGGTGTGTGTGGACTGGCTTGATGTGTGTGGACTGGTGTGTGTGGACTGGTGTGTGAGGACTGGTGTGTGTGGACTGGTGTGTGTGGACTGGCTTGGTGTGTGTGGACTGGCTTGATGTGTGTGGACTGGTGTGTGTGGACTGGCTTGGTGTGTGTGGACTGGTGTGTGTGGACTGGTGTGTGTGGACTGGTGTGTGTGGACTGGCTTGGTGTGTGTGGACTGGCTTGGTGTGTGTGGACTGGCTTGGTGTGTGTGGACTGGAGTGTGTGGACTGGCTCGGTGTGTGTGGACTGGCTTGGTGTGTGTGGACTGGAGTGTGTGGACTGGCTCGGTGTGTGTGGACTGGCTTGGTGTGTGTGGACTGGTGTGTGTGGACTGGCTTGGTGTGTGTGGACTGGTGTGTGTGGACTGACTTGGTGTGTGTGGACTGGCTTGGTGTGTGTGGACTGGTGTGTGTGGACTGGCTTGGTGTGTGTGGACTGGCTTGGTGTGTGTGGACTGGTGTGTGTGGACTGGCTTGGTGTGTGTGGACTGGTGTGTGTGGACTGGCTTGGTGAGTGTGGACTGGCTTGGTGAGTGTGGACTGGCTTGGTGTCTGTGGACTGGCTTGGTGTGTGTGGACTGGTGTGTGTGGACTGGCTTGGTGTGTGTGGACTGGTGTGTGTGGACTGGCTTGGTGTGTGTGGACTGGTGTGTGTGGACTGGTGTGTGTGGACTGGCTTGGTGTGTGTGGACTGGCTTGGTGTGTGTGGACTGGTGAGTGTGGACTGGCTTGGTGAGTGTGGACTGGTGAGTGTGGACTGGCTTGGTGTGTGTGGACTGGTGTGTGTGGACTGGCTTGGTGTGTGTGGACTGGCTTGGTGTGTGTGGACTGGTGTGTGTGGACTGGCTTGGTGTGTGTGGACTGGTGTGTGTGGACTGGCTTGGTGTGTGTGGACTGGTGTGTGTGGACTGGCTTGGTGTGTGTGGACTGGCTTGGTGTGTGTGGACTGGTGTGTGTGGACTGGCTTGGTGAGTGTGGACTGGCTTGGTGAGTGTGGACTGGCTTGGTGTCTGTGGACTGGCTTGGTGTGTGTGGACTGGTGTGGACTGGCTTGGTGTGTGTGGACTGGTGTGTGTGGACTGGCTTGGTGTGTGTGGACTGGTGTGGACTGGCTTGGTGTGTGTGGACTGGTGTGTGTGGACTGGCTTGGTGTGTGTGGACTGGAGTGTGTGGACTGGCTTGGTGTGTGTGGACTGGACTGGCTTGGTGAGTGTGGACTGGCTTGGTGTGTGGACTGGCTTGGTGTGTGTGTGTGTGTGGAGGACTGGTTTGGTGTGTGTGGACTGGCTTGTGTGGACTGGCTTGGTGTGTGTGACTGGCTTGGTGTGTGGACTGACTTGGTGTGCGTGGACTGGTTTGGTGAGTGTGGACTGGCTTGTGTGGACTGGCTTGGTGTGTGTGACTGGCTTGGTGTGTGTGGACTGGTTTGGTGAGTGTGGACTGGCTTGGTGTGTGTGACTGGCTTGGTGTGTGTGGACTGACTTGTGTGGACTGGCTTGGTGAGTGTGGACTGGCTTGGCGTGTGTGGACTGGTTTGGTGTGTGTGGACTGGCATGTGACGATGAAGTCCCGCCAGTTCGGATTTGCATGGGGCGTCCACAGTGAGGGCATGGGAACTGTCCGGGCTCTTTGGGCATTTCTGCTGCTGATGTTGTTGTTCCTGTTGTTGTTGCTGATGCTGCTGATGTTGTTGTTGCTGCTGATGATGTTGTTGCTGCTGCTGATGATGTTGTTGTTGCTGCTGATGATGTTGTTGCTGCTGCTGATGATGATGTTGTTGTTGCTGATGTTGATGCTGCTGCTGCTATTGATGCTGCTGATGTTGCTGTCGCTGCTGCTGCTGCTGCTGATGTTGCTGTTGCTGCTGCTGCTGGCGATGCTGTCGCTGCCTTCGTCTTCTTCGTCGTGGGCCTCAGCTATGTTGCAGTGACGGCGGTTCTTTTCAAAGCAGTGGTGTGTTTATTTTGTGAGAGCACGCCGGCCGGTCCTGTCCTGTGCTGCACGCTCCTCCATCTGCCTTGCGGGGGTGCGGGGTGTGGTGTGGTGGGGGGTTGGGGATTCCAGCATGCGCAATGTTGGCCTTCCAGACATGTACAAGACTGAAAACTAAAAAAAAGTAAAAACGTTTAAAAAAAATTAAATTAAAAAAAGATTGAGAGACGGATCATCATTATTATCATAATTTCTATTGATCTTTATCGCCAAGTTGAATTTGAAGTGTTTGCTCTGAAGTCTGGCGACAAAATGAGCCGTGAGTCTCGACACATTAATTTATGTCTCCAGCGAAAAGATATGCCGGCGACAATAATTATGTGCTGGCGACAGTAGCTATGTGTCGCTCCTCATGGCACACATTGTTGCCGGCGACAATGTAATACATGCCGGCGACAATGTGATACATGCCGGCGACAATGTGCCGGCGACAATGTGATACATGCCGGCGACAATGTGATACATGCTGGCGATAATGTGCCGGCGACAATGTGATACATGCCGGCGACAATGTGCCGGCGACAATGTGATACATGCCGGCGACAATGTGCCGGCGACAATGTGATACATGCCGGCGACAGTGTGATACATGCTGACGACAATGTGATACATGCTGACGACAATGTGATACATGCCGGCGACAATGTGCCGGCGACAATGTGATACATGCTGACGACAATGTGATACATGCTGACGACAATGTGATACATGCTGGCGACAATGTGATATATGCTAGCGACAGTAATTATGTGCTGGCGACAATATATCAGCCAGCGATACCACACGCCGCAACACACCCGTCCCGTCAGGCCTCCCTTGCCAGTTGCCCATGGCCACATCTGACCGCAACCGCCCTCACGCTCTCCCCTGGTCATTAAGATAACCCCCCACCCGGGAACTACCCCCCCCCCCCCCCACCCGGGAACTGCCCCCCCCCCCTCTCCCCGGTTCATCTATCACCACCATGATTGTTCCCCACCCTCCTCTTTCTCCCGCTCGCCTTTCCTCCCTCCTTCCCCTCTTCTCGCTTTCTGTATATATATATATATATATATATATATATATATATATATATATATATATATATCCTTCTTTTTCTCCTCGTCTGTGTGTCTCTCTGCCTCCTCCTCTCTCTGTTTCTCTTCCCCTGTCTCCCTCTACTCTATCTTCCTTGTCGTTATAATCACCTGTAGATGACTGGTACCAAAGTATCTATTTCTTTCTGTTTTCTGTTTTCTTTCTTTCTCTCCTTGTTTTTTCTTTTCCCCCTTTTCTTTAAATCGTGGTCTGTTACTTCCCTTGGGTTGAGACCGTTTGTGTAAACGGGTGTGCATTGATGTTGTTCCTTTCTTTCCTTTTACCTTTTTGTTTTTCTTTCTTAAATTCCTCTTTCTTCTTAAAAAACACAAAAACAAAAACATAAACAAAAAACCTTTTTCAAATATTGGTAGCCATATCCTGTTTCGGAAGAATGTTGAAAGCTTCGAAATTACGTCGTTTTGTTGTCGCTGTGTTTGTGTAACTAACACACACACACACACACACACACACACACACACACACACACACACACACACACACACACACACACACACACATATCCATCCACCCAACCACTCAAAGCCCCTACACATACTGATGTCAGAGAATACGTGAAACCGTATCTCACATTCGCCCTCTCTTTAAAGATTCCGACAACGCGACATGCGTACCATCATGCTAACACACCAAACTTCTCCGCAAACACCCACACTGAAACGAACACTGAAAACGGCTGCCTAAACGGCTGTGTCAGTCAGTCCTGCACGAAAAGAGCCCACTCCATGAAAGTTGTGAACGTGAGGTTTTGTGGACCGTCCACGCGCGCAGGGAAAAACACAAAACGCACGCGCGCGCACACACACACACACACACACACACACACACACACACACACACACCACAGGAAAAGCAGACAAACGATAAAAAGAAAGGAGGATAAAACACCAGGGCACAGAATGATAGCAGGGAAGACACACGGAGCATACCACCGGTGGTGATTTCAGTCACGTCCACCAACCCTTCCAGATTTGCTGCACAGCGGGATTGGAGCTATCCCGTGATGACGTCCAGAGGAGGGGTTAAAAAGGAAGGAAGGAAGGAAAGAAAGAAAGAAGAAACACAGTAGAGATTAATATACAGACCTCACAAAATCTGAACGACCACTTCATGAAAACAGGTACATTTTCATACAGTGTAAAAAGTATTTAAAAGATAAATAAATAAAATGAAATATGATAAGAAGAGGAAGAAGTTCAATTAAATTAAATTAAATTAAGTCGGTAGATTACGCAGGTTCTTATTTGAAAATACATAATTATAATTCAGGAACACGTTGCGCCATTCGTTTTTATTAAAGAATCGATGTTTCAACCAAAACGTGAAAACTATTCAATGGTTTATCAACGATAGCTATGGTTTTTCATTGTAAAAAAATAAATAATACTTTTTTTAATGCAAGGAAGAACTTTTGGTTATGAATGATGCTAACTACATTACATTAGATGCATACATCACCGTTCATGGAAAATTCACCAGTCGTTCATCAGGTCCC